>NC_083412.1:15980921-16326226 GCF_020745735.1 Hemiscyllium ocellatum
AACCCATCTCTATACTTATCTATGTTCCTGTGTAACATACAAAATCCTCCAGCCCTGTCCATAACGATACCAATCTTAGAGCTGTCACATAAATTTACTAACATATCCTTCTACACCCTGATTCAGGTCGTTTATAAAAATGAAAAACAGCAGTGGATCCAAAACAGATCTTTGTGTTTCATCACAAGTAACTGATCTCCAGGATGAACATTTCCCATCAATGACCAACCTGCGTCTTCTTTCATCCAACCAATTTCTTATCCAAACCACAAAATCACTAACAATTCCATGCCTCCTTATTTTTTGCAGCAGCAGCCTATCATGGGGATCCTTATCAAATGCCTTACTGAAATCCGTGTCCACCACATCAACGGCTTTTTCCTCATTCACCTGTTTGGTCATCTTCTCAAATAACTCAATAAGGTTTGTGAAGCACGACTTACCTTCACAAAACCGTGTTGATTATCCTGGTGGATGTTGGGTTTCTTTGAACACTGAGAGTTCAATTCCATCATCACCCTGCCTGTAACAGTACAGCTCCAACTTCGGTGTCCCGAGCATCGATTGAAACATTGAAGGGTTTCAAAAAGCTTGGTGTAGCTAAAACTGGTGTGGTGATTAATATTGCTTTTAAATTGTGAAATGCCCCCTGGCATTGTTCCATCCACCGAAGTTTTGTGTCCTTCTTCAGCAAATCTGTTAACGGTGCCACGACGCTGCTGACATTTGGAACAAACTTCCAGTGGAATCCACTTTCCCCAAAAATCGAAGCACGTCGTTCTTCGAGGTTAATCTTGGAAATTCCTCGATGGCCTTCGTCTTTTCACTCTGTGGGGTCAACCTTCCATGTCCGATGTTATGTCCCAAGAACATCTCCTCTGCCTTCGTGAATGCAGTTTTCTTTAAGTTTATTACTAGTCTGGGTTCTTTTGAGAGCTCTGCCAACTGTAATATGTAATCTTTACAGGACTTATTGAAGGTCACGTATCATCTAGATAGACTGCACAATTTGTTAACCCAGCCACAACTCTGTTCATGAGTCATTGGAATGTGACTGGTACATTCTTCATTCCAAAGGGCGTTGAACTAATATCGCCCATTTAAGGTTCCAAATGGACAAAATTATTTTGCTTTTTCTGATAAAAGTACCTGCTAATAACCACGCAGTACATCCAGCTTTGTGATGTAACTGGCTTGTCCAGCTTTTTCTTTACAGTCCTCCAAACTTAGTATTGGGTATGATTCCAAAAGTTGCAGTGTTGACCTATTGATTGTCCACACAAAGTTGCTGAATCCCGTCAGATTTGGGAACTAACACGATTGGCAAACTCTACTCGCTCTGACACAGATTCGGTGATATCTTTGTGGAGCATCACATTTATGTCTGTCTGCGCCTATGTGACTTTGAAAGGATTTAGCCCGTATGGGTGCTGTTTTATCAGAACAGCATTCCCGAAGTCTCCCTCATGCACAATAGCATTAGTCCTCCACATCTTATTCCTGCATATGTCCTCATATTGCTGCAATGAACCTTTAACTGCGTTCTTTGCTCCTGAGACAGATAGTTTACTCACCTATCCCATTCCTCAAGGACTTCCTCATGTTTAACGTATTTTGAGGCACATCAACCTCCACAACATCTGGATTTGATTTCTCATTCTGCGGAAAGTAATGAACACCTGTTTCTCCAGTTTCTTCTCTCTATTATAATAAGATTTCTATATATTGACATAACATGCTTGATATAGTTTTTCTCTTACCTGACATCCTTTTCAGATAGTTCAACTGACTCAACTTTTTCTCAATTTGACAGGGACCACTAAACCTGGTTTTGAAGGACTCTACCACTGGTACAATACTAATATGTCTTCCCCAGTGGAAACCATCCAAATTGCAGAGTTTTATCATCCAGATGCTTCATTGAATGTTGTGCCCTCTTCAGGTGCTTACCGATTTAATCTCTCCCTCACCTCCGATATATAATCCAAGTGTGAGATCTTTGACTTCAGTCCTGTCAGTTTCTCTTTAATTAATTCCAAAGGCCCCCTAGCTTCATATCCAAATATTAGCCCAAAGCAACTAACTGAGTTGAACATTTGGGACATCCCTAATGGCAAACAACATAAGCATAGTCGAGTCGATGAGTGTGGTGTTGGAAAATCACAGCCAGTCAGGCAGCTACTGAGAAGCAGGAGAGTTGATGTTTCAAGCATAAGTTCTTCATCAGGATCTGACTCTCTTGCTCCTCAGGTGCTGCCTGACCAACTCTGAACTTCCAGCACCACATTCTTTGGCTCTGACCTCCAGCATTTGCAGTCCTCACTTTCTCCTAACACAAATAGAATACCTTCATCCTCATCATTCAGGTAATGCTGACAATACACTCTTAACATGGTCTCCAAGGTCTAAAGATACCTTTCCAAACTCCCACGGATTCAGTATGGTACGCACTTGATTTAAGGTGCTGTATGATTAAGCTACCCGTGATTTCCTCAAACAGTTGAGCAGTAAAATTAAACTCTTGGTCTGACTGAATCTCTCTGGGTAGCCCTTACTGCATGAAGAAAGCTTCTACCATCCTTTTTTGCCTTAATACTCCATAATGGAATTGCCTCCAGAAATCTGTTAAAAACATCCATTCTGGCTAGCAAGTACTGGTTCCCAAATTTAGCCCTCAGAACGGGACCTATATAACCAATCATAATCTGCATGAAAAGCTCTTCGAAGGTTGGAGTTGGCAACAAAGGTGCTGGCTTTATTAGGAGAAAGTGAGGACTGCAGATGCTGGAGATCAGAGTCGAGGAGTGTGCTGCTGGAAAAGCACAACAGGTCAGACAACATCCGAGGAGCAGGAGAGTCGACGTTTCCAGTGTAACCTCTTCATCCGAAATGAAGTGTTGGCCCAAGGGGACTGAGAGATAAATGGGTGGATGGGTGCGGCTTGGGGGCAGGGAGCTGCGAAGGCGATAGCTAGATGAGGGTGGGGGTGAAGGTGATAGGTCAGAGAGTAGGGTAGAGCAGATAAGTGGGAAGGAAGATGGACGATTAGTAGAGTTCAAGAGGATGGTGCCAACTTAGAAGCTTAAATCTGGGTTACGGTGAGGGCAGGGAAAATGAGTAAGCTGGTGAAATGCACATTGATCCCATGTGGTTTGAGGTTCCCAAAGCAGAAGCTGAGGAATTCTTCCTCCAGGTGCCGGGTGGATAGATTTTGACAGAGGAGGAGTTGGATCATCCATTTCGGTGTTCCTGCTGAAGATTCCTACAAACGTTTAATCCTTATCCTCTACACTGATGTGCTGTGCTATTCCACCATTTAGGATGGGAATATTTGTGAAGACTCCTGCTCCAGTGAGTTGTTTAATTGTCGATCACCATTCATGACTGGATGTGGCAGCGCTGCAGAGCTTAGATCTGATCATTCGTTATGGGATCACAAGCTGTCACTTGTTGCGTATTCTGCTTGACTTGTGGGTATCTCAGTTTGGTGGCTTCACCAGGTTGACACCTCATCTTCAGCTATGCCTGGTGTTTCTCCTGGCATGTTGCCCTGCACTCTCCATTGAATCAGGGTTGCTCCCCTGGCTCGATGGTCATGGTTGAGTGGGGGTTATGCTGAGCCATGAGGTCACAGACTGTGCTGCTTTTAATGACACACATCACATCATGGTTGCCAAGTCTTGAGTTGTTGGATCCATTTGAAGTCTGTCTTATTTAGCACGGTGATAGTACCACGCAACACAATGGAGTTTATTCTCAATATTAATATGGGACTTTGTCTCCTTAAGGACTGTGTGGTTATCATTCTTACTGATACTGTCATGGACAAATGTATCTGCAGCTGTCAAGTGGTAAAAATGAGCTCGAGTGTGTTTTTCCCTCTTGTTGGTTCCCTCACAACCTGCAGCAGGTCCAGTTTGACAGCTATGTCCTTTCGGACCCAACCAGCTCAATCAGTTGTACTGATGCCGAGGCACTCTTTATGGTGAACATTGAAATCCCCCACAGGGTACATGTTGTGCCCTTGTCACCTTCAGTGGTTCCTCCAAATGTTGTTCAACATGAAGGAGAACTGATTCATCAGCTGAGGGAGGGTGGTACATGGTAATCAGCAGGAGCTTTCCTTGTTCATGTTTCACCTGAAGCCGTGAGACTTCATGGGGTCCAGAGTCAATGTTGAGGACTCACAGAGCAACACCCTCCCAACTGTATACCCACTGTGCTGCCTCCTCTGCTGGGTCTGTCAGGACATATCCAGGGATGGTGATGGTGGTGACTGGGACATAGAATGTCAGGTAGGATTCTGTCAGTATAACTATGTCAGGTTTTTGGTTGACTTATCTGTGCGACAGCTTTCCAAAGTTTGGTAATGGCCCCCAGATATTAGTAAGAAGGACTTTGCAGGATCGACCGGGCTGTTTCTGCATTTTCCAGTGCCTTGGTCGGTCCCAGGTCACCCGTCCATTTTCAGATCACGGCTCAGCTTCCAGTGTGAAATGCAGGACTGCTGCACACTCTGCTTCACAGGAATCGGGCTCAACCCATCCATTCCCGACTGTGCACTTCAGGCTGATGGTTTTTCTATCCATCGTACGGACTGTATATCGTCCTTGGGTAAGACAAAGGATGTAGAGGTTTGTTTTTTAATCAATCACTTATGGTACATGGACATTGAAACCCCGAGCAGCCATTGCTCCCCAGACCTTGGATTCCTCATCATCAAATGCTGCCTCCTATGTCTACCAGAGGAACTTACCTGCTGGTATACTAACTGTGGTTTACATATCGTGACAAGCAAATGTTGAGGAAGCTCTGGGTGTGCTGTACTCCAACACGGGAAGGCCCGGTGGCTCAGTGGTTAGCACTGCTGCCTTACAGCACCAGGGACCCACGCTCAATTCCCGCCTTGGGCAACTGTCGGTGTGGAGTTTGCATATTTTCCCCGTGTTTTCGTGGGTTTCCTCTCACAGTACAAAGGTGTGCACATCAGGTGAATTGGCCATGCTAAATTGCCAGTAGTGTTAGGTGCATTCGGCAGGGGTGAATATAGCGGAATGGATCTGAGGGGGTTGCTCTTCGGAGGGTCAGTGAGGACTTGTCATGTTGAAGGGCCTGTTTCCACACTGAATTGAATCTAAGAATCTAAACTAACATCCTGGAGATGGAACACTCCAAGGCCCTGTGTTTTTGTAACTGGCGAATCCAAACAAGCCAACCCAAGGAAAGTGTTGCCAAAGTGCCACCAGAATATTGCCTGCCCCTCCCGCCAAACTTTTTCGACCACTGATACACCACTGTGAAGGATGACTACCGCCCATCCTTCGCCCTCATTTCAGGAACAATACAATCCCATGCCTCTTCTCCCAACTTACAGGCAAAAGCTGAAGCAGGAGAAGCACTCGCCGATACAGGTCCAGTGCTGCTCAGAAGAGGCAGAGGATCAACCCCAGTGCTTTCTGGAATAGGCTCATTGGGCCATGTTCAAACAGTCTGCAGGTACCTTGGCCGAGTACGCCACCACCATCACAGACTTTGTCAGCAAGTGTGTTGGGGACTGCATACTGAGGAATTCAATCTAGATGTTCCCCACCTGGAAACCCTGCATGAATCAGGATATATAGAACTTGCTCAAAACCAGATGTGAGGCCTTCAGGTTAGGACACCCACTCAAATATAAGGAATCCAAGTATATCCTTCACAGTGCCATTAAGACAGCCAAGGATCAATGGCGATCCTAACTGGAGACCCAGACAGACACCTAGCAACACGGCAAGGACTGAATGATATCACAGATTCAAAATAGAGACAGTGGAAGATAGCAGACAATGACATATCTCTCCCTGATTGTCTCAACACCATCTATACTCGATTTGTGCAGAATTTCGGCAGAGAGGTAACACCTATTCCAACAAGTCCTGACGAACCTATCCCAACAGTCACTGCATCAGAGGTCAGGTCAGTTTTCCTTGTGGTCCATGGACATTGAAACCCTGAGCAGCCATTGCTCCCCAAACCTTGGATTCCTCAACATCGAATGCTGCCTCCTATGTCTACCAGAGGAATTTACCTGCTGCTATACGAACTGCTGTGTACATATCGTGACAAGCAAAAGTTCAGGAAGCTCTGGAGGTGCTGTACTCCAACACTGGGCAGGCCCGGTGGCTCAGTAGTTAGCACTGCTGCCTTACAGCGCGAAGGACCCGCGTTCAATTCCCGCCTTGAGCAACTGTCAGTGTGGAGTTTGCATATTCTCCCTGTTTCTTCGTGGGTTTCCTTCCACAGTCCAAAGAAGTTCAGATCAGGTGAATTTGCCGTGCTAAATTGCCAGCAGTGTGAGGTGCATTTGGCAGGGGTGAATATAGGGGAATGGATCTGGGTGGGTTGCTCTTCGGAAGGTCAGTTTGGACTTGTTATATTGAAGGGTCTGTTTCCACACTGTAGTGAATCTAAGAATCAAAAAAATCTAAACTAACACTCTGGAGATGGCACACTCCAATGCCCTGTTTTTTTTGTAACTGGTGACTTCAAACAAGCCAATCCAAGGAAAGTGTTGCCAAAGTGCCACCAGAATATTGCCTGCCCCTCCCGCCAAACTTTTTAGGCCACTGATACACCACTGTGAAGGATGACTTCTGCCCATCCCTCGCCCTCATTTCAGGAACTCCGAATACAATGCCATGCTTCTTCTCCCAACTTACAGGCAAAAGCTCAAGCAGGAGACCCCCTCGCCGATACAGGTCCAGTGCTGGTCAGACGAGGCAGAGGATTAACCCCAGTGCTTTCTGGAATAGGCTCATTGGGCCATGTTCAAACAGTCTGCAGGTACCTTGGCCGAGTACGCCACCACCAGCACAGACTTTATCAGCCAGTGTGTGGGGGACTGCATACTGAGGAAGTCAATCTAGATGTTCCCCACCTGGAAACCCTAGATGAATCAGGATATATAGATCCTGCTAAAAACAAGGAGTGAGGCCTTCAGGTCAGGATACCCACTCAAATGTAAGGAATCCAAGTATAACCTTCACAGTGCCATTAAGACAGCCAAGGATCAATGGCGATCCTAACTGGAGACCCAGACAGACACCCAGCAACTACAGCAAGGACTAAATGACATCACGGATTCGAATAAGAGACAGTGCAACATAGCAGACAATGGCATATCCCTCCCTGATCATCTCAACACATTCTATACTCGATTTGTGCAGAATTTCGGCGGAGAGGTAACACCTATTCCAACAAGTCCTGATGGACATATCCCAACAGTCACTGCATCAGAGATCAGATCAGTTTTCCTTTGTGTGAATCCGAAGAAAGTGGTAGGACCAGACGGAATACGATGCCGTGAAGTCAGGGCATGTGCAGATCAACAGGCAGAGGTCTTCTCGGACATCTTCAACCTCTCCCTGCAGCAGGCCTCTGGCCCTGCCTGTTTCCAGAGGGTCAACATCATCACTGTGTCTAATAAGGCTCATTCAGCATGTCTCAATGACTTCCACCCAGTGGCCCGAACCTCAGTGGTCATGAAGTGCTTTGAAAGGCTGGTCATGGCATTAACCAACTCCAGCCTCCCCACTAACCTTGACACACTCCAATTTGCCTATTGGACCAACAGATCCATGTCAGACGCCATATCACTTGCCCTTCACTCCTCCCTAGAACATCTTACTTAGCTGCGTAAGAATCCTACTCATTGACTACAGTTCAAACTTCAACATTGTGATTATGAAAGTTGGTGATCTTAGACTAAGTCCCACTCTCTGCAACTCGATCCTCAGTTTCCTGACGCACAGGCCACAATCAGTGAAGATTCGGGACAATATTTCATCCTCACTAACACTCAACACTGGATCATCCCAGTGGTGCATCCTCAGCCCCCTACTGTACTCACTGTATACCCATGACTACGTCACCAAATACCACACTAATGCCATTTACAAGTTCGCTGATGACACCACGATAGTCGGTCAAATCTCAGATAGTGATGAAACAGACTACAGATGGGAGGTGGAAAACCGGGAAAAATGGTGCACTGGGAACAACCTAGCCTATTAATGCCGACAAAACCAAGGAATTCATAACAGACTTTCGGCAGGATGTTACTCAACACCACCCCCGCCCCCCCCCCCCCCACTCCCTCCACACATAAGCAGCACAGAGGTGGAATGAATGAAGAGTGTCAAGCTCCTGGGAGTGATCATCCACAACAAGCTTTCTTGGACTCTTCCAGTGGACGCATTAGTTACAAAGGCCAAACAATGTCTCTTCTTCCTCAGGCAGCTGAGGAAATTTGGCATGACGGTGAATACCCTTCCCAACTTTTATAGATGCACCATCAAAAGCATTTTGTCTGGATGTATTATTACCTGGTATGACAACTGTATCATTCAATATCGGACAATACAGAGAGTGGTGAACTCGGCCCAGAAAATCACAAAGTCCAAACTCCCATCTATGGAAGCCATCTATCAGGCCCACTGTCAAGGAAAGGCCTCTAGCATTCTCATAGATCCATCCCACCCTGGCAATGCTTGTCTGCAACCTCTCCCATCAGGGAGTAGGTACACATGCCTGAACACGTGCACCAGCCTGTTTTGCAACAGTTTCGCAAACTCTTAACATTCACCTGTACTTGTGTTCTTGTTTTTGCTGCTGATTACCTAATATTTACTTATCTATGCAACTTTACTGTGTGATTTGCCCACATGACAAAGCTTTTCACTGTGCCTCAGTACACGTGACTGTAAATCCAATTCAATTCAATTCAATTTATTTATTTGAGAGTTTGTAATGTCTGGTACAACTGATTGGCTTGCCAGGCCAATTCAGGGGGCAATTGAGAATCAATGATATTGCTGTGGGTCTGGAGTCACATGTAGGCCAGACCAGGTGAGGACAGCAGATTTCCCCTTCCCTGTCGGGCATTAGTGAACTATACGTATTTTGTCATGGTCATCAGTGAATCTTAATTCCAGATTTTTTTTTAATTGAAGACAAATTCCACCACCTAACGTGGCAGGATTCACTCCCACATCCCCAGAGCATTGGCTCAGTTTCTTGATATTTAGACTCGTGATAATAACAGCAAGTATCACCTCCTTGCGCCACTGCATTGAGGGGTAAAGAGGACTGGATGGAGGTGTATATAGGACGGTATGGAGGGATGTAGAGAATTGCATGGAAGTGTACAGAGGTCTGCATGGAGGTATAAAGAGGACTGGATGGAGGCGTATAGCAGAATGCGTGGAGATACATAGAGGACTGAATGGAGATGGACAGAGGACTGAATGTAGATATGTAGAGGACCTCATGGTGGTGCGTAGTGGACTGTGTGGAGGTGTCCAGCATACTGCATGTAGGTGTGTCACAGACTGCATGTAGATGATTAGAGGACTGGATGGCGTTATATAGCAGACTGGTTGGAAGTATTTAAAGGACTGTATAGAGATATATAGCAGATAACATGAAGGTATGTCGAGGAGTATATGGACAGGTATAGCATGGAGGTATATAAAGGACTCCATTGAGGCGTAAAGCAGACTGTGTGAAGGTGTATAGCAGACTGCATGGAGATGTATAGAGGACTGAATGGAGATGTATACGGGACTGCATGGAGGTGTACAGAAGACAGAATGGAGGTGTATAGCAGACTGCATGAAGATGTGTAGAGGATTGTTCGAAGGTGTATAGCAGACTGTATGGAGGTTTATAGAGGACTGAACGGTGGTGTATTGCAGCCTGCATGGACGTATATAGTGCAATGTCGAGGTATGTAGCAGACTGCATGGAATTTTATAGAGGATTGAGTGGAGGTGTATAGTGCACAACATTGAGGGGTATAGAAGACTGCATAGGGGTGTAAAGAGTACTGCATGAAGGTGTCAAATAGACTGCACAGAGGTGTACAGAGGACTGCATGGAGGTGATTCGAGGATTGTATGGAGGTGTACAGATGCCTGTATGGAGGTGTATACAGGACTGCATGGACTTGTATACATGACTGCAGGGAGGTGTATAGAGGGCTGCATAGAAGTGAATGTTGGAGTGCAAGTAGCTTTACAGGGGAGTGCAAGGAGGTATACAGAGGAGTGCATGGATATATGTAGAGGACAATATGGGGGTGTGCAGCAGACTGCATGGAGGGGTAGAACAGAATGCATGGAGGTGTATAGAGAATTGTACGGAGGAGTATAGAGTTGTCTGTATGGAGGTGCACAGAGGATGGATGGAGGTCTATAGCAGACTTTATGGAGGTGTGTAGAGGACTGCATGGAGGTGTATAGCAGACTGCATGGAGGTATATACTGCACTATACGGAGATGAGTAACAGGCTGTATTTAGTTGTATAAAGGATTGTGTGGGTGTGTATCGCGTACTACATTGAGAGCTACAGAGGTCTGCATGGAGGTGTATACAGACCCGCACAAAGGTGCAGAGAGGACTGCATGGAGGTGTACAGCAGGCTGCAACGATGTGTACAGAGGACTGAATCAAAGTGTACAGAGGACAGCATGGAGATGTATATCAGACTAAATAGAGGTGTACAGAGGACCGTATGAAGGTATATATCAACCTGCATGGAGGTGTATGGAAGACTGCAATGAGGTGGATAGCAGACTGTATGGAGATGTATATAGGACTACTGGTTGTGTATGCAGGACTGAATGGAGGTGTATAGCAGACTCCGTAGAGGTGTATAGAGGACTGAATGCATGTGTATAGAGGTCTGCATGGAGGTATAAAGCAGACTGCATGGAGGTGTATAAAGGAGTGCATGGACATGTGCAAAGGACTGCATGGAGGTGTATACAGACCTGCACGGTGGTGTATAGAAGACTGCACTGATGTGTATAGTACACTGCATGGGGGTGGATAGCAGACCTCATGGAGTTTTATAGTGGATAGTATGGAGGTGCATAGAGGACTGCATGGGGATGTATAGCTGACTGCATGGAATTGTATACAGGATTTCATGGAGCTGTATAGTGGACTGATTGGCGGTTTATGGAGGACTGCATGGAGGTGTAGAGCAGACTGCATGGAGGTACACTGAGGACTGAATGGAGATGTATAGCAGATTCTGTGGAGGTGAAAAGAGAGCTGTGTGGACATATATAGAGGGTTGTCTGGAGGTATATAGAGGACTGCATGGAGAGGTATAGAGAACCGAATGGAGGTGTATAGCAGACTGCATGGAGGTGTTTAGCAGCCTGCATATAGGTGCAGAGTGGACTGCACGGAGATGCAGAGAGGAGTGTATGAATGTGTAGAGCAGACTGCATCGAGGTGTGTATTGGACTGTATGGAGGTGTGTAGAGGACTGCATGGCCGTATATCGCAGACTACATGGAGTTGTATAGCAGAGTAGATGGAGGTGAGTCGAGGAATGCATGGAAGTGTACGACAGACTGAATGGAAGTGCATAGAGGTGTATAGCATTCAGCTTGGCAGTGTCTAGCAGACAGCATGTAACCGTATACAGGACTGCGTGGAGGTGTCTAGCAAACTGCATGAAGGTACATCGAGGACTGCATGGAGGTGTAAAGCCGACTGCATGAAGGTGTACAGCAGACTGCGTGGAGGTGTATTGCAAAATGCATGGAGCATTATGGAGGACTGTATGGAAATGAGTTGAAAATCCTGATGAAGGGCTTATGCCCGAAACGTCGAATTTCCTGTTCCTTGGATGCTGCCTGACTTGCTGTGCTTTCCAGCAACACATTTTCAACTCTGATCTCCAGCATCTGCAGACCTCACTTTCTCCTCGACTGTATGGAAGTGTATAGCAGACGACATAGAGGCATATAAAGGATTGCATGAAGATGTATAGAAGACTGAATGGAGGTGTATAGAGGACTGTATTGAAGTGTGCAGCATACTGCTTGGTGGTGTCGAGCAGACAGCATTTTGCTGTATAGAGAACGGCATGAATGTGTGTAGCTGACTGCATGGAGGTGTTTAAAGGACTGCATGGATATGTATAGAGGATTGCATGGATATGTATAAAGGACGGCATAGAAGTGTAAAGAGGACTGTATGGAGTTGCATAGCAGACTGCATGGTGGTGTTCATCAGACTGCATGCAGATGTATAAGGGACTGCATGGAGGTGTTAAGTGGACTTCAGGAAGTTCAAAACAATACCCTTTCTCCCTAAGGAGTCTTAGGAAAGTCAGCACAATCATAAGGACACTCGCCAACTATTACAGATGCACCATAGAAGGGACTCTATCTGGGTACACCTCCACACAGTCCTCTTTACACTTTCATGCAGTCCTTTAAACACCTCCATGCCGTCAGCTACACACATCCATGCAGTTCTCCATACAGCAAAATGCTGTCTGCAAAACACCACCAAGCAGTATCCTACACATTTCCATACAGTCCTCTATCCACCTCCATTCAATCTGCTTGGTGCAGTAACATCTGTGCCCAGGTGCATTAAAAATTACAAGCAAGTTCATCAGGAATAATGAAATGCTCATGCTTGGAACATTGAATTTCCTGTTCCACGGGTGCTGCCTGACCTACTGTCCTTTTACAGTGCCACCCTGTTCGACTCTGCCTCTCCAGCAGCAGCGGTCCTCACTTCCTCTTTCTCCTCATTCAGATGTGATTGTTCAATGTATCCCAGTGAGGTCAGAACGAACTCACCGTGTCTTTGACACATACCCTAGAGAGGGCAGATTGTCCTTACTGTCCCTGTATCACATATCTTGGGTATGACCCCAATGTTGATACCATTGACTGTTGGAGAACAGACCATTTACTCTGCGTCTGTAGTAGATCGTCAGGACTGCCAAGTGAATTTACTCTGTCTGTCTCAAAAAGATTATAGAGAGCAGACTCCCCTCACTATGTCTTATCACTGACCCCACGGAGAGTGGATTGGATGGATTCTGAGACAGAACACATTTCTAATCTCTGAATCCTGCAATCCATCCCATCTTTTAATGAATATCACCACTCGAGTAAAAGGGTATTTTACCATGTTCTTCAGCTGTTTCCTGAACTTAGTCTGGATCACGGCATATATACAAGTGTTTGTGCAGCAACTTAGGAGCTGGAGAATGAATCTAATATCTCCTGCAAAATGATGTAGACGTATGGCTGTATACCCCATCCGATACATGCGTTTCCATAAAGAGTATACCATAAACACTGACCATAATAGGATGAAATTCCCTGAGATAACAAACAATAAAATGATGGACTTCCTTCGAGTCCCCATTTCTGGGTCACTGGGATTCTCCCCACTGCTGTGAGCCCAAAGTCTCCTGCGGGATCTGCTGGCCACTAAAATGTGCCTGACACTTAAACCATTGAGAAGCAGAACCAGAAAAAATGGCACTGCTTGGTTCAGGATATAATGAAGGCACTCGATTGTTCCCCAGACTGGAGATGACAGAATATTAGTTTGTACTGAACAAAACCAGGGGAGATTCCTCAGCAAATACTAGGATGTGAACATAAATTACCAGAAAACGTTCTTCAGACCACTCAGTACAATCACTGTTGCCAAAACCAGAGTTGCTGTTTTCTCAGTACAAAATTTAATTCACAGATTTGGGCAGTAAATGGGCACATATCGATCAAAGGTAAAAGTGACGGTAAACCAGACAGAACAGTCAGTGGCTGCATAAACAAAAACAGCGTGGATATTACAGATGGGGATGGCCCGTAGGAAATGTAAATCTCTCTTATAAACAATTAGAATGTGTGTCAATAGCAGATCAAGGACAATAACCAGGATATCTGCTGCAGACATTGTCACCAGGTATCGAATAATACATTTTGAAAGACCACACTTCCCTTTTGAGAGGATTGTAATTGTTATGATGTTAATTGAGGAAGGAAAATAAATATGGGAGTTACAGTAGAAAAGTTAACAATTTCACACAGTAATTTGTAAGATTTACAAATGTGATCCTCTTTCTGAAAATGCATTGAAGTATTCATATCTATGTTCGAGTAATCTGCTGGAGCCAAAAATTACCATTCATTAAAATCAGCCATCATGTAACAATTCATACTTGGTATGAAACAGAAAATGAGTAACAGCAGTTTGTAAGAGATTATGTAAATATTGATATGAGTTGACAGATTATTTATGTGAAAACAAGGCAATGTAGGAAAAATCACAAAGACCATGAGGGGTTTGTTTTAGCTTCTGAAATCGAACAGACGTCACCAACCCTGTATTAGAGCGGAGGAAATGATCTGATTCCTGCTGTTCATGTTTACAGAGTCATTCAAATTTAGCTCCTGCTAAATCCTACCCTTGATCCTCAACAAATGCAGATGGACTTATGTCATCATATATCAATGTATATTGTTCTTTCTTATACATACTTTGAGATTTTGTGTAATTAAAGAACATTAGTCCTTGATGACCATCTTTTACCATTTGTAAAATATCGGTGTTGCTGATTGGGTCGACATTCGATGTCCATCTCTGATTGTCCCCACAAAGATGTTGCCAAGCTGCCTTCTTCAGCTATTGATGTCCATGTCATGTAGATATACCCACAGAGATGTTAAGGAGGGAGTTCCAATGTTTTGACTCTTGACAGTGAAGGAGGAGCAATCTGGTCCCAGATAGTTTGCCTCTTCACCTATCGGCTTATTGCTTCGAGATGGTGGTGGTGACAGGTTTGGAAGATGCTGTGAAAGGGCTTTTAACAACCGGCTGCAGTGTATCTTCCGCATGCCACACCTTGTTACTGCCGTGAATTGATGGTGAAAGCAGAGAATGTTTGTGGATGTGCTGCCTATCAAAGGACTTGCTATATCCTGGATATTGGCAAGTTTATTCAGTGTTTTGCAGCTAAACTAATTTAAGCAAATGGGGAGTATTGCATCACACTCCTGCTTTGCACTTTTTGGATAGTGGACACACTTTGGGGAGATTAGAGATGAGGTATGGACCACAAAAGTACCAACCTCTTAATGGCCTTATAACACGTTTATTGACAGAACTGGTCCAATTCAGTCAGTGGTCACTGGTAAACCCCCAGAAGATTGAGAGCGGTAAATTCAGTGATGGGAAAGCAATTAATGACAAGTGAAAGAGTTAGATTCACTCTTTTTGGAGTTAGCTGGTACAAATCCGTCCAATTCTGAATATTGGTCAGGTGGTGCTACATGTGAATATCGAGATTTTCTGTGTCCAGCAAATCGCGAATGGTACTGAAGCTTGTGCAACATCAACAAACATCCAGGATTCTGACACCCTGATGTTAGATGGTCAGTGATGAAGCAGCTGAAGATGGCTTGGACTGTACCATTGCTGCATCGTCGGATGGTCCCCGCATTCTGTGATGGTATTAGCTGCACAGAGGCCTGAGACAGGCTGGAAACAGTTTAAAACAGCCCACTGTTGCCATGGGAGATGAACGTGATTGGGCCTGCAGTGGGAACTACAATGAAGGAAAGGTTTCTGGTCGTTGCTTTCTCCTGCCAGTCCTCCTGCCCTGCATCCTCAGCTCTGGGCCATACAATTGTAGAAACATGCAGCAATGAAACAGATCTTTCCATTCAAATGGTCTATGCAAACCAGATTTCCTAATATGAACTAGTCCCATTTTCCTGTATCAACACTATATTCCTCCAGTCTTTTCTTCACCACATACATTTCCAAGGTTGTTTTGGATGTTGTCATTGTACCCACCTCTACCACTTCTTCTGGCAGCTCATCTCATACAAGCATCACCCTCTGTGTGAAAAGGTTGCCATTAAGGTACATTTGACATCTTTCCCCTCTCCCTTTAAACCAATGCCCTCTGGTTTTGGGCAAGTGTGCCAAACACCTTCTTCACCACTCTGTCTATCTGTGATGTCACTCCCAGATGCTGTGTACCTGCATCCACTGGAGTCTCTGTTCGACAACTCTCCCCAGGTCCCTCCCATTAACTGTGCTGACCCCTTGGTGTAGTTAACTCAGTGGGGGTGATGTGGAGGGAGGTGTATGGCCAGTGGGGTTGAGCAGGTCATTGAATAGGATTGTGTTGGAGTTGAGCTTCTCCAGTACAAATACAGGAACACGTTCTCTTAGCCAACAGACATGACCTTTGCCTGGTTTTAGATTATGGAAGGTACGGGTTTGGTCAGATTTTGACAGTTTGGACAGAAGAGGGGTGAAGTGTCCCTTGCAGCACGGGAATAGACTGATGCACAAGCAGTGGAATAAATAACACGTCCAGCACCAAGCATTGTCCGGGTAAGTTAATTGTAATTGAGAGAAATGAAGAAACAATGCAAGGCACATTCTAAATGTTTCTGGCTTTCAGACAGCTTCATTCTTGTGGCATCCAGTTTTGAGAGAGTGCACTTGATTAACCCTGACATAGAGGGGTTGGAGGAGGATGAGGATCAGGAAATGTTGGTCAGGAACTGAGAAAGCGAGTTGACTGAAAAGCTCCCTGTGATGAGACACATTTTGGGAACAGTGGCCACCTCAATCAGTGCCGGGAACAAGCATGAGGTTGTCCAGCTCATGTTCAAATGGATCAGTTAGATTCTGAACAATCTCACTGATCCTCGTGACTTAGCCAAGGATGAGGTTAGAGTCAATGGATATGGATTAAATTTTAAAGTAGGAGCAAAAGACAATGGTCTTTCCAAATTGAAATGATAAGAACATTACAATGGTAAAATATGATTGACAGATCTAAAAGGTAGACTTTGATGCTTTGCAGGTCCAGCAACAGCATCAAAGAGGACAGAAGAACTGGCAGAAAAAGCGATCCAGTTAAAGGTAGTTCTAACAGTTAATAGAAGAGCTAGAGACTTGCCAGGAACACCAACAATAACCAGGGTGGGATAGTAAATACATTGAATAACCAGGAGTATATAACGGATGCGATAGTTAATGATATGAAGTGGTAACTTGCAGAAATATAATCAATTGTTGCTGAGAAACTCCTGTCCATTGTTGTAAAATTCCGATCTTCTGCATTCAGATTCCAACCCATGGTTGTAAAATTCCAATCTATTGTTCTCAGATTCGAATCTCTCTTCTCCCGAGCTCCCAGTCTCTGGAGCTGCCGGTCCCTGTTCGTGTTGGGGGTGATGCTGTCACTGATACTATAACTTTTTACATTGTAAAGAATTTGTAATTCATCAAAGAAGGAAACCCTCCCGGGACACAATTACAATCTATGGAGTCGACATTGACACGACACAGTCACGAAACAAATAGGTTCAGTTAATGCTTTCAATCTAGTACACTATTCCCCGAATGGAATAGGATTTATACCCACTTTGGACTGCAGGTATGTGAGTTAGTGAGAGAAGGAGAGATAGAAGCATTGACCATAATCTTTCAATTCTCTGGAGATATTGAAGTGATTCCAAGGAAATGGATGTTTACAAACAATACGCCCTTATTACAAAAAAAGGTTGCTAGAGAAATGAGGCACTCTGCCACCCCTAGATTAATGTAAGGACAGCTTCAGTAACATGTTGTCTAAGGCACTGACAGCAGAGATACATGTTGAAAAGCTGTGGTTCACGCTGGAGGGAGACACTGATTGATTGATTGTCATGTTACCTGAATACAGTGAAGAGCTTTGTTTACTCGCTGTACTGGTAGATCACAATAAGCAGGGGTGTCCATATCACAGGGTGACCAGAAACTTGGACAGAGGCATACAGGTTGCATCCCACAGCATGTGCACTTGGCAAGATCACCATTAACAAGGTCAGCATTATTTGAAGTTAGTGATTCAATTCACCAGGCTCACAACGGCTGGAAAAGAGCTGTTCCTGAAGCTGCTGGTGCATATGTACAAGCTTCGGTACCTTCTGCCTGACGGGCGTGGTTGTAGGAGATCATTACCAGGGTGGGAGGGGTCCTAGATGATGTTGGCACTCATTCCACGGCAACGAGCCGTGTAAATGGAGTCCATGGATGGAAGGTTGGCTTCCGTGATGGTCTGGGCTGTGCACGCCACCTCCTGTAGTTCCTTACCATGCTAGGCAGAATGCTTTCTGTGGTACATCTGTAGAATTTGTTGAGGAGCTTTATGAACAGACTAAATTCCCTGAGCAGCCTGAGGAAAAGATTACGTTGTTGTAGCTTTTGGATCATTACATCCATATGGGAACGCCAGGTTATTGTCACTCCGAGGAACTTGACACTCTCCATCCTCTCAGCCTCAGCTCCATCGATGTAGAAGGAGTCATGTTTTTCTCCTTTCTTTCTGACGTCAATGATCAGTTCTTCAGTTTTGCCGATGCTGAGAGAGAGGGTGTTCTCACTGCACCATGGCACCAAGCCCTCTATCTTCTTCCTGTTGGTTGATATCCATCTTACCACAGTGGGATGTGCGGCAAACATAGAGATGGTGTTTGTATGGAATTTATCCACACAGCCGTGGGAGTACAGCGAGTACAGTAAGGGCTGAAAACACATCCTTGGTGGTCTCCAAGGTTGAAGGTTACCGTGGAAGAGGTGCTGCTGTCTATCTTCACTGATTGTGGTCTGTGGGTCAGGAAGCTGAGGATCCAGCTGCAGAGGGTGGAGCCGAGACTCAGAGTCTCAGAGTTTTGTGATCAATCTGGATGGGATAATGGTGTTGAAGGTGGAGATGTAGTCGATGAACAGGAATCTGACATAGATATCCTTGTGATCCAGATGTTCCAGGGGTGAGGGTAGGGGTGGGAAATGCTGTGGAAATGTTACATCGGTGGACAAATTGCAGGGGATCGAGGCAGGCTGGGAGAACAGGTTGACTCGCCTTTGGAAGCACTGCAACATTAGTCACTGTTACTGGGCAGGAGTCATTCAGGCACATTGCACCGGGTTTCCGAGGTACTGGGATGGTGGTGGTCTTTTTGAAGCAGGTGGGGCCTTTGGAGTGCAGTCAGGAGAGGTAGAAGATTTCAGCGAATACCTGCATCAGGATCTGAGTGAACGGCCATGGATTCCATCTGGGCCTGACAATTTCCTTGGATTGACTCCGAGGAAAGTTGATCTGACATCAGCAGCAGTGACAGGGAGAACATGGAAGGACTGCCACAAACACTACGTAGGACAAACAGGAAGAAAGTTAGCCACCAGAATAGACGAACACCAGCAGCCACCAAAAGACACGACACACTCTCCCTCGTAGCCCTACAGACGGAGGAAAGAAACAAGCATTTCGACTGGGACAACATATCTATCCTGGGACAGGCTCAGCAAAGACATGCCAGAGAATTCCTAGACGCCTACCACTCCACCACAAAGCCATAAACAGACACATAGATCGAGATACCATACGTCAACACCTCAGAAAACGAATAGGAAATGATATCACCACAAACCCCAAGAACTCCATCCAGGACAAACATATAAATAGAAAACAAGAGACAACAGCTTCTCTTCACTTGGAGGTCGCCACTGATGATGTTACATAGCCAGGTAATGAAATATCTGGATATCAAACCTGCAGCTCAGCGAGCAAACCTAGACCCTAAACCTCAACCTGATCTACAAACCTTCACAAACCGTATTCATTGGTGGGATATGGGCATTGCTGGATTGCCCAATATTAATTGTCTGTCCCTAGTTGCCACTTGAGAAGGTAGTGGTGAGTTACCTTCTTGAACCGCTGCAGTCCACCTGCTGTGGGTTGACCCACAATGCCATTAGGGCGAGAATTACAGCATTTTGACCCAGTGATGGTAAAGGAATGGCGATGTATTTACAAGTCAGGATGGTGAGGAGATTGGTGGGGAAGTTGAAGCTGGTAGTGTTCCTATATATCAGCTGCCCTTGTCCTTCTAGAGTGAAGTAGTTGTGGGTTTGGAAGGGGCTGTCTGATGATTTTTGGTGACTTCTACTTTGCATTTTCCAGATACTACATACTGAATCAGAGCATCAGAGATGGAGAGAATTGATGCTTGTGCTCATTGTGCCAATCAAGAAGTCTGCTTTGTCCTGGATGGTGTATAGCTTCTTGAGTATTGTTGGGGCTGCACCTATATAGGTGGGTGGAGAGTTTACCATCACACTCCTGACTTGTGACTTTAAGATGGTGGACAGGCTTTGGGGAGTTAGGAGGTGATTTACCCACCGTGGTATACCTAGCCTCTGGCCTGGTCTTGTAGTCACTGTGTTTATGTGGTGAGTCCTGCGGAATTCCTGGTAAATAATAACCCACCCGATGTTGACATTGGGGAATTCAGTGATGAGAACGCCATTTAAATTCAATGGGCATGTGTTAGATTGTCTCTTATTGGTGATGGTCTTCGTTTGGCATATGTGTGCTGTGAATGTTACTTGTCACTGTTAGCCCAAGCCTGGACATTGTCCAGATCTTGCATTTTAACATAGACTGCTTCATTATCTAAGGAGTCACGAATGATGCTGATCTATGTCAAATTATCAGTGAACATTCTCACTTTTGACCTTATGATGTAGACATAAGGACACTACCATGAGGAACTCCTGCAGAGATGTCCTGGAGCTGAGATGACTTGCCTCCAACAACCACAACCATCTTCCTCCGTGTCTGGTCTGACACCAATCACTGGACAGTTTGTTCCTCCATTGATTACAGTTTTTTCGCAACTCCTTGATGCCACACTTGGTCCAATTGGCCTTGTTGTCACAGGCTGTCACTCTCTCCTACCCTCTGGAATTCAGCTCTTTTGTGTATGCTTGAACCAATGCTGTAATGAGGCCAGGAGCTGAATGATCCTAGTGGGACCCAAACTGGGCGTCACTGAGCAGGTTATTGCTGAACAGGAGCTTCTCAATTGCATGGCTGATGACACCTTCCAAAACTTTACTGGTGATTGAGAATAGACTGACTGTGTAATTGGCCAGGTTGGATTTGTCCTGCTAAATATGAACAGGACATACTTGGGTAATTTTCCATATTTTTGGGTGTATGCAAGTATTGTAACTGTACTGGAACAGCTTGGCTAGGGACACGGCAAGTTCTGGACCAGATGTCTTCAGTATTATTGCTGTAATGTTGTCAGGGCCCATAGCCTTTGCAGTGTCCAGTGTCTCCCACCATTTTGTGATATCGTGTGGAGTGAATCGAATTTCCTGAAGACTGGGATCTGTAATGCTGAGATCCATTGGAGGAGGGTGAGATGGATCATCCACTCAGTATTTTTGGCAAATGATCCCTGCAAACGCTTCATTCTTATATTTTGGCCGGGTTGGATTTGTCCTGTTAATTTGAACAGGACATACCTGGGCATTTTTTTACATTATCGGGTATATCCCAATATTGTAACTGGAATGGAGTAGCTTGGCTCGGGCACATTCTGAAGCACATGTGTTCAGTATTATTGCTAGAATATTCTCTAGAATGGTCTTGGGGCCGAGAGGCTTTACAGTGTCAGGTATCTCCCACCATTTTCTGATATCATGTAAAGTGAATCAAAGTGGCTGAAGACTGATATCTGTAATGCTGAGGCCCATTGGAGGAGGGTGAGATGGATCATCCACCCAACACTTTTGGCTGAAGATTCCTGCAAAGGTTTCATCCTTATCGTTTGCACTGATGTGCTGGAATCTTCCGTGGTTGAGGATGTGGATATTTGGGAAACCTTTTTCTCCAGTCAGTTGCTTAATTGTCCACCAGCATTCATGACTGGATGTGGCAGGACCGCAAAGCTTAGAATCTCATCCTTTGATCATGAGATCACTTAGCTCTCTCTATCACTTGCTGTTAATGCTGATTGGCATGCAAGGAGTCCAGTTTAGTGGCTTCACCAGGTTGACACCTCATCCTCAGCTATGCCTGGTATTTCTCCTGGCATGCCGTCCTGCACTCTCCATTGACCCAGGGTTGATCCCCTGGGTTGATGGTCATGGTTGGGGGCGGGGGGGGGGGAATGTGGTTGACCATGAGATTACAGATTGTGCTGCTGTTAATGACCCACATCACATCATGGATGCCAAGTCTTGAGTTGCTCGATCTGTTTGAAGTCTGTCGTGTTTAGCACGGTGATCGTTCCACACAACACGATGGAGATTATTCCCAATGTGAAAGTGGGACTTCGTCTCCTTATGGACTGCACAATGATCTCGCTTCCTGATACAGAAGCATCTACAGCTGGCAGATTGGTAAGTGTTCTACACAAGGACAGACCCCTCAAAACATTTCCGGAAATTAGCCGAGAATCTAACTTTGCTAGTTGTTTTTAGGAAGTATAGCATGGATATTCCAGGAAGGATACAGTTGATTAAACTATGTAGCTTTGAACAAAACAGAATTTATTCACAAGTTTACCAAATGAAACGCAAGCAAAAGAGAACAGAATACCAAATAACTTAGCCTATCTGAAAAACCAACAAGTTGTCCCAACTTAAAGATGCTGATCGATTCCACTTGGCACACAAGGTAAACTCAAACACAGAGTATTCCAGGAGAGATGTCAGAGAGAGAGGAGGATCAGCATGGGCCTGCTCCTTTGGGCCCAGCAGCTTTAAACCTGCCTGACTGCTTTCAGTGAATAGCCAGACTGCCAAAACACCAAACCAAACTAATCTGGCATTAATGAAGCCAGATGGGTTTTCCCATGGTCATACATATATTTTTAATTTCTGATTTTTAAAAATAGACTTCAAATTCCATAATTGCTGTGGAAGCATTCAAACCTGGTCCCCAGATCATTGGCTGAGTTTCTGGACAAATAGTCTCATGATAATACCCCGAGCCCATCACTTCCTGCCTCAATAGCATGGAGGTCTCTCGGAGAGTGCGTGGAGGGATATAGAGGTCTTTATGGAGGTGCATAGGAGATTGTATGGAGCTGTATAGACGTCCACATGGAGGGTTATGGGCGACTGTATGGAAGTCTGCAGAGGACTTTGATGAAGTCTAAAGAGAATCATGTAGACATATAGTGAGGACAACATGGAGTTCACAACAAGAACACTTTTTCCTCAGGAGGCAAAGGAAAATCAGCACTTTCGTAAGAACTTCTCGCCAACGTTTATAGCTGCACCATGGAAAGCATTCTATCTTGATGCATCACAGCTTGGTACGGTAACAGCTCTGCCTAGGTCCACAAGAAACTGCAGCAAGTTATGAACACAGCCCAGACCATGACACAAGCCAACCTTCCAACCATCGACTCCATCTATAGTTCTCAATGTCGCAGAAAGACAGCGAACACCATCAAAGACACCTCCTACCAGGCCATATTTTCTTCCAACCTCTTCCATCAGGCAGAAGATGAAGAAACTTCAACATACAGAACAACAGCTTCTCCCCTGCTGCTCTTAGACTGCTGAA
Source organism: Hemiscyllium ocellatum (assembly GCF_020745735.1). Taxonomy (NCBI): domain Eukaryota; kingdom Metazoa; phylum Chordata; class Chondrichthyes; order Orectolobiformes; family Hemiscylliidae; genus Hemiscyllium; species Hemiscyllium ocellatum. Next base: position 16,004,164 of record NC_083412.1, read on the forward strand.
TGGACCTCAAACTTCAAGTCTAATGCTGATGTTGCCTTTGTGTATCTCCTGTGTAGTTGTAACCCTGTTTGCCTCGCTCTGTCTCAATAACCAATGATCTGTCTGTTATGATTCATAGAGCATAGAACATTACAGAGCAGCACAGGCCCCTCGGCCCTGGATGTTGGGCTGATCTGTGAAGCCCATCTCACCTGCACTATTTAATTATGATCCATACGTTGAGATAATGACCAATTAAATATCTTTAATTCTGGCAAGTTTACTGCAGTTTCAGGCAGAGTGTTACACACCCATACTACTTTCTGAGTAAAGGAACTACCTCTGACATCTGTCCCATACTTATCACGCATCAATTTAATGCTATGTCCCCTCATGCTAGTCATCACCATCCAAGAAAATAAGATCTCACTGTCCAATCTATCTAATCCTCTGGTAGTCTTAAATATCTCTATTACATCGCCCTTAACCTTCTTCTTTCCAATGAAAACAGAACCACATCTCTCGGCCTTACCTCATAAGAGCTCCCTTCTTTACCAGACAACATCCTGGTACATTTCCTCTGAACCATTTCCAATGTTACGAATCCTTCTTAGAATGCAGTGACCATAACTCTACACAATACTCCATGTGCAGCCGTGACAAATCTTTGTACAGCTGCAATGTGATCTCATGGCTTCAAAGCTCAATCCGTTAACATATAAAAGCTAACACACTGTATGGCTTCTTGCCAGCCCTATTAACCTTGGTGTCCACTTTCATAGAACATAAAATGTTACAGCACAGTGCAGGCCCTTCAGTCCGCAATGTTGTGCCGACCTGTAAAATTAATCTGATGCCCATCTAACCTACACCATTCAATTATTATCCGCATGTATCTCCAATGCCCATTTAAATGTCCTTAATATCGGCGAGTCTACTACTGTCGCAGGCAGTACGTTCCACGTCCCTATTACTGTATGAGTAAAGGAACTATCCCTGCTATCTGTCCGAAACCTATCACCCCTCAATTTAAAGCTGTGTCCCCTCGTGTCAGCCTTCACCATCCAAGCAAAAAGGCTCTCATTGTCCTCTCTATCTAACCCTCTGATTATCTTATAAGTCTTGATTAAATCACCTCTCAATCTTCTCTCTCATAAAAACACCTTCAAGTCCCTCAGCCTTACCTTGAAAGACCTTCTCTCCATATCAAACAATATCCTAGTAAATCTCCTCTGAACCCTTTCCAAAGCTTCCACATCATTCCTACTATGCGATGACCAGAACTGCATGCAATCCTCCAGGTGCAGCTTTACCAGTGTCTTGTACAGCTGAAGCATGACCTCGTGGCTCCGAAACTCAACCACCTTCCAATGAATGCCAACAGACCATGAGCTTTCTATACAACCCTATCAACTTGGGTGGCAACTTTCAGGGATTTATGTAACTGAACACCGAGATCTCCCTGCTCATCTACAGTACCAGTACTCAGCATTCCTGTTACTTCTTCTGAATTGAACTACCTCACACTTTTCCGCCTTAAACTCCATTGCCACTTCTCAGCCCAGCTCTGCATCTTGTCTATGTAACCCACAACATCCTTCGGCGTTACCCACAACTCTGCCTACCTTTGTGTCATCTGCAAATTTATTAACCAATCCTTCTTCACCCACCTCCAGATCATTTATAAAAAATGACAAACAGTACTGGCCTCAAAACAGATCCTTGTGGCACACCACTGGTAACTGAGCTCCAGGATGAACACTTCCCATCAACCACCACCATCTGCCCTCTTTCAGCAAGCCAATATCTAATCCAACCACTAATTTACATTCAATCCCGAAATTCCGCATTTTGTTCAATAGCCAACGGTGGGGAACCTTATCAAATGACTTACTGAAGTCCATATGCAGCACATCAACCGCCTTTCCTTCATCCACATGCTTTGTCTCCTTCTCGAAGACATTTATAAGGCTAGTGAGGCATGAACACCTCTTCACAAAACTGTGTTGCCTATTACTAATCAAATTATTCCTTTCCAGGTGATTATAAATGCTATCTCTTATAATCTTTGTCAACACCAGACCCACAACTGAAGTCCGATTTACTGGTCTATAATTACCAGGGTTGTTCTGACTCCCCTTCTAAAACAAGGAACAATATTTGCTCTCCTCCAGTCTTCTGGCACGACCTCTGTCGATAATGATGACATAAGAATCAAAGACAAAGTGTCTGCAGTCTACTCCCTGGCTTCCCAGAAATCCGAGCATGAATCCCATGCAATCCAGGGTCGTATCTATTTTCAGATCCGCAAGATGGCTAAAACTTCCTCTTTGTCAACCTCAGTCCATTCTAATTTTGTATCCTGTATCTCCGTATTCTCACTAACATTGCCCTTTTGCAATGTAAATTCTGATGAAATGTATTCATTTAGCATTTCCCCATGTCCTCAGGTTCCACACACAACTTTCAACTATATCTTTGATTTGCCTGAAACTTATTCTAGTCATTCTTTTCTTCCTGATGTACTGACAGAAGGCCTGAGGGTTTTCCTTGATCTTTTTGCACCAGCAACTTCTCATGTCGTCTCCTGGCTCTTATTCGCCTCTACTGCCCGCAAAACAAAACCTTGCACTCGTGACAACAACAAATAAAGTAAAATGCTGTACCTGGTTCTGAAAGGTTTAATACTGATTGAGTGTAAAAAGGACAATTCACAGAGATCGTGACATGGTGGGAAGATCTGGGAGGAGTCAAACAATAGATAAGATCCTTCTAACATCTCTGTTACAATGGACAGCACATCAGCAATTCTCAGGGCCCTCGTATACCTGGAAGATTGGAAGTAATTGGAGTTATAGAATGTAGTGCAAACTTTATGAAATCTGATGTTTTTAGGGAAGTTTGACAAACATACACATTCTGTTAATCTTACACAAGGGAAAGAGGTCAATGGTTCATTTTCAGAAGAGTCTACATAAAAGAAGCCATCTTATACATTCCCACAGCTGCACTGATTCCCAAAACAGTACCACATCAGTCAGTGGGTCGCAACATGTACATTTTGTTGGAACTAATGAATAAATAAAGCACTTCAGGTGTTTTGCCTCAGGATGGTGGTGATATCATATCCAGGAGTTAGGTTTCAGACCCAGTTTGATGTCTGTCTTGTATTTGCCCAAATGAATGGCTGCAAGGGGATTAAGATTAGGAGCTGAATATCCAAGGATTTCCATCCTATCGAAAGGATAGGCAGATGGGCAGAGGGGATGGGGTTGCATATTAGTAAGAAATAAAATTAAATCAATAGTAAGAAACAAAGGAGTGTCAGATGGTATAGAATCTGTATGGGTAGATTTGGGAAAACACAAAGGTTGAAAAACAGAATTGGACTTCTGTACAGGCCTCCATACAGTATTCAGGAACTGGGACACAAGACACCCCAGGATTTAGAAAAGATGCATAAGAAAGTCAAAGTTATAGTGATTATGTGGGATTTCAATGTGCAGGTGGACTGGAAAAATCACATTGGTAGTGGATTGCAAGAAAAGGAATTTGTGGGATGTCTATGAGATGGCTTTTTTAAGCAGTTTGTGGTTGGGCCACGGGGAACAGGCAACTCTGTATTTAGTGTTGTGCAATAATAAGGGAGCTTAAGGTGATGGAACCCTGAGGAGGCAGAGATCATACTATGACTGAATTTACTGTGCAATTTGAGAGGGAGAAGATGAAATCAGAGGTAACGGGCTTACAGCTGAATAAATACAACTACAGAGACATGAGGTAGGAACTGGGTAGAATTGACTGGGAGAGGAGCCGAGCAGGAACGACAGTGGAACAGCAATGGCAGGAGTTTCTGGGAGTAATTCAGGAGACACAACAGAGATTCATCACGAGGGAAAAGAAACATGATGCAGGGAGGATGAGGCAACCATGGCTCACTAAGGAAGTCAGTGATGGCTTAAAAAAAAAGAGAAAGCATATCTTGTGGTGAAGGGCCGTGGGAAAACAGAGGATTGAGAAGCTCACAAAGACCAACAGAGGGCAACAAAAGAAGTAATAAGGAGGGAGAAGAATAAATGTGTGGGTAAACTAGCCAGCAATATAAATGAAGAATGTAAGAGTTTTTTTCAGATATATAAAGATCAAAAGAGAGGCAAAAGTGGACATTGGGCTGCTGGAAAATGATATTGGAGAGATAGTGGGGGGTGCGATCAAGGAAATGGCTGAGGAACTCACTTTACATCAGTCTCCTTGGTGGAAGACAACATTAAAATCCCAAAAATACAGAGGAGGCAGAGTTCGGTATGGTGGTCATGGCCAAGGAGAAGGTGCTACAACAACTGAAGAGCCTGAAGGTGGAAAAATCTCCTCGGCCAGATGGACTACACCCCAGAGCTCTAAGGGAGACAGCTGAAGAGATAGTGGAGCAAAGTCAGCATTATTTCATCAAGGGGAGGTCATGTATGACAAACCGTCTGGAATTCTTTGAGGAAGTAACAAGCAGGTTAGACCAAGGTGAGCCAATGGATATAATCTGCCTAGACTTCAAGAAGGCCTTTGACAAGATGCCTCACTGGAGGCTACTGAGTAAGATAGGGGCCCATGGTGTTGGAGGCAAGGTGCACGCTTGGATAGAAGCCTGGCTGTCTGAAACAAAGCAGAGAGTGGGGATGAAAGGGTCCTTCTCAGAATGGCAGCTGGTGACAGTTCATGTTCTGCAAGGCTCAGTTTCGTGACCACAGCTTTTCACTTAATCCATGAACAATCTAAATGAAGGAATTGAGAGCATTCTGGCTCAGTTTGCAGATGATGCAAAGAGAAGTAGAGGGACAGGTAGTATTGAGGGGGCAGGGAGGCTGTAGAAGGATTTGGACAGGTTAGGAGAATGGGCAAAGAAGTGACAGATGGAGCACAATGTGGGAACGTGTGAGGTCATGCACTTTGGTCGGAAATGTAGAGGCATGAGCTATTTTCCAAATGGGGAGAAAAATGAGAAGTCTGAAGTGCTCAGTATTTTCTCAAGTTCAACTTACAGGTTGAATCAGTAGCTAGGAAGGGAAATGGCATTTAACTTGAGAGGACTTGAATATAAAAGCAGCGATGTTCTTCTGTAGCTCTATAAGGCTCTGGTCAGACGACATTCAGAGTATTGTGTGCACCTTTGGACCCTACACCTGAGGAGGATGTACAGGTCCTGGAGCATGTTCAGAGGAGGTTCACGACAATGTCTCCAGGAATGAAAAGTTTAACATATAAGAGGAAAGGGAAGACCTTTTGGAATGGAGATAAGGAGAAACTTCTTCACCCAGGGAGTGGTGAATCTATGGACTTCATTCCCACAGAAGGCTGTGGATGCGAGGTCATTGAATACATTTAAGACTGAGATAGACAAGTTCTTGAGCATTAAAGAGATCAAGGGGTATGGTGAAAAAGCGGGAGAGTGGGTTTTAGAAACGTATCAGCCATGATTGAATAGCAGAGCAGACTCATTGGGCTGACTGGCCTAAATTTTGTCCCTCTGACTTATGATTTTGTAACATTTGTGCCTCTTGCATGTTCTTTCAATCGAGTTTTGTTGTCAGATGAGTCAGCTTTACTTCATGAAACTTAACACAATAAGACATTATTCATTATTTCTTCGTGCCTGTCTTGCCTCATGAATATTTCTGCTGAACCTGAAGCACTTGACCATCACAGTTTGAAGCCGTGAGCCCTGAAGTCTTTTAATTAGTTGATTTCAAACACTTTGAACTCATCCAAACTCTGTAAATTCTCTTTTTAAACTGACAAAGTGTTTGTAGCAGCATATACAACATGTGTTTTGCCTCACTGTACAATAGTTTGTGGAAGGATCTTCCAGATAACAATGGAGGCAGGCCCATTGATGACTTGTCTGGAAGTATTATGTGGACCCTTCACTAACAAGGGAGTCGAAGGGGATGGAAAGTAGATGGAAAAGAGGGTTAAGGGTTACAGCCAGAACAATCATGATCTTTTCAAATGGCAGATTGGAATGAAGGGGCGAAATGGATTACTCCTTATTATTATTTGTTTGTTTACATAGTTTGTGGAATGATCTTTCAGATAACAATGAAGGCAGGCTCATTGATGACTTGTATGGAAGACTGACATGTACATTTAAAAACAAGGGAGTCAATGGGGTTAGAAAGTATATGGAAAAGAGTACTAGGTTTGTAGCAAGATCAACTAAGGACTGATCAAATCACAGTTCAAGCTCTAAAGGCTAACTGACCTCCTCTTCATTCATATTAGTGTACTCACATGTATCCCAGTGAGGGCAGACCAACCACACTGTGTCTTTGACACATACCCTCGAGAGGGCAGATTGGTCCGACTGTATCTGTATCACACACATTGGGGAGAGCAGACTGATATCATGGTCTCTACATCATTGACTGTGGGAGAACAGACGATTTACACCAGGACTGACAACTGAACACACTCAGTCTGTATCACAAAGATTGGAGAGTGCAGACTTCCCTCACTATGTCTGTATCACTGACCCCACAGAGAGTGGATTGGATGCATTCTGAGACAGAACACATTCCTAATTCCTGAATCATTCAAACCACCTCATCATTGAATAAATTACATCTTTTGGGTAAAAGGGTGTTTTACCATGTTCTTCAGCTGTTTCCTGAACACAGTCTGTGTCACAACATATATGCAAGTGTTGTGCAGCAGCTTAGCGAATGAATCCAATATCTCCTACAAAATAATGTCATTGTTCCCCATCTGATATGAGCATTTCCATAAGAGTATAGCATAAACACTGACCATAACATGATGAAATTTCCTGCGATAACAAACAATAAAATGATGGACTTCCTTCGAGTCCCCATTTCTGGGTCATTGGGATTTTCCCCACTGCTGTGAGCCCAAAGTCTCCTGCGGGCTCTGCTGGCCACTAAAATGTACCTGATTCTTAAAGCATTGTGCAGCAGAATCAAAACAAATGGCACTGCAGGGTTCAGAATATAATGAAGGCACTCGATTGTTCCCCAGACTGGAGATGACAGAATATCAGTTGGTACTGAACAAAACCAAGGGAGATCATCTCAGAAAATAATGAACAGCCATTACACTGTACAAATTAATGGTCCTGAAAATATCTTGTCTGTGGTAAATGGCTCCATACTGAACGCAAAGTACCAGAAAACGTTCTTCAAACCACTCAGCACAGTCACTGTTCCCAGAACCACAGCTGCTGTCTTCTCAGTACAAAATTTAATTTGCAGATTTGGGCGGCAAATGGTCACATTATCGTCCAAGGTAAAAATGATGGCAAACCAGACAGAACAGTCAGTGTCTGCATAAAGGAAGACAGAGTGGATATCACAGATGAGGATGGACTGTAGCAAATGGAACTCTTCCTTATAAACAAGTAGAATGTTCCTCAATAGGACAATAACCAGTATGTCTGCTGTTGAAATTGCCACCAGGTATTGAGTAATACATTTTGAAAAACCCCACTTTCCTTGTGACAAAATTATAATTGTTAAGATATTCACTGTGGGGAAGGAAAATAAACAGGAAAATTCATCAATCTGGTTGAAAAATGGCCTATTACACAGAGTACGTCATGTGATTTCTAAATGTGTCCCTCTTTCTGAAAATGTATTAAAGTATTTATAGCCACGGTCATGTAACCTGCTTGACCAAAATCTCAACAAAATTAGACATTAGATAGAAATTCCATACTTGGGTTGACAAAGAAAATGAGGAATAGCAGTTTTTAGAGATGAAGTGAAGATTGACACTGGGCTGACAGATTATTGATGTGAAAACAAGGGAATGTAGGAATCATCACAAACACCATGGAAGGTATGTTTCTGCAGTGGAACAGAGATCAGCGACCCTGTGTTTGTGTGGAGGAAATGTCAAGGTTCCTGTTCTTCATCTTTAAAGAGTCATTCAAAATTAGTATGGAAGAATAAGCCCAAGTTCCCCTTCATTAGTATCCAGTGATCATAATCGCACATGTCTTGCTCCTGATCATAATGCAATAACTGTAGGTTAATGTGGGGATAAGTCAGTCTATGCTATTCTGTCTGATATCTACTCAGTGATAGTTTCCTTATGGCGTGGATGTCCTATTGGTTTGAGATGGTAGAGATCACAGGTTTGGAATATACTGTGACGGGCTTTTACAAAGTTGCTGCAGTCCATCTTCCACATGACACCCATTGCTGCTGGGGTGCATTGATGGTTGAAACTGGGAATATTTGTGGACTTGGAGCCAATCACGGGTGCCTTATTCTGAATATTATCAAGTTTCTTGAGTGTTGTTGCAGCAGAACTTACCCAAGCAAGTGGGGAGTATTCCATCACATTTCTGACTTTCCCTTTGTAGATATTGAATAGATTTTGGGAAGCCTGGAGGTGAGAAATTTATCACTGAATGACCAATCTCTTATATGGTCTTGTAACAATGGTGTTAATATAAGCGGTCCATCTAGTCTGTAGTCAATGGTAACTCCTTCCACCGTTCCCCAGGACGTAGGTAGTGTGGGATTCAGTGATGGTAAGACCAATAAATGTCAAAATAAATGGTTAGATTCTCTCTTTTCGGAGATACCTGACACTTGTGTGGCACACATGATACTTTTAGTTCAGGTCTGAATACTGTCCAAGTGTTGCGAAATGCGGGCATAGTGTCTGATGAGTCAGGAATGGGAAAAACTTTGTGAACAATCAACAAACATCCTGAATTCTGACCTTATGATGGAGGGATTGTCAACAGTGAAACAGCTGAAGATAACTGGGCCGAGGACACTTCCCTGAGGAACTCCTGCAGCGATGTCCTGGAGTTGAGGTGACTGACTTCCAACAATCACACCCATCCTCCAATGTGCCCGGAATATCTCCAACCAATGAGAGTTTCATCCAATTTCTCATTATTTTAGATTTCCTTCAGGTCAGACTTGGTCACTTACTGCTTTTATGTCATGTGCACACTCTCTCACCTCAGGAGTTCAGCTCTTTTGAGCTTGTTTGGATATGAGTTGTTATGAGGTCTGGTTCTGGGCAACCCTGCAGAACTGGACACCAGTGAACAAGTTATTCCTGCGTAAGTGCAGATCGGTAGAACTCTTGATGACACCTTCCATCATGTTGCTGTTGATTCCGATTCGACTAATAGGGTGGCAATTATCTGGGTTTAATTTTTCTACTCTTTGTGATTTACCTGTTTAGATCCCTATGTTAGTAGGTGGTACTGGAACAGTTCATCTCGGGGCACGGCGAGTATTGGAGCCATTTAGCACTGACCAGGTAATTTCAGGACCATTAATTTATAGTGTCTTCGCTGTTTCTTGTGCTCGCTCCTGTTGAGCACTGGAGAACCTCTATTGAAGCACAATCCAGCATGCGGTCTACACACGCAGGAAAGGAAAAGAGAGATCAGGTTTAATAATCACCCAATTGTCAAAAGGAACCCATTCATCCCTTCATGTCTGCATCGGCTGTCTATACGTGTTGACACAGTAGCGAGCACTTGCCTTTTCCACATCACCCTGCAACTGATTCGATTTAATAATCATTCAGGTATGTCTTCATTATTTCAACACAACCTGACCAATGATCCTTCTCCATCAACTATCAAGTTGATCACTGATTACAAATTGAACCTGAAAATTTCCTATTTGTCAGAAATGGAAACAATCAGCACAACGTACTCTCTTTCACATGATAACAACTGATCTGAACTTACAGCAATCTTCTATTATTTTATAGGATCAGGCTAAACTTGTGGAGAGATAAGTGAACATTTCCGGTTAATGCTGTTCCATCATCACTCCCATCTTTTCTGTTCTTATTTCAGATTTCCAGCACCTGCAGTATTTTCCTTCGGTCTGATCATTTTACAACTTTCCATTAATATTGACAGAATGGTCCATTTCTCTGAAGTCTCAGGAACTGTTTGGAGTGACCTCAATCTGCCGGTTGGAATGCTTTCTCAATTCTGTGGTGAATGGAGAGGTTTTCAAAGAGTCATCGATGGCTATTTCTATTTCCATTATTTCAAAGTTTTTAGCACATGGATTTAATTATAATTAGAATCAGGCCATTTGGCCCACCAAGTTCACACCGACCCTCCGATGAGTATCACACCCAGACTGATTCCCCTACTCTGAGTTTTCGCCCTGGCTAATGCACAGAGCCTAAACATCTCTGAACACTGGGTGTAATATAGCATGATCAATTCACCGCACGAGGATATCGTTGGAATATGGGAGGAAACCGGAGCAACCAGAGGAAACCCACGCAGACATGGGGAGAATGTGCAAACTCCACACAGACAGTCACCCGAGGGTCCCTGGCGTTGTGAGGCAGAGTGTTCACAACTGAGACACCGTGCCACAACTTGCATCTTAACCAGCAACAGCTGCAGACTGGAAAAGCCAAAACAGTCAGGAAGGGGGACAAGTGAATAGTACTCTCGCTAATTGGTCATTTTAATAAATAAATAGCAAGGGGAAATGGATTTCAAAACCAGGATATTATTACAGAAAGGACAGTTAGGTAACAAATTAATCAACTGATTGAGTAGATACAGAGCTTTAGTCAATATGACACAGAACAAAGAGGCAAACTTTGTATAAAGTGATGGTTTGTAAGACACTAAACATATATCCTGAGGGAAAGGCAGCAACAGGCTGCAGTTAAGGGGCAAGGTTGAGGACTGCAGCTTGAGGATGGGTGTTCCATTGTGAATGTGACAACGTTCCATTGCTCTTTGCTCAGTGTCACAACGTTGTCTTTATTCTGGGAAATATAATCAAGTCTGTGAAACTTGTGAAAATGCTTGTTGTACTCATGTGATTGTGGAGCTAATCCAATTGAGCGTCCCTTTTGATTAGCTCTGGCAAGATGGTGTGTTGGTATAATTGATGTCAGGCTTGCAATTACGTGATAGCAAAGGTCAGAAGTTATATCAGTTTCAATCAGATGAAAGTCTTTACAGTCAGGGCAAGTAGGACAAGAATAGAAGATAGAAAGCAAACAAGGAATGCAGGATCGTCAGGGCTGTTCCTGCATTTTCTGGTGCCTAGGTCAGTACCAGGTGATCCGTCCGGTTTCAGATCACAGCTCAACTTTCAGTGTGAACGGCAGGAAGCTGCCCACTCTGCTTCACAGAAATTGGGCTCAACCCATCCATTCCCGACTGCGTACTTCAGGCTGATGGTTTTCCTATCCATCGTATGGACAGTACATCGTCCTCGGGTAAGGCAATTCTGTAGGGGTTTAATTTTTAATCAACAACTTCTGCTACATGGACATTGCAACCATGAGCAGCCATTGTTACCCAAACCTTGAATTCCTCACCATCAAATGCCGCCACTTCTATCTCCCACGGGAATTTACCACTGAGATATTAACTGCTCCGTACATACCACCACAAGTAAAGGTTGTGGAAGCTCTGGATGTGCTGTACTCCACCACTAACACCCTGGAAATGGAACACTCCGAGTCCTTGTTTATTCTGACTGGCAACTTCAATCAAGCCAATCTAAGGAAGGTATTGGCCAAGTACCACCAGAACCTTACCTGCCCCACCAGGGGACAGAATCTTTTATACCACGGCTACACCGCAGTGAAGGATGCTTACTGCTCCATCCCCGCCTTCATTTACAGGTACTCCAAACACAGTGCTATGTTTCTTCTCCTGATTTACAGGCAAAAGCTCGAGCAGGAGACCCCCTTACGGCTCAACTCCAGTGCTGTCTGGAATTGTCTAACTGGGCCATGTTCAAACAGGCCCAATCTTCAACCTCTCTCTGCAGCAGGCCTATGTCCCTGCATTTTTCCAGAGTCCAATATCATTCCTACGCCTAAGAAGGCTCATGCAGCATGTCTCAATGACTACCACGAAGTGGCCCTAACTTCAGTAGTCATGAAGTACTTTGAAAGTCTAGTCATGGCATTAATCAACTCCAGCATTCCCACTGCTCTTCACCCACACCAATGTGTTCCTCTTTGTGCCAACAATTCGACATCAGGTACTATTACATTTGCCCTTCACTCCTCCCAAAACGTCTTGACACCGAAAACAGTTACATAAGGATCCTACTCATTGGCTACAGTTCAGCCTTCAACACTATTATCCCCTTGTGATTGCTCAACATAGTCATTTTAGATGAAGCCCCACTCTCTGCAACTGAATCCTCAGTTTCCTGACCCACAGGCCACAATCAGTGAAGATTGTGGTCAATATTTCATCCTCACTAACACTCAACACTAGAGCCCCCCAGAGATGCGTGCTCAGCTCCTTACTGTACTCACTGTAAACACATGACTGCCTCACCAAATACCACACTAATGCCATTTACAAGTTCATTGATGACACCACCACAGTCGGTTGAATCTCAGATAACAATGAAACAGACTACAGATGGGAGATGGAAGATCTGGAAAATGGTGCATTGAGAACAACCTAGCTCTCAATGGCAGCAAAACCAAGGAATACATTACTGACTTTCGGTGGGATGCTACTCATGCCCCTACACATTAGCAGCACAAAGGGGAACGAGTGGACAGTGTCAATCTCCTGGGAGTGGTCATTGCAACAAGCGTTCTTGGACTCTTCATGTGGACACATTGGTTACAAAGGCCCAACAGGCAGCTGAGGAAATTTGGCGAATACCCTTGCCAACTTTTTTAGATGCACCATCGAGTGTATTCTTTCTGGATGTAGCACGACCTGGTATAGCAACTGTACCATTCAAGACCGGAGACGGTTACAGAGAGTGGTGAATTCTGCCCAGACAATCACAGAGGCCAACCTCCCATCTATAGAATCCATCTACCAGGCCCACTGTCAAGGAAAGACCGCCAGAATTCTGAAAGGCACTGTCCTCTCTGACAAAGTTTTCTGACAACCTCTACCATCAGGGAGAAGGTACAGAAGCCTGAACACATGCACCAGCCAGTTTCATAACAGTTTCTACTCTACTGTTGTTAGAATACTGAAAGGACTCGCAAACTCTTAACATTTGCCTCTGCATATGTATTTTTTGCCGATGTTTACCTATTATTAACTTTTCTATGCAACTTAACTCTGTCATTTGCCTGCATTGCTCACAAGTCAAAGCTTTTCACTGTGCCTCAGTACACATGACAATAAATTCAATTCAAATCAATTCAATTTATTTCTTTCACACTTTGTATTGTCTCATACAACTGAGTAGCTGGCCAGGTCAGTACAGTGGGCAATTGAGAATCAATGGCATTGCTGTGGGTCTGGAGTCACGTGTAGGCCAGATTAGGCGAGGACAGCAGATTTCCTACCCTGTCAGGCATCAGTGAGCCAGATGTATTTTGCCATGGTCATCAGTGACTCTTAATTCAAGAGACTGATTTTTTAAAATTGAAGTCAAATTCCACCATCTGTCGAGGCAGGATTTGAGGATATGGGTCTCTAGGAGGTAGGACAAAATGTCTGAAAAAGCTGCACAAAATAGCTTCTGCATTGCTAAATTAGATTAGACAAAATGGTTCACTGTGTCTATATCACCAACTGCAGCTAAGCTATATAAACCAATAACCATTAACCATTAGAATGCAGCAGTAGACAGATAAAATGAGGAAATATTACTGCAAGCTGAGAGCCTTTGGAATGGGAATGTCTCGCTGCACCCTGCAAGCTGATTTATGATTTTACTTCTTTATAAATCAAAATCATTGGTTGAAGCAACTATCAATGAAGTGACATCATGCATTCATTGATTGTTACTGTACGATCATGCTCTGTGTCTGACTATGAACAGTGAAAAAACCTCATGCAAACTCTGTAAGTTGTTGGATACTTTTGATTGCCAAGAATTATTCATACTTCTGTGTGAATCAGAGTCTGCCAACCCAGAGCTGGATCAGACAATAAGTGATCGCTTGTGCGATTGACAAAGTTTCATTGACAGGTGTGTTTATTGACCGATAGTGGAACCAAGAGACCCCTCCTAGGGGGACCACTCCTTCAGTTTCGCTCCTGGGTCCCCAGAGCATTGATTCAGTTTCTGGAGTGTTAGTCTCATGATAACAACAGCCAGCATCGCCTCCCTTCCCCCATTGCATAGAGCGGCATAGAGGACTGCATGGAGGGGTGGAGAGGACTGCATGAAGGTGTATAAAGGACTGCATGGAGGCTTAGAGAGGACGGCTTGGAGATGTACAGAGGACTGCATGACAGTGTTTAGAGGACTGTATGGAGGGGTACAGACCACCAATTGGAGTGGTACAGAGGACTGTACAGAGGACTTTATGGAGATGTATAGCAGAATAGAGTCATATGGAGTTGTATGGAGACCTGCACACAGGTATATAGAGGACTGCATAGAGGGGTACAAACAACTGTAAGGAGGTGTATAGAGGACTGTATATAGGTGCATAGAGAACTGCATGGAGGTGTATACAGGACTGCATGGAGGTGTATACAGGACTGCATGGAGGTGTATACAGAACTGCATGGAGGCATATGGCAGACTGAATGGAGATATTCAGAGGACAGCATGGAGGGGTATAGCAGACTGCATGGTGCCGTATAGAGGACTGCATGGAGGTTTATAATGGACTGCTTGGAAGTGTCAAGTGGACTCATGGAGTTCACAACAGTGCCTCTTCCTCAGGAGTCTGAGGAAATACCGAGGTTTGAAGCTGCAACGTAAAAGCACTCTAACTGGGTACATCACGGTTTGGTGTGATAACAGCTCTGCCCAGGTCCATCAGAAACTCCAGGGAAGTTCATGAGGAATGATGAAGTACTTATGCCCATAACGCTGACTCTCCTGTTTCGTCAGCGCTACTTGAACTACTGCCGCACTGCCTTTTCAACTCTGACTCTCCAACATCTGTGGTCCTCCCTTTCTCAGACTTCTCATTCAGATTTGTTTGTTCACCTGTACCCCAGTAGGGCAGACAAAATTCACTGTGTCTTTGACACATACCCTAGAGAGGGCAGATTGTCCCGACTGCATCTGTATCACAGACCTTGGGTACAGCAGATTGACCCCATTTTGTCTACATCATTGACTGTGGGAGAAAAGACCATTTACTCTGTGTCTGTAGTGGAGCACCAGGACTGCCAACTGTACATACTTAGTCTGTCTCACAAAGATTGGAGAGTGCAGACTCCCCTCACTGTGTCTGTATCACTGACCCCATAGAAAGTGGATTGGATGGATTCTGAGACAGAACACATTCCTAATTCCTGAATCCTCCAATCCATCTCACCATTTAATGAATTTCCCCATTCGGGTAAAAGGGTATTTTACCATGTTCTTCAGCTGTTTCCTGAACTTAGTCTGGGTCACGACATATATACATGTGTTTGTGCAGCAGCTTAGGAGCTGGAGAATGAATCCTAATTCTCGTACAAAATAATGTAGATATATTGCCCTATACCCCATTGAAAAAATTCTTCTCCAGAGAGAGTTTACCATAAACACTGACCATAACAGGATGAAATTCCCTGAGATAACAAACAATAAAATGATGGACTTCCTTCGAGTCCCCATTTCTGGGTCACTGGGATTCTCCCCACTGCTGTGAGCCCGAAGTCTCCTGCGGGCTCTGCTAGCCACTAAAATGTGTCTGACACTTAAAGCATTGAGCAGCAGAATCAGAACAAATGGCACTGCAGGGTTCAAGATATAATGAAGGCACTCGATTGCTCCCCAGACTGGAGATGACAGAATATCAGTTGGTACTGAACAAAACCAGGGCTGATTCCTGAGCAAGTACTGAGATGTGAACATAAAGTACCAGAAAATGTTCTTCAAACCACTCAGCACAGTCACTGTTCCCAGAACCACAGCTGCTGTCTTCTCAGTACAAAATTTAATTTGCAAATTTGGGAAGCAAATGGCCACATATCGATCAAAGGTAAAAGTGACGGTAAACCAGACAGAACAGTCGGTGGCTGCATAAAGGAAGACAGCGTGTATATTACAGATGGGGATGGACCGTAGGAAACGAAACTCTCTCTTGTAAACAATTGGAATGTGCCTTAATAGCAGATCGAGGATAATAACCAGAATATCTGCTGTTGACATTGCCATCAGGTATCGAGTAATACATTTTGAAAGACAACACTTTCCTTGCGACAAAAGTATAATTGTGATGATGTTAACTGTGGGGAAGAAAAATAAATATGGAAGTTAATCAAATTGGTTGAAAAGTTGACAATTTCACAGAGTACTTTGTCAGATTTGCAAATGTTCCCTGCTTTCTGAAAATGCATTGAAGTATTCATACCTATGTTTGAGTAACCTGCTGGACCCAAAAATTACCATCCTACCAAATCAGTAAAAAATCATATGTTGTATGATCCAGAAAATGAGAAATAGCAGTTTATAAGACACTGTGTTGACAAGCTATTTACATTGAAAGCAAGGGAATGCAGGGGAAATCACCAAGACCATGAGATGTATGTTTCAGTTTTTGACGCAGAACTGATTTCAGTGACCCTGTAATAGAGTGGGGGAAATGATCAGGTTCCAGTTCTTCATCTTTACAGAGTCATTCAAACTTAGTGTGGAAGAAACTCATTCACTAATATCAAGTGACCATCGAGCATATCATCACACATATCCTGCTCCTGATTCTCATCCAATGCAGATGGATTTATATTATCATATATGTGTGCATATTGTTCACTCTCATATTTACTTCGGGATTTTGTGTAATGACAGAACAGTAGTCCTTGATTACCATCTTTTACCATTCATAAAATATGGGCAATCCTCGTTAGGTCAACATTCGATGTCCATCTCTGATTGTCCCCACTCAGATGCTGCCAAGCTGCCTTCTTCAGGTCCATGTAATCTAGATATACCCACAGAGATGTTAGGGAGGTAGTTCCATCATGTTGACTCTGTGATAGTGAAGGAACTGCAATATGGTCCCAAGATAGTTTCCCTGTGCTTCTGATGGCCGAAGGCTTCGAGATGGTAGAGGTCACAGTTTTGGAAGATGTTGTGAAAGGGCCTTTAAAACATTGCTGCAGTTCATTTTCCACAAGCCTCAGATTTCAGCCACCGTGCATTGACGTTAAAGCAGAGAATGTTTGTGGATGTGATGCCAATCAAAGGGCTTGCTATACACTGGATGATCTTAAGTTTCTGGTGTATCTTGGAGCTAAACTTTTTGGAAAGTACAAAGTGTCTCATTACACTCCCGCCTTGCCCTTTGTAGATGGTGGACACACTTTGGGTCGTACAGACATGAGGTATGTATCACAAAAGTACCAACCTGTTATGTGTCTTGTAACACTGTCATTTCCAGAGCTGGTCCACTTCAGTCTGTGGACCCAGGAGATTGAGAGTGGGAGATTCAGAGATGGTAAAGCAATTAATGACAAGTGAAATGGTTATATTCACTCGTTTTGGAGTTAAGTGGCACGAGTCAACCCAGGACTGAATATTGGTCAGGCAGTGCTATGTGTGGATATTGAGATTTTCTGTGTCCAGCAAATCGGGAATGATACTGAATCTTGTACAACAACCAACAAACATCCTGAATTCTAACCCCATGATGGAGGGATGATTGGTGATGAAGCAGCTGAAGATGGTTTGGACTGTCCCACTGCTGCATCATTGGATGGTCTCTGCATTCTCACTGATGTTAGTTTCCACACAGAGGGCTTAGTAAGGCGGGAAACAGTTTAAACCAACGCACTGTCGTCTTGCGAGATGAAACTGATTGGGCCTGCATTGGGGTCTACACTGAGGGATGGTCTCTGTTCGATGTTTTCTCCTACCAGTCCTCCTGCCCTGCATCCTCAGCTCTGGGCCATAGAATTGGAGAATTACAGAGCACGGACAATTTTTGATCCAAATTGTCTATGCAAACCAGGTTTCCTCCTCTGAACTAGTCCCATGTTCATGTATCTGTCCCATATTCCTCTGACCTTTCCCATCCACGTATCTGTCCAAGTTTCTTTTGAATGCTGTCATTGTACCCGTCTCTACCACTTCTTCTGGCAGCTCGTCTCATACACGCACAACCCTCTGTGTGGAAAAGTTACCCCTCAGGTCCATTTTACATCTTTCCCCTCTCACCTTAAATCTATGCCCTCTAGGTTTGGGTAAGTGTGAAAAACGCCTTCTTTACCATCCTATTTACCTGTGATGCCACTCTCATGGTACTGTGTATCTGCACCCACTGGTGTCTCTTTTCAAGAATTCTACCCAGTGCCATACATTAACTGTGTTGACTCCTTGGTGGAGTTAACTACATGGGGGTGGTGTGGAGGAAAGTGCATCGCCAGTGGGGTTGAGCAGGTCATTGAATAAATTGTGTTGGAGTAGACATTCTTCAATTCAAATACAGGAACATTCTCTCATAGCCAACAGTCATGGCATTGAGACACTTGCCTGGTTTTAGATTTTGGAAGGCAGGGGTTTGGTCACATTTTGGCAGAAGAGTGATGAAGAGTCACTTGCAGCACAGGAATAGATTGACACACAAGCAGTGGAAAAAATATCACATCCAGCACCATTCATTGTCCGGGTAAGTTCGTTGCAATTGAGGGAAACTTTGAAGAAACAATGCATGGCGCATTCGAAAAGTCTTCAGCTTTCAGCTAGCTCCATTCCTGTGGCAGTCAGTTCTGAGAGAGTATACTTGTTTCACCCTGATGTCGAGGGATGGAGGAGGATAGGAATCAGGAAATGTTGGTCAGGATGGGGAACTGGGAAAGTGAGTTGACTGAAAAGCTTCTTGTAATGAGATACATGTTGGGAACAATGGCCACCTGAGTCAGTGCCAGGAACGGACACGAGGGTGACCCAATTCGGGTCAAATGGGTCTGTAAGATCTCACTGATCCTCATGACTTGACCCAGGATAGGATTGGAATCAATTGATAGGCATTAAAGCTTATAGCAGGAACGAAAGACAATGGCTTTGATCTTTCCAAATTGAAATGATAAGAACATTACTACGCTGTAATATGTTTTCCAGATCTCATAGGTAGACTTTGACACTTAGCAGGAACGACAGTATCAGCAGCAAGGAGGAGAGAGGAACTGGCAGGAAAAGCGATGCAGTTAAAGATAGTTCTAAGAGTTAATTAAGAGCTAGATACTTACCAAAAATACCAACAGTAACAAGGGTGGGATAGTAAATATGTTGAATAACCAGGAGTTTACAACGGATCCGGGTTGTTAATGACATCAAATGGTAATTTGCAGAAATATAATCAATTGTTGCTGAGAAACTCCTGTCCATTGTTGTAAAATTCCGATTTTCTGTATTCAGATTCCAACCCATGGTTGTAACATTCAAATCTATTGTTCTCAGATTTGAATGTCTCTTCTCCCGAGCTCCCAGTCTCTGGAGCTGTCGGTCCCTGTTAGTGCTGGGGGTGATGCTGGAGGTGATGCTGTCACTGATACTATATCCTTGTACGTTGTAAGGAATTTGTTATCAATAGAAAAGGGAAACCCTCCTGGGACACTATTAATTTCCATGGAGTACAGTCACTGAACAAACATGTTCAGTTAACGCTTTCAATCCAGTACACTATTTCCACAATGGAATAGGACTTGGAGCAAACTCGGACTGCATGGGTATGAGAGAAGGAGAGATTTAGGCATTGACCATAATCTTTCAATTATCCAAAGAAATGAATAGTTTTAAATAATACACTCCTGTTCGTAAAAGGCTGGAGAGATAATTGCTGTTCCTACAGCCAGTCAGTTGGGGTACTCTGCCTCCCTTAGTTTAAGGTAAGGATAGCTTCAGTAACATGTTGTCTTAGGCACTGACAGCAGACAGACACGTTGAAACGCTATGGTTCAGGCTGAAAAGAGGCACATTAATTGTTTGATTGGTTGATTAGAAGAAGTGAAAAGCTTCATTTATGAGCAGAACAGATAGATCACAGTAATCAGGGTACACCGATCACAGGGTGAACAGAAACGTGGACAGAGACGTACAGGTTGCACCCCACAGCGTGTGCACTGGGCAAGATCAACATTTACAAGGTCAGCATTATTTGAATTTCGAGGTTCCATATGTCAGTCCAATAATGGCTGGGAAGAAGCTGTTCCTGAAGCTGCTGGTGCATGTGGTCAAGCTTCTGTATCTTCTGCCTGACAGGCAAGGTTGCAGGAGATCATTACTGGGGTGGGAGGGGTCTTCGATTATGTTGGCATCCATTTGCAAAGAGCCGTGCAAATCAAGTCCATGGATGGAAGGTTGGCTTCCGTGATGGTCTGGACTGTGCGCACAACCTCCTGTAGTTCCTTACCGTACTGGGCAGAGCAGTTGTTACATCAGAACAGAATGCTCTCTGTGTTGCATCTGGAGAATTTGGTGAGGGACAATATGGACAGGCCAAATTCCCGAAGTTGCCTGAGGAACAAGATGCATTGTTGTGCATTGTGGATAATCACAGCTATGTGGGAAGTCCAGGACAGCTTGATAGTTACGGTCACTACTCAGACCTTGACACTCTTTACCCTCTCAGCCTCAGCTCCATTGATGTAGAAGGAGGCATGTTCTCCTCCTTTCTTTCTGACATCATTAATCAGTACTTCAGTTTTGCCGATCCTGAGAGAGAGGGCGCACTCATAAAACATAAAACATAGAACAATACAGCACAGAACAGGCCCTTTGGCCCACGATGTTGTGCCGAACATTTGTCATAGCTTAAGCACGTATCCATGTACCTATCCAATTGCTGCTTAAAGGTCACCAATGATTCTGACTCTGCCACTCCCACAGGCAGCGCATTCCGAGCCACCACCACTCTCTGGGTAAAGAACCTACCCTTGACACCCCCCCATACCTTCCACCCTTCACCTTAAATTTATGTCCCCTTGTAACACTCTGTTGTAGCCGGGGGAAAAGTCTCTGACTGTCTACTCTATCTATTCCCCTGATCATCTTCTCAATCTCCATCAAATCACCACTCATTCTTTGCCGTTCCAATGAGATAAGGCCTAGCACTCTCAACCTATGACCTACTCTCCATTCCAGGCACCATCCTGGTAAATCTCCTCTGCATCCTCTCCAAAGCTTCCACATCTTTCCTAAAGTGAGGCGACCAGAACTGCGCAGAGTACTCCAAACATGGCCTTACCAAGGTCCTGCACAGGTGTAACATCACCTCACGACTCTTGAATTCAATCCCTCTGCTAATGAATGCTAATACACCATAGGCTTTCTTACAAGCTCTATCCACCTGAGTGGCAACTTCAAAGAGCTATGAACATAGACCCTAAGATCCCTCTGCTTCTCCACCTAACAGAGAGCCCTCCCGTTAACCCTGTATTCTGCATTCTTATTTGTCCTTTCAACATGGGCAACCTCACACATGGCAGGTTTGAACTCCATCTGCCACTCCTCAGCCCAGCTCTACATCATATCTAAGTCCCTTTGCAGCCGACAACAGCCCTCCTCACTATCCACAACTCCACCAATCTTCGTATCGTCTGGAAATTTACTGACCCACCCTTCGACTCCCTCTTCTAAGTCATTACTAAAAAAAATACAAACAGCAGAGGACCCAGAACTGATCCCTGCGGAACTCCACTTGTAACTGGGGTCCAGGCTGAATATTTACTGTCTATCACCACTCTCTGCCTTCGTTCTCTATCCCACTGGCCAAATTTCACACTATCCCATTCCTCTTGACTTTCCGCATAAGCCTACCATGGGGAACCTTATCAAATGCCTTACTAAAATCCATGTACACTACATCCACTGCTCTACCCTCATCCACATGCTTGGTCACCTCCTCAAAGAATTCAATAAGACTTGTAAGGCAAGACCTACCCCTCACAAATCCGTGCTGGCTGTCCCTAATCAAGCAGTGACTTTTCAGATACTCATAAATCCTATCCCTCAGTACCCTTTCCATTACTTTGCCTACATCCGAAGTAAGACTAACTGGCCTGTAATTTCTGGGGTTATCCCTCTTCCCTTTTATGAACAGGGACACAACATTCGCCACTCTCCAGTTCCCTGGTACCACCCCCGTTGACAGTGAAGACGAAAAGATCATTGCAAACGGCTCTGCAATTTCCTCTCTTGCTTCTCACATAATCCTAGGATATATCCCATCAGGCCCTGGGGACTTGTCTATCCTCAAGTTTTTCAAAATGCCAAACACATCTTCCTTCCAAACAAATATCTCCTTTAGTTTACCGGTCCGTTTCATACTCCCCTCTTCAACAATATGGTCCCTCTCATTTATAAATACTGAGGAAAAGTACTCATTCAAGACCTCTCCTATCTTTTCTGACTCAATACACAGTCTCCCACTACTGTCCTTGATCGGTCCTACTCTCGTTCTCATCATTCTCATGTTTTTCACATACGCATATCAGGCCTTGGAGTTTTTCTTGATCCTACCCCCAAAGATTTTTCATGCTCTCTCTTAGCTCTCCTAATCCCTTTCTTCAGCTCCCTCCTGGCTATTCTGAAGCCCTCCAACGCTCTGTCTGAACTTTGTTTCCTCAACCTTATATAAGCTTCCTTCTTCCTCTTTACTAGACATTCGACCTCACTCGTCAACCAAGGTTCCCTCACACGACCATCTCTTTCCTGCCTGACAGGTACATACATATTAAGGACACATCGTATCTGTTCCTTGAAAAAGTTTCACATTTCGATGACATCCTTCCCTGACAGCCTATGCTCCCAACGTATGCTCCTCAGATCCTGTCTTGCAGCATCGTATTTACCCTTCCCCCAATTGTAAAACCTACCCTGTTGCATGCACCTATCTCTCTCCATTACCAAGGTGAAAGTCACAGAATTGTGATTACCATTACCAAAATGCTCACCCACTAACAAGCCCATCACTTGTCCCGGTTCGGTACCAAGTACCAAATCAAATATGGACTCCCCTCTGTTCGGACAATCTACATACTGAGTTAGAAAAGCTTCCTGGACACACTAAACACCGCCCCATTCAATCTACTTGATCTGAGGAGCTTCCAATCAATATTTGGGAAGTTGAAATCGCCCATGACTACTACCCTGTGGCTTCTGCACCTGTCTAAAATCTGATTCCCAATCTGTTTCTCTACATCTCTGCTGCTATTGGGGGGCCTATAGTAAACACCCAACAAGGTGACTGCTCCTTTCCTATTTCTGATTTCAGCCCATACTATCTCCAAAGGCAGATCCCCCTCGAACTGCCTTTCTGCAGCCATTATACCATTTCTATTTCGCAACGCCACAACCCCTCCTTTTATTACCACCCTCCCTGATCCTACTGAAAAATAGGAACCTCCAACAACCATTCCTGCCCATCTTCTATCCACATTTCCGTGATGGCCACAACATCGTAGTCCCAAGTACAGAACCACGTCTTAAGTTCATCCACTTTATTTCTGATACGCCTTGCGTTGAAGTATGCACACTTGAGCCCATCTCTGTGTCCGCAAATATTCCCTGTCAGTGCAACCTTCTCCACAGCCTCCCTACGTTCTTGGACATCCTGAAAAACAGCTAACCTACTTGCTGGAGTACAAGTCCGGATCCCATCCCCCTGCCAAATTAGTTTAAACACACCCCACCTCCTGGCAAGAGTGTTAGCAAACCTACCTCCTAGGATATTGGTGCCATTTTGGTTCAGGTGCAACACATCCTGCTTGTACAAGTCCCACCTTCCCCAGAATGCAGTCCAATTGTCCACTCATTGTACCAGATCACCAATCCCTCTATCTCCTTCCTGGTGTTTGATATCCATCCTCCCACAGTGGGGTCTGCAGCAGACGCAGAGACGGTGTTTGTACAGAATTTAGCCACACTGCCGTGGGTGTACAGGGAGTACAGTAGGGGCTGAGAACACATACTTGGGGACTCCAGAGTTGGGGGTTATCGTGAAGGAGGTGTTGCTGTCTATCTTCACTGATTGTGGTCTGTGGGTCAGGAAGCTGAGGATCCAGCTGCAGAGGGTGGAGCCAAGATTCAGAGTCTCAGATATTTGTGATCAGTCTGGAGGGCATAATGGCATTGAAGGTGGAGATGTAGTCGATGACCAGGAGTCTGATGTCGATGCCCTTTTTATACAGATGTTCCAGGGATGAGGGCAGGGTTGGGAAATGCTGTGGAACTGTTACATCGGAAGGCAAACTGCAGGGGATTGAGTCAGGCTGGGAGACCAGGGCTGATGTGGGCCATGACCAGCCTCTTAAAGCACTACAGTATTATGGAGGTCAGAGGCACTGTGCAGTAGTCATTCAGCCACATTGCACATGCTTTCGTAGGTACTGGGTTGGTGGTGGACTTCTTGAAGCAATTGGGGACTTCGACTTGTAGGTCAAGATGTCAGCTGGTCCACACAAGATCTGATTGAATAGCTAGCGGCTCCATCTGGGCCTGTCACTTTCCTTGTGTTGACTCCCGACGGAGGCTGATCGGGCCTCAGCAGTCGTGGCAGAGGGAACAGGTGCCCCTGGAGCTATCGGGATGTGTAACACTGCGCTGCTGGCTTTCTGCTTGAACAGGGCAAAGAAAGTATTGAGCGCATCAAGGAGGGATGTATCTTTGTCCGCTGTCTTGCTCTGCCTCATTCTGTATCCCGTTATGTTGTTTCGGCCTTCCCACAGACAGTGGGTATCTGGATGGTTGGTTTGTACCTCCAACTTGGTCCAGTACTGCCTCTTGGCATCTCTGATGGCTTTGAGGTGGTCATATCTTGATCTTCTGTATTGGTCTTTGTAATCCAACTTGAATGCTGAGTGTCTGGTTTTCAGGAGGAAGTGGATTTCCCAGTTCCTCCATAGTTCCCATTTGGGGAACACCCGGAGTGACTTTGGCATGCAATCCTCCATGGATTTGCTCATGATGTCCTTGATGATGGTGATGCAATTGCCCAGGATTTCCATTGATTCCCCGAGATGCTCTTTCACTGCCTTGGACCAACAATGTATTTCTTTCTGTGAAGAATCCTCCTACATTAGCCTCTGCTTGTCAGCTGGGAGGCGGGACACAGCACTGTGATCTGATTTTCTGTTGTGTGCTGCGGGGTATGAAACTATCGGTGTGTTTGATGGTTGTGTAACACTGGTGCAGGATGTTGGGTCCTCTAGTGGGGCAGGAGATGTGTTGGTAGGACGTTGGCAGCACCCTCTTGAGGTTGGATCAGTTGGGATCACCGCCACGGTGAGTAAGGACTCGGTGAATTTTGTCTCATCATGTTTATGACGGTGGAGTATCCATCCAGGGCATTCTTCACATCATCATGGTGTCGGATGTAGACTGCTGTCAGGATGGTGGAGATGAACTCTCACGGAAGGTAGCAAGGGTGCCACTTTATGGTAAGGTATTCTCGGTCAGGCAGAGCAATGGCTTGTCAGAGTTGCTACATCTCAGCACATATCCCACCGCCCTTCACGTTCCCCCAGGATGTGGTGAGGTCGATGTGGTGTATAGAGAACCCCTCCGCTTGTAGGGAGCAGTCAGGAATGGCAGGGGTGAGCCAAGTCTCCGTGAAACACAGCGCACAACAGCCTCTGAGTTCCCTATGGTAGGTAAGTCTGGATCTGAGTTCATCCATTTTGTTTTTGATAACCTGGACATTTGCGAGAAGTATGCTGGAAAAGGGGGTGGTGGTCTTGTAACTGTGCTGTCTCAGCGTCACCTTCAGGCCAGCAGATGTTTCCTGTTTCCTTGAAGTTTTCTGGACGTTTCTGGGTGTTGGTTGAGTGTGTCTATTTCTCCTGTATGTAAGTGAGTCGGGCCTGGTCGGGCAGGGCCTCCTCGGGTTAGAGTAGTCACACGAACTGGGACTGGACAAAGGCTAGTTAAACCTATTCTGGGTGGCATGGTAACTCAGTGGTTAGCACTGCTGCCTCCCAGCACCAGGGACTTGGGTTCGATTCCCACCACAGGCGATGTCTGTTTGGAGTTTGCACATTCTTCCCGTGTCTGTGCAGGTTTCCTCCTGGTGCTCAGGTTTCCTCCCACAATGTAAAGATTTGCAAATTCGGTGAATTGACCATGCTAATTTGCCCATCCCATTATTCAGGCATATGTAGGTCAGGTATGTTCGTCATAGGTAAATAGAGATAAGAGAATGGGTCTAGGTGGATTATGCTTCAGGGGTCGGTGTGCCCCTTTTGGGCTGATAGGCCTACTTCCACATGGTAAGGATTCTAATTCACAGACAGGGCCGACTTCATGCTGTGTTGAGGTCAGGGTGCTGCGGGGTCAAGCGTCAGATCATGGTTCTGGTGTCCATGTGAGTTCTACAGTAAATCCATAGATCTGCTCTGGATGCTACAGGATGATGAGCATCGAAAGTACTCAGGTCTAGGCAACCATGGAATCATCAATCCTGTAAGTAGATTAAAGAGAACATTGTTCGTAATTGTTTTTGAGTTGAATTTTCTGCTGCCTTGAGTAACATGAGCAAAGACAAGAAAGTTGGGGAAATATGGCAAGAATGAAAGCATTAGATTTTGTTGTGAAAAGTATTTCCTAATTCCCCCTTTATCGTTTAAACAGCGAATTCTGAATCTCACTAGTGAGGGGTGACCACTTCATTTTCATGCCGTTCTATCTCATTAGGATCTGGTCTTACCTCGTTTCGATGGAGATTCTAATCCTTCCTTCAGTTCCTATGGAAACCAGATGGTGTCAGTTCCCAACAGGAAAGTCTGGGCAGTTACCTGGAGGCAGGAGCTCACTGTTTGCTTCTCCAGGTCTTCATCCATCTCCACAATCATCACCATTTCACTGCATGCTCCATCAATACCGTTCTCTCCCATACTTTGTCCGTGTGTGTGGGCATCACCAAACCCCAGCCTCACCACATCATTCTGGCTGCTTTCAGATTAACGCACCCTTCACTGTGGAGCTCAGAGACACTGATGTCGAACCTGCTTCTGCCAGGTTGATTCACAGTCAGGGGCATTGGCACATTCCATGCGGTGACATAGGATGCATCA
The DNA here is from genome assembly GCF_020745735.1 of Hemiscyllium ocellatum. NCBI lineage: Eukaryota > Metazoa > Chordata > Chondrichthyes > Orectolobiformes > Hemiscylliidae > Hemiscyllium > Hemiscyllium ocellatum. Next base: position 16,031,072 of record NC_083412.1, read on the forward strand.
TCTGGCTCTGAGCTAACTTTCTAAAGGCTTATTCACTTTGTATTTACCTGTGGGCGGGGGTCAGTTTTATCTCAGTGTTTAGTTCAGAGTGACAGGCATTCACCATGTCACTAGTCAGTTTATCACACGCTGCAGAGGATGAATCTGTGTCGAGGACAGCACGGAGGAAATTATTTATTCTTGGTGGAATCTGGGTGTCGCTGACTGGGCCAGTATTTATTGCCCGACTCCAGCTGCCCCTTGAGAAGATGTTGGTGAGTTACCATCTTGAACTGCAATGCCGTTAGGCTGGGAATTCCAGGATTTTGACCCAGTGATGGTGAAGGAATGATGATGTCGTTTCAAGTAAGGATGGTGAGGAGCTTGTTGGGGAACTTAACGGTGGTAGCATTCCTATATAACTGCTCCTCTTGTCCTTCCAGGTGGATGTGTATGTGGGTTTGGAAGGTGCTGTCTGATGATCTTTGGTGATTTTCTACAGCACATACTACACGCTACTACTCCTGAGCATCGGAGGTGGAGGGAATGGATGTTCGCAGATGTATTGCTAATCAAGTGTGCTGCTTTATCCAGGATGGTGTCATCTTCTTGTGTGTTGTTGGAGCTTCACTTATTCAGGCAAGTGGGGAGTACTCTATCACACATCTGACTTGTGCCTTGTAGATGGTGGATAGGCTTTGGGAAGTGAAGAGGTGGTTTACTCACAGTGATACACCGAGTTCCTGACCGACACTTGTAATTATTGTATTATTGTGGTAAGTTCAGTGGAGTTACTGATCAATGATAACCGCCAGGATGTTGACATTGGGGGAATTCAGTGATACTAACACCATTGAAATTCAAAGGTCAGTTGGTGGACTGTCTCTTATTGATAATGGCATTTCTGTGCCATGAATATTACTTATCACTTGTGACCCTAAACCTGGTCATTGTCCAGACCTTGTTGCATTTGAGCACAGACTGCTTCAATATCTAAAGCGTCATGAATGATGCTGAACATTGTCAAATCATCGGTGTACATCCCCACTTCTGATCTTATGAGGAAGGGAAGTTGCTTATGTGTACAATAAGATGAAGCATATGGAGATGTTTGGGCCAAGGTCCTGACCCAGAGTAACTCCTGCTGAGATGTCCTGAAGCTGAGATGACAGACCTCTAACAACCACAGCAATCTCCCTCTGTGCCTGGTCTGACTTCAACCATGGGAAAGTTAGTCCCCCATTGATTCCAGATTTGCTCAGTCTCCTCGATGCCATACTCGATCCAAATGGCCTTCATGTCATGGGCTGTCACTTTCACCTCCACTCTGGAATTGTCCATATTTGAACCAAGGCTGTAATAAGGTCAGGAGCTGAGTGCTCCTGGTGGAACCCAAACTGGGCTTCACTGAGCAGGTTATAGCTGAGCAGGGGCTGCTCAATAGCACAGCTGATGTCACCTTCCATCACTTTACTGGTGATCGAGAATAGACTGATGGGATGGTAATTGGCCACGTTGGATTTGACCTGCTTTTTCTGTCCAGGACATAACTGGGCAATTTTCCACATTGTCGGATAGATGCCAGTGTTGTAAGTGTGCTGGAACAGCTTGGTCAGGAAAGCGACAAGTTCTTGAGCATATATCTTCAGTATTATTGCTGGAATGTTGTCACGGCCTATAGCCATTGCAGTGTCCTGTATCTCCCACCATTTTGTGATATCACGTGGAGTGAATTGAATTGGGTGAAGACTGTTACCTGTAATGCTGGGGCCCATTGGAGGGGGTGAGAAGAATCATTCACTCAGCACGTTTGGCTGATGATTCCTGCAAACACTTCATCCTCACCTTTTGTACTGATGTGCTGAGGTCTTCCCTCATTGAGGATGGGAATATTTATGGAGCCTCCTTCTCCAGTGAGTTGTTTAATTGTTCACCACTATCATGACTGGATGTGTCAGGACTGCAGAGCTTAGAACTGATCTGTTGGTTGGGGAACACTCAGCTCTGTCTATCACTTGCTGTTTATGCTGAGTGACATGGAAGTAGTCCAGTTTGGTGGCTTCACCAGGTTGAAACCTCATATTCAGCTATGCCGGTGTTGCTCCTGGCATGTTTCCCTGCACTCTCCATTGAACCAGGATTGATCCCCTGGCTTGATTGTCATGGCTGTGTGGAGGATGTGCTGGGCCATGAGGTCACAGATTGTGCTGCTGTAAATGGCTCACATCACTTTGTGGATGCCAATGTTTCATTTGCTAGATCTGTTTGAAGTCTGTCTCATTTATCACAAACATTTGGTGCATCACAACACGTATGACGTTAGTCTCAACCTGAAGACAGGACTTTGTCTCCTGAAGGAATGTGTGGTTATCACTCTTCCTGGTATTGTCATGGACAGATATATCTGCAACTGGCAGATTGGTAAGGATGAAGTCGAGTATGTTTTTCCCTCTTGTTGGTTCCCTCACCACCTGCCACAAACCCAGTCTAGCAGCTCTGTCCTTAAGGACCTGACCAGCTCAATCAGTAGTACAGGTGCCGAGACACTCTTGATGGTGGACATTGAATTCCCTCACCCAGGGTACATGTTGTGCCCGTGCCACCTTCAGTGGTTCCTGCAACATGGAGGATAACTGATTCATCAGCTGAGGGAGGACGGTATGTGGTAATCAGCAGGATCTTTCCTTGTCCATGTTTTACTTGAAGCCATGAGACTTCATGGGGTGCAGAGTCAATGTTGGGGACTCACAGGGCAACTCCCTCCTGACTGTATATCCACTGTGCTGCCTCCTTTGCTGGGTGTGTCAGGACATATCCAGGGATGGTGATGGTGCCGACTGGCACATAGAATAGCAGGTAGCATTCTTTGAGTATGACAATGACAGGTTGTTGCTTGACTAGTTTGTTGAACAATTCTCCCAATTTTGGCAGTAGCCCCCAAATGTTAGTAAGGAGGACGTTGCAGGATCAACAGGGCTGTTCCTGCATTTTCCAGTGGCGAGTTCGATGCTAGGTGATCCATCCAGTTTAATTTTTTTTCGACTTTGTAATGACTTGTACAACTGAATGCCTTGCCAGGCCAGTTCAGGGGGCGATTGATGATCACTCACACTGCTGTGAGTCTGGAGTCACATGTAGGACAGACTAGGTGAGGCCATGAGATTTCCTTCCCTGTCGGATATTAGTGAACCAGATGGGATTTCCCATGGTCATCAGTACATTCTTATTTGCAGATGTTTTCTTTAATAGAGTTTAAATTCCACCATCTGTAATGGCAGGAATCTAACCTTGGTCCCCAGAGTATTAACTGAGTTATTGGATCGATAGTCTCATAATAATACCAGGAGTTTTGTGATTTACATATGAAAGAACTGAAACCAACATAGTAATTGTAAAAGATGAGAGACTTAATCAATCCAGGTCTTTTTCAATTATGATTACAGTTACATAACACTGTAAACTTTTTCTATAAATTTTATGTGTTACAACCTTATTCTCCACAACCACTTGATGAAGTGGCAGTGCACCAAAAGTTAGTGCTTCCAAATAACCTTGCTGGACTATATACTGGTTTTGTCTGATTTTAAACTTTGTACGCTGCAGTCAAAGACTGGCATCTCCAATTCGTGGGAAATTGCATAAAGCAGTCTTGGGGACTGAATAGAGGTGTGTAGAGGACTGAATGGAGGTATATGGAGGACTGAATGGAGGTGCATGGAAGAAAGCACGGAGCTGTGTAGAGGATTGAATAGAGATATAGAAAGGACATCGTGGAGGTCACCACAATGAGTCTTCTTCCTCATGAGGCTCAGGAAATTCAGCACATTCTTAAGGACTCTCACCGACCTTAATAACTGCACCATGAAAAGCATTCTGTCTGTGTGCATCACGGCTTGGTATGGTAACAGCTTGGTCCAGGTCCAGAAGAAAGCTATGAACACAGCCCAGATCATGACATGACCCAGCCTTCCATCTAGCTCCTGCATCTATAGTTCTCGATGTGGTGTAAAGACAGCATATACCATCAAAGACCTCTCCCACCCGGTCAGACTCTCTTCCAACCTCTTCCATCAGGCAGGAGATGCCACAGCTTCTTCCCTACTATTCTTAGACTGCTGAATGGACCTCTCTATTTTTAAACCTAATGCTGATGTTGTGTTTGTGTATCTCCTGTGTAGCTGTAACCCAGTATGCCTTGCTCTGTCTAAATACCCAATGATTTGTCTGTATGCTATGATGCACCTCTACCACATGCGAACCAAAAGATTTCACTGCACTTAGGTACATTTGACATCAATAAATCAAATCACTTGTCGTACATGGGTCTGTAAGGGTTAATATAGATTGAGTGTTTTAAGTACAACTCACAGTGTCCATGACATGGTGGGATGATCTGGGAGGAGTCGAACAAAAGATTAGATCCTTCGAACAGTCTCTGTTACAATGGACAATAAATCCTTCTAATGTGTAAATAATCACTGAGAGGCAATGAGCTCCATCAAGTTTATTAGAAGAGATTCTGGCTCCAGTTAGGTAACAGTCCTCAGGGCTCTCATGTATCAAAAAGATTTTACATAATTGAAGTTATAGAATTTGGTCAGAAATGGATTCAATCTAGTGTTTTTATGGAAACATTACAAGTATACACATTTTGTTAGGAGAAAGTGAGGACTGCAGATTCTGGAGATCAGAGCTGAAAATGTGTTGCTGGAAACGCGCAGCAGGTCAGGCACATTTGTTAATCTTACACAATCATAGACATTTTGTTAATCTTACACAATGGAAAAATATTTCCTTTACAAAACAATCTGCATAAACTAAGCCATCTTGTACAGTCACACAGCCGTACTTATCACCAGGACAGTACCACAACAGTCTGTGGGTCGCAAAAAAACAACTGCACTCGAAACACATACAATGATGACAATAGCATTATGAATGTTAAAGCTCTTCCACAATTGAAGAACACTATCCTCATGATCCCCCTCAGTAAGTGCAGTCAGCTTCCTGAATGTATACATTAAATATTAAGCTTTAGAATCTGTTATTGCACCCACGCCCATGTGTTGAATAACAGCGGTTGTGTTCAGAGGTAGGAATAATACTTTGATGTTTTCAGAAAGCTCACCAATGGTGGGAGGATGGTTTGGTACATTGTCCAGAATGAGGAAAACCTTGAATTCCAGATCCCTTCCCCTGCAATCATTTCTAAACTACATGCTCAAAAGTATCAACAAAAAGGACAGAAAAAATGTGCCCTGACATCGAAATTCTTTTGCTTGACCTGAGGTAAACATCGAGAGTGGATTTAAGGGAACCAGGGATGGAATTGCCTGATAGCCAATAGGTGTTCGCCTTTTTAAACAATTGTTCCCCAAATCACCAATCACATTGCAGCCAAATCTCGTTGACGAAACGGAGGTTCCAGATAAGGACTTTATCCAAAGTGAGTGTACGAGGGATAACTGAGGAAGGAAAGGAAGCCCATGATACCGACAAGAATAATAATAGCAAGGGAAATCAGGAAGAACACCACAAAGGCAGGAGAGAGGTTCAGGCTGGAATAAGGAAGGTGAAGAAGAAGTGAGAGGAAAGGATGGCAGGCTGTGCTAACACAAACAGGAAAATGTTCTTAAAACATCTTAATAGTGAAAGATTAGTTAAGGATAGAATGGTGCCCACAGACGAACATGTAGAATAATCTGCTCACTGAAGGAAATGATATGATAAAGGTACTAAATAAGTATTTTGGTTCTGTCTTTACCAAATTAAAAAATAGTGAGAATGGCCAAGTTAAAAATCTGGATGTTGAGCAACTGAAAACTATAGTGTTAGTTGAAGAAGAGGTGCTGAAAGATCTGGCACTTCAGGGAGAGAAGTCACTGCACCCACGCAGGATGGATCCAGTTTGAGGACAGATTTGAGGGAGAAAATTGCAAAGCCATTAACAGGAACTTTCCAGACATCTCTGTTCACAGAAATAGTCCTGGAGGATTGCAAAATGTGGCAGCGTTCTTTCGGAAAGGAGCAAAGTATAATCCAGGGGAACCAACAGACCAAGCAGCTTGACATCACCTAGATACCATAATGCAGAATATACTGAATAAAAACATCAAAAAATAACTTAATTGGAGACAGTTAACCCGGCTTTGTCAATAATAGGTCAAATGAAACAAATTGAACAGAGTCCCTTGATGGTGTGACAATGACACTCCCTCAGGTGAGTTCCTTGGTTTTGTCAATTTATATAAACAATTTGGACATGGGCGTCGAGGGAAAACTTTCTCAATTTGCAGATTATACTAAGTGAGATAGAATGGCGTAACATGCTGATGATGCTGAGTGACTTCAGAGAGGCATTAACAAATTGTCCAAATGGGCAGACACCTGGCAGACTAATTGCAATGCAGAGAAACGAGAGCTAATGCATTTGAGTAGAAGAAACGTGGAGAGACAATCCAGGCTCAATTTGATGACTGTGAGGAGAATACAGGAGCAGCGGGAGCTAGGGTTCCAGTGTATGATTCTCGGAAAGGGGCAACCTTATTTTTAAACTGTGACCTCTCAGTTTTAGATTCTCCTGGAAGAGGAAACAACCTTTTCACATTCTATTGTCCAAGTCCCCTCAGGATCTTATATGTTCCAATTAAGTCAACTTTGACTCTTCTACACACGACAGTATAAAGGCATAGTCTCACCAGGTAATCAGCTCATTCCAGGGATCAATCCAATAAACCTTCCCTGAACAGCTTCCACCATGTTAACATCCTGTATGTAGAGTGACCAGTATTGTACACTGTACTCAAGATGTGGTCTCATCAATGTGCTGTATAACTGAGGCATAGCCTCCATTCTGCAGATTTCAATTCCCCTCATGATAAACCATGACATTCTATTCATTTTCTCCTGAATTCTTGCTGCATCTGCATACTAACCTTCAGTGATTCATGTACCAGGGCACCCAGATCACTCGACATCTCAGAGATGTGCAACCTCTGATAATTCAGATAAGGTGTTTGTTTTTTATTCTTTCTTCCAAAATGTACAGTTTCCCACTTTCTCACATCTTCCTCCATTTATCAGATTTTTACCCACTCAGTAAATCAATCCATATCCTTTGTATGCTCCTCATGTCCTATTCACAACTCACCTTCACAGCAATCATTGTGCCATCAGTAAATTTAGCTCCAAACCTTCAATACCTCCATCCAAATCCTTTCTGCAAATTGTAAAGAGTTGAGAGACAAGCATTGACCCCTGGGACATACCATTATCACATCCTGTCAGGCGAAATAGACCCACTTATTCCTACTCACTGCTTCATGTTCACCAATCAATCTTCTATCCAGGTCATTACGTTTCCCCCAATACCATGAGCTTTTATTTTCTGCATGAACTTTGATGTGACACCTTATCAAATACCCTCAGGATTCACTGCCCTGCTGCAGCCTCTGGGTAATGGGGCCCATTGTGTCCCATTTCCCCGTCTGCAGCTCCTCTCTGTACATTCAGATGTGGTTCCTGATTGCTGACACCACGGGCTCCTCTCCTTATCCTGACCAGCTGCCTGGTCTCTTCTGGTCCCTCCAGCGGCCTGGGTTATTTCTTCCTCAGCCAGCTGCGAAGCTGTGGCAGTGAGGTGCTCACCAGCTTGTGCTGCCACACTCTCTAAGGCTAACCTTCCCACCGAGGTCTCAGGGTCTGAGTTGATGGGTTAAATTTTACACCTCAGTACTCTCATCCACACAGGGGAAGAAGGTGGCTTCTGTGGGAAACCGTCACGTCACCCTTCGGGATGGTGAAGATGCTGGTAGCGCCCACAAGGCAGAGAGAGAGAGAGACAGTGTCACAGCCACTGGTTGGAAGTGGTGTGCGATGAATGAGACTGACAGAGCAGTTAATGGGAGAGTGGGAACAAAGCACAGCACAAGCTTGAGGAACAATATCTCATTTTCCACAGAGACACCTTCCAGCCTCCTGGACCCAACATCGATCTTCCCAGCTTCAGGTCTTGACTGTATGATGTCTCTTCTTCACTTTTCTTCAATTCCTGCAATCTCTGACGTTTTATTATATTCTCAGCGCTTTTACACACACAGCTTTCTTGTTTGTGTATTATTTACATTGCTCCCAGTAGAGAGGACCCATGCACTCCTTTTCATTTATCCCCTTTTTCCATCTTTTCTTTCCTCTTCCAACCCCATTAACCACTCACATGTCTTTTACACTGAGCCTTGTTACTATTTCACTTTTCTTCTGCCTCTGTCAAAAGTATAATATAATCTTCACCCCCACCCATCCATTCAATTCAGAGTCATACAGGATTACACGGTGGCTCAATCACTGCTGCCTGACCTTGACAAGGTCCTTGGAGGGCTTCCACCAGGTTCTCCAGTTTCCCAGCACGGTCCAAGGATGTGCAGTTTAGATGGGCTGGCGATGTCAAATTCCCATAGAGCCCCGGGATGTGTAGATTAGATGGATTAGCCATGGGATAATGAAGGGTTTCTGGGATAGAGGACAGCAATGTGTCGTGATGTGATAGCCTGCATCAGAGAGTTAGTGTGGACTCTAAGGGCCGAATGGCTTGCGTCCTATTCTGTGATGACTCCGAGCGTTAACTTTGTTTTCTCTCCCCATGAATGCTGCCTGATTCCTGAGATTCTGCCGCATTCCTGTTTCTATCAGTTGTGCAACATTTTGCTGGAATGATCTTCTGATGTCTAATACTATCCTCCTCAATAATCACTATCTTTCTGTATCTCTTGTTTACTACAAAAATTGAAATCATGCCCTTTATATAACATCTTTGACAATATCATTGACATATGTAATACAAAGATCAGTTTCGCTAATACTAGCCATGAGGGAAGAACTGCATATTTTACTGTAATCTATCGAATTTGCTTTGAAATTATATATCACGGGAGCAGGTGGGAATTGAACCTAAGATTTCCTGGCCAAGAGGTAGGGACCCTATCACTGCTCCACAAGAACCTCCTCCCTGTAACCAAGCTTTGCCTATTCACATTACTGTCTGAGTCATGTCCCTCAGTCAATAGGATACTCAGAAAGCTATTGATCCTTCAATCCAGATGTTTACACTTTCTGAATAAGTCAACAAACTGGCACCTCATCCTTTGAACATCTACGAATATAACATAAAACATGCTACACTCAGCAAGTTCCGATTACTTTATTAAAGAACTGTTATTTGCCAAGCTCTTCTTTAAAAGGCCGAAAATGTGTTGCTGGAAAAGCGCGGCAGGTCAGGCACCATCCAAGGAGCAGGAGAATCGACGTTTCGGGAATGAGGACTTCTTCAGGAATGAGGAAAGTGTTCCAAGCAGGCTAAGATAAAAGCTAGGGAGGAGGGACTTGGGGGAGGGGCGTTGGGAATGCGATCGGTGGAAGGAGGTTAAGGTGCGGGTGATAACGTGAGGGTTTATAGGCTGGAGTGGGCGTGAGGGCTGAGAGGTCAGGAAGAAGATTGCAGGTTAGGAAGGCGGTGCTGAGTTCGAGAGTTGGGACTGAGACAAGGTGGGGGGAGGGGAAATGAGGAAACTGGAGAAATCTGAGTTCATCCCTTGTGGTTGGAGGGTTCCTAGGCGGAAGATGAGGCGCTCTTGTTGCTATGGTCTGGTGATGGAGGAGTCTAAGGACCTGCATGTCCTTTGGAGTGGGAGGGGGAGTTGAAGTGTTGAGCCACAGAGTGGTTGGATTGGTTGGTCCGGGTGTCCTAGAGGTGTTCTCTGAAACATTCCGCAAGTAGGTGGCCTTTCTCCCCAATATAGAGGAGGCCACATTGGGTGCAGCGGATGTAGTAAATGATGTGTGTGGAGGTGCAGGTGAATTTGTGGCGGATATGGAAGGATCCCTTGGGGCCTTGGAGGGAAGTAAGGGGGAGGTGTGGGCGCAAGTTTTGCATTTCTCGCGGTTGCAGGGGAAGGTGCTGGGAGTGGAGTTTGGGTTGGTGGGGGAGGGTGTGGACCTGACGAGGGAGTCACGGACGGAGTGGTCTTTTTGGAACGCTAATAGGGGAGGGGAGAGGAATATGTCCCTGGTGGTGGGGTCCGTTTGGAAGTGGCGCAAATGATGACCAATGATATGATGTATATGGAGGTTGGTGGGGTGGTAGGTGAGAACCAGTGGGGTTCTGTCCTGCTGGCAATTGGAGGGTGGGGCTCAAGGGCGGAGGAGCTGTAAGTGGAGGAGATGCGGTGGAGAGCATCGTTGACCACGTCTGGGGGGACATTGCGGTCTTTGAAAAAGGAGGCTATCTGGGTTGTTCGGTATGGGAACTGGTCCTCCTGGGAGCAGATGTGGTGGAGTCGAAGGAATTGGGAATATGGGATGGTGTTTTTACAGGGGGCAGGGTGGGAGGAGGTGTAGTCTAGGTCGCTGTGGGAGTCGGTCGGTTTATAGTAAATGGCCGTGTTGATTTGGTCATCCGAGATAGAAATGGAGAGGTCTCGGAAGGGGAGGAAGGTGTCTGAGACGGTCCAGCTAAATTTGAGGTCCGGTTTTTCCTTGGATCAGAGGCGGTGGAGACATCTTCTTTCAAGGGACCAAGCTCTATGTTTTCATGGATGAGCAGGGGGCACTTCTCATAAACAATGGTGCTGTGGGCCCATTCTTGTATATTCATCGTGCCTTTACACAGCATCCCTCATACATTCTCTCCAGATGAGGGAGAAGTTTTACTGTACTCTGAGACAAAGGCACTGGATTGAAAGGAGTTCAATGAACCTCTTTGATCAGTGACTGTAATTAATGTCAAACTCTGCCAGCTTTAATTGAGTCTCTGGGTGGATTCCTGCTTGTATTGATAAATGAGTTTCAACTGCAATATTCCTTGAAATGACGAGAGATGACAGATCAGAATCTGAGGAGAGCAGACTGCAATGTTCCCACAATGGGCAGAAGTCTCTCTGGGACAGTTGACTATTTTTCTGCAAATTATCAACAGATGCATTTGGAACATCGGATCCAATGTACAGTTTGGGTATTCAGCAAATTTACTATCCGACTCTCACTGTTGTTGGTATTGCTTGTAATTGTCTCTGTCTGGCTTGTAATTCAATGAATCATGATTAACTTTATTACTGTTCTTGTCATTTCCCATTCTCCTGCTTGCTGCTCCTGCTGTCACTAAGTCTCTGTCTCCCAACAGTCAAATTATAATTAATTGACTCCTGATATTCTCACTTTAATCTTGAGACGACCAACTCTATTGTCTTTGGTTCCCATCACAAATTCAGTTTTCTATCATTCTACCTCATCCGTCCCCCCTGGCTTCAAGCTGAACCAAAATGTTTGTAACCTCAGGGCACTCTTTAACCCTAACCTGGGGTTTGACCTCACATCTTCTCCATTGCAAAGTTTGTTTACCATCCCCTCACCGTCTCCTGCTTGCTTCATCTGGTATGCTGCACACTACACCGCCTGTGGGTTTGTTTCATCCAGACTCAAGGATTCCGCTGATATCATCTTCAGCGTCACAGTGTCAAACCTCAATACACCCGAACTCATCCAAAGTTCTGCTGCCTGTTCTGAACTCTGAACTGAATGGTAAACTTTGGTTTATCATTTATCTCTTTGTTCTTTGAATAAAAATGGTCTTGATCCAACAACTTCTCATTTAAATATTCTCATTTTTGTGTTCAAACCCTTTTAGGTCTGTGCTGTCTAATTAATCCCACCCCCAGTGCTCTCATCACTATCCAATAAACAATGTTGTCGAATCATACGGTGGAGATAACAGTCCCTTAGTTCCAACAAGTCCATGCTGACCATAATCCCAAACTTAACTAGTCCCACTTCCTTGTGCTTGGACCATATCCCTCCAACCCTTTCCTGTTCATTTACTTCTCCATATGTGACTGTACCCATATCTGCCACTTCCTCTGGAAGCTCATCTCCCACATGAACCACACTCTTTGTTAAAAAACAAAATGTCACGGATGTCATTTTAAAATTTTTCTCTACTCACCTTTAAAATATTTCCCCTTTTAAAAGATTGCCCCACCTGAGACCAAGGACACTTGCCATTCACCTTACCTCTGCCCCTCATGATCTTCTAAACCTTGATAATGTCACCCCTTAACCTCCTGTGCTTCAGTGAATAAGTACCAGCCTGAGCAGCCTTTGAATCTCCTTCCAGTTTTTTTACTCAATTCCGTTCTAAAAGTTCATTTGTTCACTTTGTGTCTCTCCCTCTTCTATGTCTTTCTTTTCCTGACTCTTTTCCTTGAACTAAGTCCTCTTCCTCTTCGATCTCTCCCTTATTCACAGAACCTTGGGATAATAGAAACATTACAGCTCATTGTACACAGCTCACTGATTAATAGAATTAGTTGCTCTCTCCCTCTCCTTCCCCACAGCTGGACAGGTGTTTGCTGTTCAAGTACTTGGCAATTTCCATGTAAACTCCTTTTGGATCTGTTTCTAAAATGTTTTCATGGAAGTGCATTCCAAATCATCCTCACTCATTTTATAATGAACGTTATCCTTATTTTGCCTTATGCTTCTTTATCAATGCCATAAATCTGTGCCAGAATTCGATTTTATTGTCATGTGTACTCAAGTACAGAAGTACAGAGAAAGGTTCACCAAGTCACCGTTCTCAGGCGCCATCTTAATATAAAGAATCCAAAGCCAGATATAAACAAAAGAGTAAAAAAATCAAACAAAGAACCAAAAGAAAAGGAAACTGTCTCGATTTTAAACACTTCTTTCCCTCGGCCTAGAGCTGACCTGAATGGCAAATGGAGTTTAATTTAGATAAACGCAAGGTGTTGCATTTTGCTGGCTCACACCAGGGCAGGATATACCCAGTCATTGGTCAGGCCACGGGGAGCGTTATAGAACAAGGGGATCTAGGGGTACAGTTTAATTGCTCCTTGAAACTGGAGACACAGGTAGGCAGGATGGTCAAGAAGGCTTTCAGCATGCATGCTTTCACTGGGGACAGCAGTGGGTATAAAGGTTGGGATGTCTTGTTGCAGCTGTACAAGATGTTGGAAATGCAACATTTGGTGTACTGTGCAGTTCTGGTCACCCTTCTATTAAAGGGTTAAGATTAAACTAGAAATAATCCAGAGAAGGTTTACTAGGATGCTTCCAAGCCTGGAAGGTTTACGTTTTGGGGAGAGACTGGAGACATTGGGGTGTAGGCAATGGAGGAGACCATTCAGCCCATCACAACTGCACTGCCATTTAATTTAGTTGTGGCATATTGGTCACTGACATCCTCATCATTAACCTACCAACAGAAAGCATGGAGAGAACCAGCCTGTGATTGGAGAAGCAGTTGCTCTCCATTCCCACTAGCTTCTGAGTAGTATTGGAAAATTAAAACCAGCGCATCTGCTAACGCATCCAGCATTCCTTTGAAAACCATTAGATGCAATTTCTCAGAACTCGGGATACATCAGTCTTTGGTTTGAAAAATTTTCTGAGCAACATTTCACAATGGTTGTAATTGTGTCTCGTTTATCCCTTCCTTTCAAGTTGTTATTCATACATATTTCTGGCATGTTGTTTGCATTCTGGAGACAGACACGAAATATCCATTCAATAATTCCAGTTAATGTTCAATTATTATATCATTCCTGGATATAGTAACAGTTTTGAATATTTCAACAAGTACTGTAACTTACTGACTGTAACTGTAATAAGGCATAACTTTATTCTCAGCCTAACATAACATGATCTTGTTTATCTCCCTTTCTCATAGTTAATAATTCACAATAGTGATTCTGTTGCAGAGAAAGTGTGATCTATCAAAGTGTATCATTCGCTACCTGGTGGCCATGGCAGCAGTGGACTTACTGCTCAACATCATTAATCTGATATGGAGACACATTCGAATTATTTATAAAACTGAATTTACATTTCTGATGACAGTCCTCGTGTGTAACATCCATGCCGTACTGGTTTTTGCAGCGATGGACTGCTCAGTCTGGTTCACGGTCGTTTTCAGCTTTGATCAATTTGCAGCTATTTGTTGTAAAAAGATGAAAGGCAATTATTGCACTGAGGAAACAGCAGCTGTGGTTCTGGGAACAATAACTGTGCTCAGCTGCTGAAAGAACATTTTCTGGTATTTTATGTTATTTCCTTGATATAGTCTGAGGAGTCATCCTTCATTTTGTGTTTAAAAAATAGGTTTAATTATCTCTGATTGGGGACTAATTGAGCTGATTCACTATATTCTGACCCCAGCACTACCATTTGTTCTGATTCTGCTGCTCAATGCTTTCATGGGGGGGGGGACATTTTAGTGGCCAGCAGAGCCCGCAGGAGACTCCAGTCTGACAGTAGGGGGCAGCATTCCAAGGACCGACACTTGGAGAGCCGAAGGAAATCCATCATTTTAATGTTTGTTATCTCAGGGATTTTCATCCTGTTATGGTCAATGTTCCTGATGTATTCTATGTGGAATCGAATGTATTGGTTGTGTTATAAGGCTTTTTATTAACATTTCGTTTCACGATATGTAGGATTCATTCTCCAGCTTCTCAGTTGCTGTACAAACACGTGTATATATGCTGTGACCCAGACTAAGTTCAGAGACCAGCTGAAGAGCATGGTAAAATACCGTTTTGCTCAATTAGTGAAACTTATGAAATGATTAGATGAATTGAGTCATTCTGGGATCACAATTGAACAATCCAGGTTCCATGGGTCCGTGATAAAGACACAGTGAGGTCAGTCAGCTCTCCCTGAAGTCAGTGAGACACACAGAGTAGGTTCAGTCAACACTCCCCACAATCATTTAAACATACACAGTGCAATCAATCAGTCCTTCCTGGATCATTAAGACAAACACAATGTTTCACTTTGTTAAGGTGCACAAATTAGCCCTTACTGACACTGTGCATCACTCATCATATTGTGGAAATTTTCTGAAGAGCACTTTAAAAAAGGCTTCCATCAGATATCTATAAATCGTCACCACAGATGTAACAGACACTTATTGCAGTGCATAAACAAAGCAAAACTATTACCAGCATGCCTTTCATCCCATGAAAGCAAATCTAGACATTTGCCCTCTTGTAGTCATAAAACTCAGGTAGGTGACCTGCTTCAAATAACTTTAGCATTTCGTTGAAAGTATGCACTTTCAAAAATAAAATTATAAAAATAACCCAATGAGTCCTCTCTTTTATCTTTAAAACAGTCCAATCTATGAAATTGAATTTGAAATAAATCTATTTTCTGTTTCAAACATCATAACTCTCTGGAACTCCTTCAGCCTCAGCTTCACTATGAGCTGCCTGTGCTAACTTACTTCACCCTGGATCTAATTCCTGAGCTTCAATTAACGAGGACATCCCAAATACCTCTTTGCAGCCATTTTAATTTTTGAACAGAGTTTCAGCTTCCCTAACATCTACGTGCAGTGACCTTGTGATTCACTGGTGATGTCCTTTGTGTATCATGTGGAGGAGCCAGGTTTGTACTAGTGTGGACATTGTTGATCTATTTCTCTAGCTATTATACCTCATAGAAAATACGAGAAGCCATTTCTGCAACTCTTTTGCCTCCTAAGTCTCATCTTGTCTCTCGGGAAAGGTACAACTTTTATTCCAACTGAATCATTCCCGAGGAATATACCACATCCATCCATAGGAAATTTCTTAGCTAACTGCTCTTCAACTGGTACAGTCAACAAGTCAAACTCCAATTAGACTAACAGACAAAGAGGGGTATACTATCCATCCATCCTATCTCTCAACATAGTGGCTTCAGTAACCTTTCTGTGGTGAAAAGTAAATGCTTCTCCATCAGGAGA
This sequence comes from Hemiscyllium ocellatum, assembly GCF_020745735.1. Taxonomy (NCBI): domain Eukaryota; kingdom Metazoa; phylum Chordata; class Chondrichthyes; order Orectolobiformes; family Hemiscylliidae; genus Hemiscyllium; species Hemiscyllium ocellatum. The sequence goes on from NC_083412.1 coordinate 16,046,850, forward strand.
GTTTGTGTCACGACTGCATGATTTAGTATAGTTATGCTGGCTTTGAAGAAATTGGAGTTATTTTCTTAGAGAAAAAAAGACACTCATTTCTCTTGTCTACTCTATGTAGACATTCACAGAAGTGTGTCCACCAGATTGTCCTTTGTCATTAATGTTACAATCTGATCCATGGCATCTGTTTTATTCATTTCCTTTTCAGTCTCATTCTTATGAATTCCAATGTGCCCCATGGGTTTCCTTCTCAGTTTCCTACATTATAAGAGATCGTGTCTCGTTTTGGAACAATGGGTACATCTTGGCTCCCAATTTTCACCTTGACCCTCAATAATTTGGCTTCTGATCTGTGGAGGAGATCTTGGGGCTGTTCCAGCTTTCTGTTCATTACCTTGGCCATTGTCTTCATTTTCCTGTGCCATTTTCTAGCTGTTTTGAAGTTGCGAGTTTGACTGAAGAAACGTTTAATTTTATGGATTGGTTCCGAATCATTGGCCCTTACTGCTGCCTGGTGATCGGTTACTAGCCCTTGGTCCTCAACGTGGGATGGTCTTGAGTATTTAAATTCTTCTAATGCTCGGATGCACCTGTCAAAATTGCTTTACCAAACTCTTTTGCATTCAATACAGGTTTGCCCAGTCTGTGTCCTTAAATCCTGACCCTGTGCTGATAGATCTCCTGTTAAAGTAGGACTGGCAGCTCAATATTCCAGAGTACAGATGTTACCAGAAGAATGGAAGGGGAGGCAAGAGTGGAGTGGGCGCTGTGTATTTGACTGGGGAGAAAAACGGCTGCACTCAGGAGGAGAACAGTCTTGATAGGGCTTCAATAAGGATAAACATTTCTTCGCTAGCCTTCAATTGTTCAAATTATTCAGATTCTCTGCCTGAAGTCTTTGGTTTGTTGGTATCATTTTAACCTGATTGACATATTCTCTCACCTGTCTCTCTCTGCAGGTCTAATTCACCTTTACTCATTCCACTCTTTCCAACACCATTTCCCTTTCTATATCTTTCCCCGCTCTCTCCTTTATTCTGTTCTGCTTTTCTTCTCTGTATGTTTCTGCTCTATCCTTTTCATGTTCTGCCATCACTAGTTATCCCATTGTCTCCTCTCACTGAAGCTGCTATGACTGTTACTGAGCATCACCTGATTTGATATTTCACTCCCTGGAGTATCCACCCTTTCTTGTATTTCCTCTCCACCCAAGTGCTGTGCCAGTACTTCAATTATTGCTGCCTTCCTTCCTCTGCCAGGCAGTCCTACCTCGAGTTTACCCACCAAGTCAAGCAACATGGTCTTTGCAATTTCCCTGAAAATTGTGAGGGACAACTCTGCCATCTGCAGGAAATCCTTTGTTTTCACAAGTGCCATCGCTGTAAGATAATACAGAGCCTGATACTTTCCATCACCGACACGTATACCAAATCCATACCCTTATTGATTCTTTATCAAATCGATCTCACACGAGTGCCCAAACATTGTTGTAGCTCACGAAGATAATACACTATTAATCAAGCCCCACTATTTCTGTACTTATTGTCCAAATTATGCATTTTAAAAGGTGTCCTAACTTTCCAAGATCACATTCCTTTCAGACCCTGATTGCAAGAAACTTGTTTTCTGCACTGAACATGAATTACAGCTTGTTTCAAGTAATATTGGAGTTTCAGGTAAACAAATAGGAACAGTTAGCATATAACTCTACTACAGTGTAGTTCACACTTCAGTAAGACGACAAGATGAATGTGGAGTGCTCCAATCCATCAGTTTATTTCACTTTTTCTTGTCATTTTGTTTTCCCCTTTTCCCCATTTTTGGTGTTTTCGCCTGACGTAGAGTGGGATGTAGGCACGAGAGGAGCTGGGACACCCAGTGAGATGGCAGTGATGCCCGAGGGGAGTGGGGACGGCCGGGGGTGAGATGCCAGAGGAAAGCAGGATGGATGTTATACTGTGGAATTGTGTGGGTGATCAATAGTTTGTGAGTCCTGTCAGACCACGTATGGAAGTCATTGCATTGATCTACTGTAGCACTTTGCAGAAAGGCTGTCATGATTATCTTTTTAACTTTATTTCATTTTTTTCCAACTAATACTATGAATAAGTGTAAGTAATGTAACGTTTTTCCTTTTGTTTCCCTCTATTTCTCTATTTTGTATCTAAAAACTGTCCAGAGGTTGTTTGTCCCGAAGGTCGTGCCATTGCAAACTTTTCACTGTGCTCTTGGAGTTGTGAAGTTGAGTACTTGTGACAATAAACAATGTTCTAATTCTAATCTCTTAAAAACTGTCCCTTACACATAGACAGACGGACAGGAAATAACGTGGGTGTTATGAATGGAGGGAAAACCGGGAAAGCAATAGAGTGATTTCGGTTCATGGGGTGTGCTGAAATGGTTCTTCTGCTGGTCAAAACGCTGCTTCTCAGTCTTCTTTCTCCAGATGTTTCCCCTGGTTTTCAAAGAGCACAGTGTGGCTGGTTCATGTCGAGAAGATCTCAGACTTAGTTATGAAAAGTCACAACTTACAGCAACTTTTGGAGAGGAAATGAATTGGTTTTGTTCAGTCTTAATTTTTTTTTTATGGCAGAGAATAGAGAGAGCTCCTGAGCTCTGTAGCATCTGAAAAGCTTCTCTTGAACCTCTTCACAACCTCAGGATGTTTGGTTAACTGAGAAACAGACACTTGCTGGTTGGTAGGCAGAAGGCCTGTACTGTACATAATTGATTGCTAAACCACTGACTAGTCAGCTATATATACCATCTAAAGTTCCATTCGTATGTAACCCCTTAACTCCAGTTCATCTGCAATGACACATTAACCACTGCTCAATCAAGCAGCTGTGTAAACATTTCTCACATTGAGTGTCAGATTACTGGCTATCAAAACATGCGTCAATCCTCCCGAAATCCTTTGGTTTATCAACTGTCCTTTGTTTTTAATTCCAGTCCATAATGAAAAACACAGAAAACAGTAAGAAACATGTTTGCACATTCACCAGCCACAATAGTAGGTACTATTGTTGGGACACTCTCTGATACCCGCGACCCGGAGCATCACATTGAATTGCCAGCTGTACACCAGGAGGATTTCAATTAACCAGGGGCTTCCCTTCAGAGTTGTAGTGTCAGAAAGTTTGGAAGGAGAAAGTGAGGACTGCAGATGCTGGAGATCAGAGCAGAAAATGTATTGCTGGAAAAGCGCAGCAGGTCAGGCAGCATCCAAGGAGGAGGAGAATCGACATTTTGGGCATGAGCCTGTATAAAGGAAACCCTTGAAGAGGAAGGAGAAATTAAAAAGCTCCAGTATTTTCACTGCAATAAAGTAGGCCACATGATACCACAGTGTTGGTGGGTTCGGAGAAGCACTGGGAAGCCTGATGTTGGAAAACACGATAAGATTCCTGAAGAAGGGCTCATGCCTGAACGGTCGATTCTGCTGCTCCTTGGATGCTGCCTGACCTGCTGCACTTTTCCAGCAACACATTTACAGCTCGTATCAGAAAGTTTGCCTACCGTTGGCCAACAGAGGCAGATGCGACCTGATTTCTTGTGGATCTGGATATCCTGATTGCCAGGGCATGGAGAGATGGACTGTGCTTTTTCTTCAGGGATAACAGTGGACATCTTGGGACCAGGATCTGCCAACTTTGCTTTAAGTTGCCAGTTGGGTCAGTGCAATAGCAATGGTCCTGAAGAACACCTAGTGTTGAGGGTAGAGCTTCTGGACTCAGCAAGGGAAAGTGTCACTATGCTCTCTCTGCTACCTCACACTCATTCGAGCTCTGCTAATGCATCCCACCAAGACTAACGATCATCAGTTCTTACAGAATCTTCCCTCAAATAATTTCACCCAAATCTAACTAAACTGCATCCCAGGCCCGACGCCACCCGGATTACTAGCTCCACAGCCCTCTGCACTGTTTACTCTCTTACTCAGGACACCTCACCATCTTTTCCCCACCTGTACCAGCACTAACTGATGTGCTAATCACTTTCAGCAGATGTGATTGTGATTGGACATGACTTGCTAAACAATCGAAAGTGTGCTAGTATCTACACCAACAAATGATTGAAGATAATACACCGAGTGCATTATACAGCTCAGTATCTGGCATATAGGGAATTGATGCTCTGCAAACATAAGATCCGTGTTCAAACCTTGCATCATTTTTAAGCAAATTACCTTTGAACTTTGAAAATCAAATGTTCTGCATTGTGTTCCCCATCTAACACCTCAAATCAATTAGCACAGACTTATCAACCAATCAGCAGTCTTTCTCCCCATTGGGTTACATTGTTCTAATGGTTAGAAAATTGGTTTTCTTGCATTTCTCACGATTATTGCAATGTGGATTTCACCAGTTTCCTCACCTCCCTTCCCTCACTTTACCCCAGATCCAACTCTCCAACTCAGCACTGCCCTGTTGAACTGTCATACCCAACTATCTTCCTTCCCACCATCCGGTACACCCCTTTCTCCATCCAATCACCTTCACCCCAACATTTATATAGCTACCACATTCCCAGCTATCTTCACCCCAATTCTCACCATCCCATCCCAGTTATCTCTCTGCCTCCTTGGGCCACCCCCTCATTCCTGATGAGGAGCTTATGCTCAATGCATTGATTTTCCTGCTCCTCCTTTTGCAGCACCACACACTTTGACAATGTCCCCCGAAGTCTAATCTTATCCACCTCACTGAGTTTCATGCTCTCTGTAATGCTCAAATTATCTCCTTGAGATAAATTTTGACATGTTTTATTTGTATCGGCATATATCAAGAGAACAGTGCTTCAAATGCTGACTATGGACTGAATTTCCAAATTGCTGACAAAGTGTATTTTTGTTTCAGTGATATTTTTGGTACTTCGTCCACCACAGCCCAGTGTTTTTCTACACTGTCATCTGTAAAAGAATAGAATAGAATGCCTTTCATGCAGAAAGAGGCCATTTGGCCCATTAAACCTGCAATAACCCTTGAAAGAGCATCCCACCCAGACCTTGCTCACCTACCCACCATTCATCCCCACCCTAAACCATAGCCCTGCATTTCACATAGCTAAACCACACAGACTGCACATCCCTGGACACTACAGCACAATGTGGCACAGCCAATTCACCTAACCGGAACATTTTGGACTGTGGCAGGAAACTGGAGTACCTGAGAAAAACTCACGCAGGCACTGGCAGGCAGTGTATACTCCACAATAACACAATCACCGAAGAATGGAATTATACCCAGTTCCCGAGCACTGTGAGACAGCAGTGCTAACCGCTGAGCCACCATGCCATCATGTTAATATTGGAGTCGGTCTTTATGGAATTGTGCAGCACGAGAGGTTGTTGTGCTTGTCGCTGCCAGGACGTTATTCTGTTTATGCAGCTGATCCCATAGTTAATCCTCATCTCTACAAATCGTCACATGTTACAGGCCAGGAACTGTCCTTATCCCATAGAACACGGCCCAGAAAGCACAGTAACTCATCACTGTGCTGACCAAGTCCTGGAAGAGCAGATGGACAGGGTGCTTGACTAGAAATGTAGAAGCGACCATCTTGGACAGAGACAGAGGCCGAAGCCTGTGCCAGTGTGGTTCCTGTGTGATGCTGTTGCTCTTTTAACAAGGCGATGTTGCCATTGGCTTTATTTTCAGGAGGTCATAAAAACATAAGTTCCAAAAGTCTGGGCTTGGATGGGTTTTTGGGCCAGTTTGATTATAGCTGACAGACACTGTCTCAGGCAAAAGGTTTTTAAGATTAAAAGAAAATAATACAATAACAGAGGAGAGGCGAGTTCTCCCGGCTCAGTTTGGTTTGGTTTGGTTTGGTTTGGTCAGTAAGCAGTAGTGTTGGGAAGCTGCTGGAAACAAGAGAAGCACGTCCATGCTGACTCTCTGTCTCTGTCTCTGTCTCTGTCTCTGTCTCTCTCTCTCTCTCTCTCTCTCTCTCTCTCTCTAACTTCTCTCCTGTAAGACCTTGCGTTGGATTTTACCTTTTGTGCCCACAGCTGTTTAGGGGATTTGTTGCAAATATTTGGAATAGCATCATGACATTGGGATAATCTTTTGGGTTTTGCGATAAGTTGTTATGCGGTATTTTGTTCCCTTTTATTTGTGTTTCATTCGGTAATCATGTGAAAAAAGTACTCTTTAAAGCGACGTGGTTTGATCAGCTGCATCCCTCCTAGAATATCCACGTAACACCTCCTTTAAATAACTGGCAAAGTTAGGGTCTGGGCTATTTTCTTGAAATGTTTTGAGGGGGTCTGACTTCGTCCAGAACAGAATGGGTCTCTTTGTAGGATTTGTTCTGCAGTTCCAAATTGGGATTGAGGTTGTTGGACTCGAAGGCAGTGACTGGTAGGTGTTTGTGTGTTTTTGTTTCGGGTGTTGAATTCGGTTGGTTTAAACAGTACTTGGGATAGCAATGGCTCTTTCTGTTAACAAGAGTTTGCTGGGCATGGAAAAAGTGATCTTTGGGGTTTTACAAAAGGTGATTCAGGCCAAGCTGTTGGAATTAGCAGACACGCTGGGGATGGAGCTGCCTCCTTCCGTTGAGGAAAGGACAGATAGTTACAGCAATACCTCAGCATTTCAATTTGCTGGAAACACTGTCAGAATCTTTACAGATGGCTAAAATTCTTTTGAAAATGAAGCAGCTTGGGTTAGAGGCAAAAGACAAGGAAAGGGCAACAGAAATGAAACAGTTTTAATTAGGATTGAAAGTAGAAGAAAGAGAAAAAACAAATTGCTTTCACAGAACAAAAAGAAATGGAGAGAGAGAGGAAAGAGAGGGAGTTTGAACTTCAGAAATTGGTACTGAGGCAGGAATTCAAAACTTCCCTTTCTGAAGCAGTGCACACTCAAGTGGAAGAGCAGAGAGCTAAAATGGCAAGATTCTTGCAACCTTACATCATGTCATTTTCGAGTTCTGTTATTCAGGCAGATGAGAAATGGGCAGAAGTTCATCGAGTTGTATTGCCAGTGGGTGAAGAGAAAGGGCGTGCTGCGAGTGGCGCATGACTCCCTCTGGCGGGGTAGGGGGGTGCATTTAGGAGTGAGAAAATCTCAGGCTAAAATACAAAATCATTTCTACTGGCCTGGACTACACAAGGATGTTGTTGAACTTTGCCAGAAATAACATCCATGTCAGTAATAAAACCTGCACCTTTAATATTTGTTACAACGTTTGAGGAAACTTTTACAAGAGTCTTATTTGATTTCTTAGGACTACTGTCTTAAACAAAAAGAGGGAATCAGTATTTGTTAACAATAATGGGTGTATCCACGAGATTTCCAGAGACCATTCCATTATGCAATATCACAGATAAAAGGATTGAAGAGGAGTTACTCCCTCGGACTATCTGAAGAGATACAATCAGATCAAGGTTAATTTTTTTACATCAAAATGTTTCAAGGAAATTGTGGAAAGCTGAGCAATAAAGCAATTCAACTAAAGGTGCTATCAGACAGTAAAGATCATATTGACGGCTTATAGTCAAGACTATCCAGATGATTGGATAAGGGAATTTCATTTTTAGTTTTTTGCGATCAGAGATGCACCAAATGAATTGACCAATTGCAGTCCATTTGAATTTGTTTTTGAGTATGAAGTGAGAGGACCACTAAAATTGATCAAGGAGAAATTAGTAAATCAGAATTCATATCAGGACGATGCGTCAAATTTTCAGGATTGATTAAGTAGAGCTGGGGAGTTGGTTAGACAGCATTTAAAAGTATCACAGCATACATTGAAACAGAAGGCAGATAAGAAATCAAAACCTCACAATTTTACTATCAGGAATATACATTGTTCATGTTACTTCAAGTGAAAGGTGAAACGTTCAAAGCAAGTTTTAATGGACCTTATCAAGTTGAAAGTAAATTGAGTGAGATGAACTATTTGATAATGACTCCAGACAGAAATCTGACAGAGTGTGTCCTGTGAATGTGCTCAAAAAATATTTTGACGGAGGAAGGAAAGCCAAAGGAGCTGAGTTATCTTCCAGAGGAAAATCGGAATGACCTAAAAGAGTTATCAACGCATGGGGAGATATGTGGACATAAGCTGGGAAATACAAACCAAATTAAGAATGAGGCAGATATAAAAAATGCTGTTCTGATTAAGCAACATCCTTAGGAACATAACCCTCTAACGTTGGCACCGGTTCAAAAAGAGGTTGAACGCATGCTGCAAAATGACATCATCAAAGTGAGTTAAGTTCGTAGACAGACGGTGGTGTTGGACGGTTGTTTTTCAGATTGGAGGCCTGTGACCAGTGGAGTGCCACAAGGATCGGTGCTAGGTTCTCTATTTTTTGTCATTTACATAAATGATTTGGATGCGAGCATAAGAGGTACAGTTATTAGGTATGCAGACCAACACCAAAATTGGAGATGTAGTGGACAGCGAAGAGGGTTACCTCAGATTACAACAGGATCTGGACCAGCTGGTCCAATGGGCTGAGAAGTGGCAGATGGAGTTTAATTCAGATAAATGAGAGGTGCTGCATTTTGGGAAAGCAAATCTTAGCAGGACTGATACACTTAATGATAAGGTCCTAAGGAGTGTTGCTGAACAAAGAGACCTTGGAGTGCACGTTCATAACTCCTTGCAAGTGGAGTCACAGATAGATAGAATAGTGAAGAAGGCATTTGGTATGCTTTCCTTTATTGGTTAGAGTATTGAGTACAGGAGTTGGGAGATCATGTTGCAGCTGTACAGGACATTGGTTAGGTCACTGTTGGAATATTGCATACAATTCTGGTCTCCTTCCTATTGGAAAGATGGAGTGAAACTTGAAAGGGTTCAGAAAAGATTTACAAGGATGTTGCCAGGGTTGGAGGATTTGAGCTATAGGGAGAGGCTGAACAGGCTGGGACTGTTTTCCCTGGAGCATCGGAGGCTGAGGGGTGACCTTATTGAGGTTTACAAAATTATGAGTGGCATGGATAAGATAAATAGACGAAATCTTTTCCCTGGTGTCAGGGAGTCCAGAACTAGAGGGCATAGGTTTAAGGTGAGAGGGGAAAGATATAAAAGAGACCTCAGAGGCAACCTTTTCAATCAGAGGGTGGTAAGTTTATGGAATGTGCAGCCAGAGCATGTGGTGGAGGCTGGTGCAATTTCAACATTTAAGAGGCATTTGGATGGGTATATGAATAGGATGGGTTTGAAGGGATATGGGCCGGGTGCTGGTAGTTGGGACTAGATTGGTTTGTAATATCTGCTTGACATGGACAGATTGGACCGAAGGGTCGGTTTCTATGCTGTACATCTCTATGACTCTATGACTGGAGCTCACCCGGGTTAATGGTGCCAAGGCCAGATGGTACTCAACGGTCAGGTGTGGACTATTGCCAAGTCAATGTAGTTACAAAGACTGAAGAATTTCCGAATCCATGTTTGGAAGACTCTGTTGAAAAGATGGGGCAACTTACTAATTTGGACTTGCTCAGGGAATACTGGCAGGTAACTTTATCAGAAAGAGCGAAGGCAATTTTAGCTTTCATAACGCTTTTGGAATATATCAGTTTACAGTCATGCCATTTGATATGAAAAGTGCATCAGCTACATTTCAGATTCTACCTGATAAGGTCATTGCTGGATTATCCAATTGTGTCATATATATAGATGGCCTGGTGATTTTTATTCATAGATGGAAGGAACACTTCCAACATTTATCAGACTTGTTCAATTGACTTTAGAAGGCAGACCTGGTGATAGATTTGGTGAAAAGTGAATTTGCCAAAGCTCAAGTAACCTTCCAATATCATTTTATTGGACATTGACACACGGCCCCATGGAATACAAAAACAAAGTTAATTAGGGAGTTTCCCCACGCAGGAACAAATAGAGCAGTACTCCTGTTCCTGGGATTGAGTGTTTTTTATTGAAATTGCATACCAAAGTTTAGCAGTGTGGCAGCTACACTCACTGAATTGCTAAAGAAAGGCAAGACGTTTCAGTGAACAGCGGACTGTCAGAGGCATTTGACAGCTTTGAAAGCCGAGTTAACGACTGTCCTGGTATTTGTCACAGCTAGTCATGCAAAGTCACTCAAGATGGCTATCAATGAAAGGGATGCAGTGATCAGTGCTGTGCTCTTGCACGAAGATGACAGGTAGATAGTAAAACTAACGGGCATTGCTCTCGCACCTCCACAGCTTCCTGATGAAGGAGCAGTGTTCTGAAAGCTTGTACTTGCAATTAAATCTGTTGGACTATAATCTGGTTTTCTGTGATATTGAACTTTGTTCAGGCAATTGAACATTCTTCAGAAGAAATATTCAATAGTTGCTAAGGAGACTTTGAGCTTGGTGTTGGAGTCACAGCATTTCAATGATTGTGTGAGCAATAACGATATTGAGACAATCATATACGGTGATCATAACCCATTGAAATTTGTGGAGAAATTTAAGGACAAAGATGTGAGACTGTTTAGATGGAGCAGGTGTCAGGACGAGCGAACATGCTTACCGACGCATTGCTGAGACGTGAATGAGAAATGGAGGTGTTCGGTGGCAGTAGTAAAACAGACACAAACAAAATGTATTCATGCAGGTTTCTGTGGTTACTGTCTGTGTAATGTGTACGACTATAAATGGTTTTTCTTTTTGAGAAGGTTGGCAAAGCACAGGTTCCCAAACTTCTCAGCTCAGTTGGGTTTTCGGGCCAGTTTGATTATACCTAACAGATAGTGTCTTAGGTAAAAGACTTTCCGGTTTAACAAACACTTGTACAGTGAAAGGGATGTGGCGAGTTCTCCCAGCTCAGCAGCCACCTGGTTTGGTTGGGTCAGAAAGCAGTAATGTTGCGAAGCTAATGGACCTGGGAGAAGCAGCTCCATGCTGACCCTCTCTCTTTCTCTCTTTCTCTCTCTCTCTCTCTGATTTCTCTCCTAGAAGACCCTGTGTTGGATTTTACCTTTTGTGCCCAGTGATGTTTTGAGGACTTTTTATAAGTATTTGCAACAGTATCATTATGTTGGGATGATAATTAGCTTTTTGATTAGGTTATTAGTCAGTATTCTATTTTTCTTGTTGTTTGTGTTTTATTTGACAATCTTGTAAATAAATTCTGTTTTCTTTAAAACTAAGTGGTTGGATCAGCTGCATCCCTCCTGGAATATCCACGTTACACTTGCTTAAAATAACTGGTCAAAAAACAGGATCTGGATTACTTACTTGAACTGTTTTGAGCGGGTCTGGCCTGGGCCATAATACCTGAGCTGAAGGAAATGTCTAACAGTGCATGGAGAAGTTCAGTGACAGACTGTGCTCCGCAAGTGTAAGTGCCACTATCTTTTCTCTGCTACCTCACACTCACTGGTCATGGTCAGCACTCCCTGTAACTGTACCATTGCATATGCCTCTCACCAAGACTCATGGAAGACAACTCTCACTGTTAAATGTATCATGGCCACTCATCAACTCTTATCCACTGCATCTTCCCAGACTATACATTGTTCCCACCCTCTGTGCTTCCTACTCACTCACTGGGGACTCTTAACCACCTCTCCTGCTCATGCATCACCATGAACTGATTGTGCCTTCACTTCCATCAGACCCAATCCTCCCTTTAGTCCCATTGGCAGGAACGAGATCTCTCATGGCCAGGTGGCCAGTGCTGGGTGGTGGGTATGAGGATCCTCTCCCAATTTGAGGAAAATGAGCTGGAGTTGGCTGGAGAGGAGGGGAACTGCTCAGCTGGGGAAGTGCAATTGTGCAAGAGAGTTATATTGTGCTGCTGTCCTGACCCATTCAATCATTCTTTTCTGAACAGGAATTGAGTCCTTTTACACAACTCATTCCCAGTCTCCTCTTACATGGACAATAATGGGATCCAGGGATTCACTGAGAAACCATCCAGATCCCTTTGCATCTCAGAGCTGTTCACCCAATCTCCATTTAGATCATGAGGTTTTTTTTTATTCTTTCTTCCAAAATGGACAATTTCCCAATGTCCCACAATGTATTCCATTTGCCCAATCTTTGCCACTTAACCCCTGATATCATTTTGTGGGCTCCTTATGTACTTTTCACAACTCACTTCCCTGTTTATCTTTGTGTCTTCAGTAAATTTAGCTCCATAGATTCGATCCCTCAATCCAAATCATTTTTGGAAACTGGAAAGTGTTGCGATCCCAGCACTGACCCATGTGACATACCGCTGTCACATCCTGTCAGACTGAAAAAGACCCACCTTTTCCTTCTCTCAGCTTCCTGTTCACCAGCCAATCTTCTGTCCAGGTCATTACATTACCCACAATGCCATTAGCTTTTCCTTTCTGCCATAACTTTGATGAGACACCTTATCAAATACCCTCAGAATTCACTGCCCTGCCACAGCCTCTTGGTAATGGGGCCCATTGTGTCCCAATTCCCCGTCTGCCACTCCACCCCGAACATTCAGATGTGGGTTCTGATTGCTGACACCACGGGATCCTCTCCTGTCTGAGAAACTGCCTGGTCTTTTCTGGTCCCTCCGAGTGCCAGCGGCCTGGGGCATTTCTTCCTCAGCCAGCTGCGGAGCTGTGCCAGTGAGGTGCTCACCAGCTTGTGTTTCCACACTCCCTAAGGCTAACCTTCCCACCGAGACCTCAGGGTCTGAGCCTGTGGGGTTTACAAAAGGCAGCCTTGGTGACCCTTCCTCTGAGCCCTCAGGTGGCGACGTGGTGGCTTCTACAAGAGCTGGGCCTGTCTCTGCAGGCCCCACAGGGAGTCTGGCTTTACCTGCAAGACAGAGAGAGAGAGAGAGAGAGAGAGAGAGTGTCATGGCCACTGGTTGGAAATGGTGTGCTCTGAATGAAAGCAACAATGCACTTCACGGGAGAGTGTGGGAAAAGCACAACACAAGCTTGAGGAACAAACCCCCACTTTCCTCTTTACCGCGTTAAGGACTCAATACTGATTTCCACAACTCAGACCTTGACTTTATGATGGGTCGGGGTAGGTTTCTATTTGGAGGGTCAGTGTGGACTTGTTGGGCCGATGGGCCTGTTTCCACACTGCAGGGAATCTAATCTATCTCATCATGTCTCTTCTGCATTTTTCTTAATTCCTGCAATCTCTTACATTTTCTTACATTCTCAGCTACATTAGGCACACAGCTTTGTTGTTTGTGTCTTATTTGTGTTGCTCGGAGAAGAGTGGAACCACACACTTATTTTCACACCTTAATTTCGATGTGTTTGACACCTTTTCTTTTTCTCATTCAACACCATTAATCATGGTCTTGTCTTTTACATGGTGTCTCAGCAGTATCTCCTCCATCTACTCCCTCTGTCATAACAATAAAATGACCCATTTTCACTCCGTCTTCAGCTCTGAGTTGAAGCATTAACTCTGTCTCCCTCGGTAAGGATGCTGCTTGATCTGCTGAGTTTCTGCAGCATTCTGTGATTCTTTCAGTTTTGCAGCATGAGCAATATTTTGTTTTAAATGATCTGCTGTTGTCTGATTCTATCCTCCTCACTGTTCACTGTCTTTCTGTCAAACCTTGAAATCTTCTCCTTCCTATGTCACATATTTGTCTAAGTTATTTTTGGACGTATTACAAAGCTCAGTGGTCCTAACACTAGCCATGAGGGAAGAAGAATAATGTATCTTCCTGCAGTCTATCTACCTTCTCATCAACCTGCCTCAGGGATGCTATTACGCTTCTCTGGAACAGTCGGGATTTGAACCCAGGATCTTTTGCCTGGGATGAAATCACTGCACCAGAAAAGCCCTCTCCCTGCAGCTAATCATTGCGTGCACAGCATTTCTCTCTGAGTTATGTTCCTTAGCCAATGCCATTTCTCCTTCAATCGCACGTTTACATTTTCCTAATAAGTCAATTAAATAGCACCTCACCTTTTTGAAAGTCTACGTATCTAACATGAGATATGTGAAACTCAGCTAATTCCAGTTATTTTATCCAAGAACTCCATCAAGTCCATAATACCTGTCATTTGTTAAACTCTTCTTCAAAGAACAAAGCCACAATTTATCTTGGATCATCAGGCTGCACTATTTACAAACTCCCACGCCTTTTGGCCCACTCCCATATTTTAATTGTTCCTTTACTCAGCAACCCTCACACATTCTATCCAGACCAGGGAAAAGTTTTACTTTTACAAAGACTGGTACATAGTCACTGGATTGAAATAAGTTCAATGAACGTGTTTGTTCAGTGACTGTAATTAATGTCAATCTCTGTGGGCCTGAATTGAGTCTCTGGGTGGATTTCTCCTTCTATTAATAAATGAGTGTCAGCTGCAGCATTCCTCGAAACAGGGAGAGATGACAGATCAGAATCTGAGGAGAGCAGACTGCAATGTTCCCACAATGGGCAGGAGTCTGTCTGGGACAATCGACTATTTTTCTGCAAATTATCAGGGAATGTATTTGGAACGTCGGATCCGATACATACTTTGGATTATTCAACACATTTACTATCCGATTCTCACTGCTGTTGGTATTCCAGGTAAGTATCTCTGTCTGGCTAGTAATTCTGTGAATCATGATTTAACTTTATTCCTATTCTTCTCATTTCCTATTCCCCAACTTTCATCTTTTAGAATGGGTTTCCTACAATGACATGCACACACTCACTCTGCCTTTCCTGCAAGCACACCTTTCAGTTTATGGAGTGAATCTGTATTGCAGAACTATAATTTATTTTGCTCAAAAAATGCATAACGTCCAGTCAATCTATTTAAGATGCTGTAAATATCACTTTAGAATTAGAACCAGTCCTACAGACATATTGGGATATAGACAGACTTTAACCTCACACCTTTAATTCATTGTCTGAGCTGAGATGACATCTTTTGTTGGAGAATCTGAATTTATCTTGAGAATATGATTTAAAAGGAGTTCTGGGATTTACCTATTAATGAATTGAAATTAGGAAACCCATTCTAAAAAAAATGAAAGGCTTAATCTGAGTTTGATTTATATATTCAAGCCGCATGACACTGCAAACTTTCGCGAAAATTTCTGCATTTTCTCGTCTAGCTCTATAACCAACTGATGAAGAAGCAGCGCTTCGAAAGCTAGTGCTTCCAAGTAAACCTGTTGGAGTCTCACCTGGTGTTGTGTGATTTTTAGCTTTGCAAACTTTCCAGGTTGAATTCCTCTTATCCCTGCTCTTCCCAACTGCCCAGTCCATTGATATCCTCCTGCAGGTTACAGATTCCGTCCTCACCTTTTACCAGACTTCCAGGTTTCACGCCATTTGTGAACTTCTTTATCATATTCCCCTCAATTTAAGCGTAAATAATTCATCTACACAACAGACAGCAAGCACCCAGCACAGAGCTCTGTGAACCCCACTGGAAACAGACTTGCTATCACAAAAACATCCCTCAACCATTCCCCTCTCTCTCCTGCCTCTCAGCCAGTTTTACATCCAACATGTCACTTTACCTGGGATCCCATTGGCTCTTACTGTCTTGACCAATCTGCATGAGGAACTTTACCAAAAGCCTTGCTGAAGTCCACGGAGACCACATCAAATGCACTGCCCTCATCAACACACCAGGTTACCACATAAAAAGGCTATCAAACACAAACTTCCTGTAACAAATCCTGGGTCTGATTATTTAATCTCTCTTCAAGTGCAGCTATAGTCTCCCTGCACTGTTCTTTTGATCTCCTTTGTTGATGTATTTCTCCTGCAGCTGTGAGACTGAAAGGGAACCGAGATTGTTGAGCTTGCCGTTCTGAAACCACATTGGGAATTGGGGGCAGTTGCCTAAAGCCAGTGTCTGCAGCCTGACAATGCCACATGGGAAAACCATTTTCCAATGCAGGGAGGCTAAGCAGGGAGACACCTCGACAGTTATGGCAATCTAGATAGTTGCTCTTGTTCATGTATAGGGTTACAATCCTTGCATCACGCATTCCTGTGGAAATTACCCCTCCTCCAGAAGAAACAGAGAGGTCAGTGCAGAAGCTGCAGGAGTGGGATTTTCTGCGTGATGAAGACAGTCAAACGTGACTGTAGCTTTGACTGTGAGTGAGCATCAATAGCTTTGCTAAAGCCCTGCACTTTGGGTTTGATTTCCAGCTTTGCCGATACAGGGGGGCTTTTTTAAATGGTGTCTAGAGTCTCCTGAGTGACAATGTTCTCCCGATGTTATAGCTTAAGGTGAGGATCTCCAAATCTCTGCAACTATTTGTTACAGTAGGTGATGAACTCTCCTGCCTTTGTTTCAGTTGAGCATTTTATTTTCCTCAGGCATCTTTCACCTTCCCCATCCCTTTTTCCATACATTTCCTTGTGACGAATGGCTGTGGATATTCTTGCAAGGTTAGGAAGGTATTATTGGATCGTTGCTTAGCATTCTCTTGGACTTTACTTCAAATGGCTCTTTCTGAATTCTCACTCCGATCTCTCTTGTAATCAATGAGAGTGGAACTCTTGCCTTCAATGACGGGCTCTATCATTGTTATGTTAGCCTCAAACTAGTCTGTGATAGTTTACTGTTGCTTCTTGTCTCTTCAGGGTGTAGTATTTTAGATGATGATGTCTCACAGAATGTGCTATTTCACTTCTGCTCTCTGAAAGGGAATGCTGCAAAGTGCCTTTTAGTCAAGTTGATCAAAAGCTGCTTTTAAATTGAGAAAGCAGTGTGTCTGATGATAACATGAGGGCAGTTTTTCTGCTTTGAGTGAAAATGACCTTGAAGAGCTCTATAGTTAATTTGATACATATCAGAGAGATGTGTGTCTCAAAGCACAAAATATTTATGTTTCCCTGATCCTCTTGAGTTTTACATTTTGCTTTCCCTTCCATCCTCACTAACTCCTTTATTTATTGATGCAGTCAACATGTCGCATTACCTTCCGTGTATGTCTTATGGATATTTTCATTCATGAACAGAACTCAGGAAACTTACTAATATTATCAATAACCTCAAAGTTAACCCACAATAAAGCCACAATGTTTTGGGAAAACATTAATTTCCTGGATGGGTGCTGTAGTCAAATTGACACTAAACAACAGGAATAAGTTTGCAAAATGTTTTCCCCCAAAATAAGTGACACATAATTCACGGGACACAAAAAGCTACAATAATAAACATGCTTCCTGCAGACTGAAGAAGTTACCGTTCATGTGTTTCCACACATACTCACAAAGTTGGAACAGTTTTTAGAAGAGTTTGTTGCTACCTACTTTTACTGAGATGTGAGAACATAAATATTTATTTGTTTGTTTATTATTCAATCAAATAAAAATATCAGATGTCAATTTCTGATTTAAATATAACAATTGGCTCCATCTACATGACAATATAATCAACTGAAATTCTCCCAAAGAGAAGGCCATATACGCTCAGGGACTATAGCTAGAAATACAAAGTTTACTTGCAAGCATTTCATCAGCTCAGTGATTGTCTTTCCCTCATTCCGAGTTAGTGGAAGTTTCTTTTGTTAACAGATCTGAATACAGTCTTTGTTGCTTGCAAAGTCCCCGTCTCCCACTTCACGTTCAACCTCTCTCTCGACCACCCTCTTGAAATTTTTATTCTCTTCCTCTCTCTCCCTCTTTCCAATCTTGCTCGCTCTCTCTCTTTTTTCTCTCTCTCTCCATCTCTCTCTCTCTCCCTCCCACTGTCTTGCAGTGTCGATCTCTTGCTTCCACCTGCATCCTTTCTGTCTAAAATGTTCTCATGTGACCTCTCCATGTTCCCAATCCCACTGGGTTCCAATTGTCCCCTCAGACCCGTTGTGGCCTCCCTTAAAGTCCCGATCCCCTCATGGCCTCATTGTCTCCTCCCAGGTTCCTTGCAGTTTCCCTCTTGCCTCTACAACACCCCTTGACCTGACGCAATGACTGGCTTGGCTCCTCCCTCTGGCTCTCCCTGCCAGACCTTTCCTCCATCCACCTGTTACTTGCCCACATGCCATCTTCCCTTACAGAGAACCTTCCTGTTCACACTTACCTTGCAGCATATGCTTCCTCCACCTCCAATACAGTGGTAGAATCATAGAGGTGAACCACTTGGAAACAGACCCTTCGTTCCAACCTGTCCATGTCGACCAGATATCCCAACCCAAAATAGTCCCACCTGCCAGCGCCCGGCTCAAATCCCACCAAACTTTTACTATTCTTATACCCATCCAAATGTCAGTTAAATGACGTAATTGTACCAGCCTCCACCACATTCTCTGGCAGCTCATTCCATACGCGTACCACACTCCACGTGAAAAAGTTGCCCCTTAGGTCTCATTTATATCTTTCCCCTCTCACCCTAAACCTATGCCCTCTAGTTCTGGACTCCCTGATCCCAGGGGAAAGACTTTGTCTATTTATCCCATCCATGCACCTCATAATTTTGTAAACCTCTCTAAGGTCACCCCTCAGCCTCTGACGCTTCAGGGAAAACAGTCTCAGCCTGTTCAAGCCTTTCACTATAGCTCAAATCCTCCAACCCTGGCAACATCATTATAAATCTTTTCTGAACTCTTTCAAGTTTCACAACTTCTTTCTGATTGGAAGGAGACCAGGATTGCACGCAATATTCCAACAGTGACCTAACCAATGTCCTGGACAGCTGCAACATGACCTCCTAACTCCTGTTATCAATATTCTGACCAATAAAGGAAAGCATACCAAACACCTTCTTCACTATCTCACCTACCTGTGACTCCAGTTTCAAGGAGCTATGAACCTTCACTCCAAGTTCTTTTTCTTCAGCAACACTCCCTAAGAGCTTACCATTAAGTGTATATATCTAGCAAGATTTGCTTTCCCAAAATGCAGCACCTCACATTTATCTGAACTAAACTCCATCTGCCACTTCTCAGAAAAATGGCCCATCTGGTTCAGATGCTGTTGTAATCTGAGGTAACCCACTTGTTTCTCTCTTGCATTCATCATTGATAGGCACATCAGTAAACCTATCAGCACCACGCATGGCCATAGAAAACCTGTGATTGGAGGAGCAGCTGATCTCCATTCTCACCCAATTCTGGTTACTTCTGGAAAATGATTAAGCAGCACAACTGCTATCTCACCCAGCATTCTATTGACAAGTGTTGGATGCATTTCATCTGAATCAGGGACATGTCAGCCATTGATTCTAAGAATTTCCTGAGCAACATTTCCTCATGATTGTAATTGTGTCTAATTCATCCCATCCTTTCAACTTGTTATTCATACTCATTTCTAGAATGTTATCTGAAAGATAGGCACAAAATAAATGTTTGATGAATCCACTGTTTCTTTATGTGCTATTATGATGTAATTACTGGATACATTAACACATTTGAAAATCTCAATACGCACTGTAACTTATTAACTGTATCTATACGAAGGTGTAACTTTACGCATGGCTTAACATAACGTGTTCTTGTTTATTTTCCTATCTCTTAGTTAACACAGTGACAATAGTGATACTGTCACAGAGAAAGTGTGATCTTTCTAATTGTGTCACTCGCTACCTGGTGGCCATGGCAGCAGTGGACATACTGCTCATAATCATAGATCTAATGTTGAGACACATTCCAATTATTTATAGAAATGAATTTATATTTCTGATGACCGTCCCCGTGTGTAACATCCATGCCGCTCTGGTGTTTGCAGCTATGGACTGCTCTGTCTGGTTCACGGTGTCTTTCACCTTTGATCGATTTGTGGCCATTTGTTGTCAAAAATTGAAAGACAACTACTGCACTGAGAAAACAGCAGCCGTGGTTCTGGGAACAATAACTGTGCTCAGCTGTTTAAAGAACATTTCCTGGTATTTTATGTTAACACCTTGGTATAAGCTGAGGAACCAGCCTTGGTTTTGTTTGGCAAAAGAATATGTTATGTTGTCTCCGATCTGGGGATCAATTGAGCTTATTCACTACACTCTGACCCCAACACTCCCATTTGTTCTGGTTCTGCTGCTCAATGCTTTCACTGGGAGGTACATTTTAGTTGCCCAGCAGAGCCCGCAGGAGACTCCAGTCTTACAGCAGGGGGCAGCATTCCAAGGACCGACACTTGGAGAACCGAAGGAAATCCATCATTTTAATGTTTGTTATCTCAGGGAATTTCATCCTGTTATGGTCAATGTTTGTGGTGTATTCTACATGGAGGCGACTGTATCGATTGGGTTATGTGGCTGTATTTTTACATTACTTTTTACGAGATATCGGATTCATTCTCCAGCTCCTGAGTTGCTGTACAAACACATGTATATATGCCGTGACCCAGACTAAGTTCAGAGAACAGCTGAAGAACATGGTAAAACAGCCTTTTGCTCAATTAGTGATATTTATGAAACGATGAGATGGATTGATGCATTCTGGGATCACAACTGAACAATCCAAACCCCTTGGGTCAGTGATAAGGACACTGTGAGGTCTGTCTGCTCTTCCTGATATCTGTGAGACACACAGAGTAGGTTCAGTCAACACTCCCCATGATCCTTGAAACAGACACAATACAATCGATCAGTCTTTCCTGTATCAGTGAGACAAACACAATGCTTTCCCTGGGTAAATGACAAAAGTTGGCCACTATAGACATTGTGCATAACTCCTTATGTTGAGTAAGAATCACATAATGTGGAAACAGACCCTTCAGTCTAACTCGTACCTGCCAACCATCTTCCCAAGCTATAATATTCACACCTGCCCACACTTGGTTCATATCCCTACAAACCTTTCATATTTATGTACATATCAGAATATCTTTTAAACCTTGCAACTGTACCTCCACCCAACACTGTCTCTGGCAGTTCATTCCACACATGAACCACTTTCTGTATAAAAAAATTACCCCTCATGTCCTTTTGAAATCTTTCTCCTTAAAAGTATGCCCTCTAAATTTGAACTCCCCCTACCTCGGAAAAGAGCGTTGTCATTCACCTTGTCCACGTCCCTCATGATTTTCTAAACCTCAATAACGTCATGCGTCAACCTCCTGTGCTCCAGTGAAAAAAGTCCCAGTCTTTCCAGTCTACTTTGATATCTCAACACTCCATTCCCGGCAACACCCTGGTAAATCATTACTGAACCCTCTCCAGTTTAACAATATCCTTCCTACAACATGGCAACAAGAACTGCACACAGTACTCCAGAAGGGACCTCACCAACACCCTGTCCAAAATCAATATAACGTTCCACACTCAACAGCAGATATCCCTGTGCAAAGATCCTGAAGTGCACTTAAAAAAAATCCAGCAAATATCTCTATAGTTGTCAACACGGATGAAACTTTACGTGATTACAGTGCATAACAAAAAGCAAAATTATGATATAAAATGGTGACATGTAATGTCATTGAAATCATTGCAGCAAATATTGTGTAACATGCTCACAACAAGGAACATTTAAACTGCTCACTCTGTGTCATATTTAAAAGTCACTGATGTGACCCCATTTGAACTTGCTCCTTCCTTCTCAGAGGCAATTCAGCATCAGCAGCAAATACCGTCTTCCTCAATGATGCCCACATCGTGTGAATGAGTGTCTGTGAAAACATTCTTGAAGAATTGACACAGATAAAAACTGATATAAAGCATCACAGTGATATTCAGTTCCATGTTTTAAACTTCATGTACCACAAATAATACCTGATAAAATAAGAGCAAGTACTCGGTGAAATAGTATTTGGTATTGATTTTTTATTACAGAACTTGAGCATTGCTGGAAATGACATTTTGTCAGAGCTTTTTGTTTTATACACATGAGGATAATTTGCATGAACACAGTTGAACAGGAACATTTATACTCTACAAGGGAAGAGTGCTGATTGGTTGGCAAATAAACTCTAATGGAGACATTGTTGTCAAAATGCACCAATCACTGATGACTAATAGGTGTCCTCCGGGGTTTGTTTAAATTTTAAACTGAGTAGATTAACTCTAATTAATGCCAGCATTGCTCTATAAATAAAGAGACTGGGAATGGCTGTGTGTTTTTTTGCTGAATTCGAACAGAGTTAATGAATGTTTCTACTCTTTTCATCATAAAGAACAGGTTTCTGTGTATTAAACTTTGTATCTTCCAGTATGTACAAGTATCCTACACTGTGAGCCCAACTGACAATCCTAACTTCCATATAAACATATGAAATTGGAGCAAATATAGACTATTTGGCTCCACAAGTCTATCTCTGTGTGTGTATATGCAATGTTAAGTCCCACTAATGCCCCATGAAACTTTTAACTTAACACCAATGTATCTGTTTTATGCAATGGTGTTCAATTTAAAAATAAATCAACACTGCAGATGCTGGAAATCAGAAACAAAAGCAGAAATTGCTGGGAAAATCTCAGCAGGTCTGGCTGCATCGATGGGGTGAAAACAGAATCATTGTATTGAGTGAATGACCATTCTTAAAAACTGATTGCTGGTGACAAAAGTTCATATTAATGCTGAAGTTGGGCTGGGTAGGGAACTGTGATACAGCCCATGTTTGGAGAGGGAGAGAGAAAATGAAACAGAGAGAGAGAGACAGAGAGAGAGAAACAGCAATCAAAGGTCTTTGTAAAAGCCAGTCTGGGAGAATGGATAGCTGCGAATTGGGATCATGAGAGGTTGACAATGGGTTGCATGTGGTATTATCCTGTTGGGAAGCGATGCCAAAGAGGATCAGCCAAAGACTGCTCTAAACCTGCCTTTCATGTGGGCCAGTCACCCACTTGCCCAGCTCACTTTAGAGGCAATGTCAATGATACTCCGGCTTCCCCAGTGAGATACAACATTTTCATACTTTTCGTGTTGCAATAATTACAAGTAACGCTGATGTCAATGTTCCTTCTCCTTTAATCTATTCTTCCAATCCTGTGAAACACCTGAACAATGATGGACATCTCAATGGACAGCCTTAGGTTCACAAGATCTCAAGATATTTACCAGGCTTCGTTATCATCAGGCGTTGGATTCTCACAACATTCCCCATTGATCTACCTTCCAAAGTTAACGGTTATAGTCTTTCTCAGACATGTCCCAGACTTGCATATCTCAAAGTGGGCCTCGAGTTCTGTTATTCATTGTCGTCATTGACATCCTATCAAGTTCTGTTCCTCATCTTGTATTTCCTCCGGAGATACAAAAAAAGTTAGTTCCTACTAATTGCTGTAAGATTCATAATCTCAGTTCTAGTATGCATTTAGTTAGATGTGAAGTTGTATGTTCTCACCTGTTGCAAGAATTCCTTCACTAATACGTGTTGAGCAGTTTCTTTCTCTCCATGTTATAATTGCCTATCACTTAAGCACCTTTTAAATTCTGCTATGCAGTTTATTAACGTAATTACTTGACAAACAAAAGGATATTATTTCTTATTAATTGTTCTAAAAGGTGTACTATCATTTCCAATAAAGAAATTTTGTTAGACGCAGTGTTGGAATTCTTTCACCATTGGATTGTGAGCAGCTTCTGTCCCATTTGATCATGGATGGTCCGATAAACATGGCCCCTCTCTCTTACAGCGGCACTACAGCTCATTCTAGTCATATCCTGTCATCTGGGAAGGGATTTACTGACCCTACTCTAAATATTTCGACTCTAACTCTTTTACTTAAGAAGGCAACATTTATTTAATTAATAAGATGACAAACTCAATCACACTCCAACATGTGAGGTCATGTTTTTCTTTCTTATGCTTGTTAAAATCTTCAAGCCGTCTCTTACAGATATCTGCAGTTATTATGTTTCCAGAACCCCCTTCATGTTAATTTGTAAGATTCTTTGTTTAGCACAGACCCTGTTACCTTCGGTTATCTCTGTGCTATGCTATGACCTCACTTTAATGATGGACCAGGCAAACTAATTATGGTGTTGCAGCCATATATATACCGACGAACAGACATTTTGTGTCATCTGTGACCATGGGAAGCCCCGACAAAAATACAGCCCATGTGAAGACAGTGCACAATGTGTTGGGTGTTTGGATAAGGACATTGGAGAAAGAACTCAAGTTCGAAAGTTGTTGAACTCAGTACAGAGTCCAGAAAGCTGCAGGGTCCCGAAGCAGAAATGTGTTCTCCCAGTTCACACTGAGCTTCACTGGAGCACCGCAGCAAGCCCAGGCTACACGTGTTGACAAGGGAAATGCGGTGGTGTGTACAAGTGGCAGAAAGTGCAGGGCCATTTCTGTGGACAGCATGGAGGTGTTCTGTGAAGTTCTGAACCAGTCCATGCTTCATCTCCCCAGTGTAGAGGAGACCACATTGTGAGCAGCGAATACAATAAGCTGGATTGAGTGAAGTGCTGCTTCACCTTGAAGGTGGGTCTGTGGCCTTGGAGAGTGAGGACAGAGGGAGTAAAGGGACTGGTGTTGCAGGGGAAGGTGCCATGTGGGTGTGGGGACGTTTTGGGAATGGAGGAGGGTTGGACCAGTTTGTCTGAGAGTGAATTGTCCCTGTGGAAGTCTGAGAAGGAAGAGAAAGGGAAAAAAAATGTCTGGTGATGGCATCTGCTAGAGGGGGTGGAAATGGCAGCTCATGATCCTGTGGCTGTGGATGCTGGATGGGCGGTAGGTGAGGACAAGGGGGTCTCTATCAGTGTTGTGGGAGGTTTTGTCACATCCTCCAAGAATTCAATAAGAATTGTGAGGCAACACCTGCCCCTCACAAAGCCATGCTGACTATCTCGAGTCAAACTACACTTTTCCAAATAATCATAACTCATATCACTCAGAATCAATCATATCTCGCAGAATGCTCTCCAATAATTTGGCTACTACCGACATAAGTCTGACTGGTCTGTAATTCCCAGGATTATCCCTAGTCTCTTTCTTCAACAAGGAAACAACATTTGACACTTTACAGTCATTTGATACGACCCCAGGGTCAGTGAGGATACGAAGATCGTCACCAAAGGCGCAGCAATCTCTTCCCTCACTTCCCGTAGTAAACTTGGGAATATGCCATCTGGCCCAAGGGACTAATGTATCCTCATCTTTTTCAAAATTTGCAGTACATCTCCCTTCTTAACATCAGCCTATTTGAGCATCTCAGCCTGTTTCAGGCTGTCCCTTTCGCGAGCGAATACCAAAGCAACGTATTCATTAAGGACCACCCCTACCTCCTCCGACTCCAGGCACAAGTTCCCTGCACTATCTTTGATTGGCTCTGTCCTCACTCTGATCATCCTCTTGTTCCTCACATCAGTGTAAAGTGCCTTGGAATTTTCATTAATCGTATCCATCAAGGCTTTTTCATGCACCCCTATCGATCTCCCAAGTCCATTCTACAGTTCCTTCCTCGCTACCTTGTCACCTTCTAGAGCACTGTCTGACCCTTGCTTCCTTAACCTTCTGTAGTCATGATTTGCCTTGGAGCTTTGAAGAGTGAGGACGGAGGGAGTAAAGGGACGAGTGTTGCAGGGTAAGGTGTCATGGGGTGTGGAGAACTTTTGAGAATGGTAGAGGGTTGGACCAGTTTGTCCCAGAGTGACAAGGCTCCACTACTTGCCTTTAAAAAAACCACCAAACCTTAAACAGATCGTTGTTCGTAGCAAGCTGACCGGCTCTCTGGACAACTCTATACGACCCTGTCACGGTTGGCACTGCAAGACGTGTCAGAGTATGGACATAGATACCACCATTACGGGTGTGGACACCTCACACCTTGTACATGACAGATACTCGTGTGACTCAGCCAACGTTATCTATCTTATCCGTTGCAGGCAAGGATGCCCAGAGGCATAGTACCCTGGGAAAACCGAGCAAAGGTTAAGACAACGGATGAATGGGCAGCGAACAATAATCAACAGATAGGAGGGTTCCCTCCAGTTGGGGAACACTTCAGTGGTCCAGGACATTCAGTCTTGGACCTTCGGGTGACCATCCTCCAAGATGGCCTTCGGGACAGGCAGCAGAGAAAAGTGGCCGAGCAGAGGCTGATAGCTAAGTTCTGTACCCATAGGGAGGGCCTCAACCGGGACCTTGGGTTCATATCACATTACAGGTGACCACCATTGCATGATATACACACACACACACACACACAGATACTCCTACACACGCACACTCTCTCTCTCTCTCGCACACACACACAGGCACTCCTAAACACACACACACACGACACACATACACACACACACCCTTCTCGACACACACATTCCCACACTCAAACATGCACCCCCTCACAGACTTAAGACACTCTGCACTCAGTACACACACACACACACACACACACACACAAACAAAGACCCACATGCACAAATACTTTGTAGGGTGAATTTGTACTCGCAGGGTTACATTGTACTTTGCTCAAAACTGCATGAATTTATGTAAAACTCCGTTATCTCACTTTTTAGATTAGAATCAATTTAAATATCATGGCATAGAGAGAGAACACAGGGGGCTAACACCTGCAACATATTGTCTCGCTATCACCATTGATAACAGCTAACCCAAGAATGCAACATTTTTAAAGAAAGTTTTTCTTGTGATTTACACATGAAAGAAGTGAAACTATCACTGTATTCTAACAGATGAGAGGGTAAACAGATAATCAACTTTTCAATGTATAATTTCAGTTACATCACACTAAATTTTTGCTATAAATTCTGTGTGTTAGGATTGAGCCCTCTACCACCAACACCTGATGAAGGAGCATCGCTCCGAAAGCTAGTGTGCTTCCAATTAAACCTGTTGGTCTATAACCTGGTGTTGTGTGATTTTTAACTTTAACCTTCTGTAAGTTTCCTTATTCCTCTTGATAGATGTTACACATTACTTGTCATCCAAGGTTCCTTCACCCCACCATCCCTTCCATGCCTCAACTGGACAAACCTATCCAGCACTTGCAGCAAGTGCTCCCTAAACCACCTCCATATTTCTGTCAGGCATGTCCTTGAGAATATCTGCTCCCAATTTCTGTTCCACAGTCTCTGCCTAATAGCATTGTAATTTCCCCCTCCCCGAATTAAATGCTTTCCCATACTGTCTGCTCCTATCCTGTTCCATGTCTATAGTAAAGGTCAGGGAGTTGTGATCACTATCAGAGCTGAAAATGTGTTGCTGGAAAAGCGCAGCAGGTCAGGCAGCATCTAAGGAACAGGAAATTCGACGTTTAGGGCCAGAGCCCTTCATCAGGAATCACTATAATCCAAATAGTTTCCTCCCAAGAGATCTGACACCTGGCATGGTTCGTTGCTAAGCACCAAATCCAACATGGCCACCCCTCTAGTTAGCTTATCTACATATTGCATCAGGAACCCTTCCTGAACATACCTGACAAAAACTGCTCCAACAAAATTATTTGGATTAAGTACATTCCATCAATATTAGGGTAGTTATCGTCACCCATGACAACAACACTGTTACTTCTGCATCTTTCCAGAATTTGCCTCCCAATCTGCTCCTCCGTGCCTCTGTTGCTATTGAGGAGCCTGTAGAAAGCTCCCAATAAAGTGACTGCTCCTTTCTTGTTTCTGACTTTTTCATTGATCCAAACCCAATAGACCAACTCTCCTCGCTGACCTCCCTTTCTGTAGCTGTGATACTATCCCTGATCAGTAATGCCACTCCATCACCTCTTTTACCTCGCTCCCAATTCCTTTTGAAATATCTAAACCCCGGAACATCCAACAACTATTCCTGCCTGTGATATCCAAGTCTCCATAATGATCACAACATCACAGCTCCAAGTACTGATCCATGCTCGAAGTTCATCCAGACACTTCCTGTTTTAAAATAGACACACTTCAACCCATCACACCGACTGCAACTTTACCGACCAACTGTCTATGCCTGCTCACTGACTCACTACACACTGTGTCTGCTTGTTCACCAGCTAGCCCATCCTCTGATCTGTAGCTCTGTTTCCCATCTCACTGCCAAACTAGTTTAAACCATCCTGAAGAGGTCACGCAAACCTCCAACCCAAGATGTTGATGCTTCGCCAGTTCAGATGCACCCAATCCTCCGACATTCTCCAGAACGTATCCCAATGATCCACATTTCTAAAGCCTTTACTACTACAACAGCTCTGCAGCCACATGTTCAGCTGCACTTACCGTCTGTTCTCAACCTCTCGAGACTTTGGCTCTGTCAGCAATCCTGGGATTATTACTCTGCTGGTCCTGCCTTCCAACATAATTCCCTGTATTTACTTTTCAGGTCCGCATCCCTTTCCCTACTGATATCATCGGTACCCACGTGAACTAGGACTTCCAGCTGCTCTCCCGCTCCCCCACCCTTAAGAATCCTGCAGACTCGATCAGAGATATTCCTGATCCTGGCATTGGGAGGCAACATACAATCCGGGAGTCTCGCTCGCTACCACAGAATCTCCAAAATCTTGTTTCCAGCATCTGCAGTCATTGTTTTTACCTCGTTGATTTCAACCCTACTGCGAATCCTCTTGCAAGGATGCCTGCCTTGAAGAAGTTTTACTCCACTCTCTATAAGAATCTCAGGGTGTCCCTCTCCCACTGCAACTCCCAGGTCATTTCCTCTGCCCTGAAATTCTTCAACCATGTTGTGAAACAAACTCGGTACCACAGCCACATTTGCTTCCTCAGTGCCTGCCTCCGTAACCAACTAATCCCTCACGGACTCCGATCCACCTTTAAACCAGCAGTGTTCGGAGCCAAACAGGACAAACAGTACAGACTACAGATTCAAAACCACCAGCAACAGTTGTCTTTCAGGATCCCCCACTCCACGCTTGCAGCAATGCGCCGGCACCTAACCTCTCTACGGCCAGCCCTGCCTCAGCTGAGGGCCACACTCTCTCAGAATTGCAAAGGACCCACTCTGTACTACATCCTCAGGAGAATTCATAATCTCAACAAACAGTACTTCAACTCCACCTCAAACATCAAAAACTGTAAGTACCACAAACTTTTATCCACCCACCTCCATAACCAGCGCTCCTCAAACATTCCAGAAGATTCCCACGGCCTCGGAAACGCCATTACCCATGCGGCTGATGCAGCTTCCACTCCCACGCTGATTGATGATGTCACTTCCGCCCCATCATGGCCACTCCCAAAGCCACTTCCGGACCTCACATCATCGCTGATGCCACATGTTCAGTGACTTCCACCACCCCTACTGCCGTGTCTGCCACCACTTCCACCCCCACCAGTGCCACTCACCTGCTGTCTGCTGAGACGCCCCCCACAGACCCCACTGTCACTATCCCCACACCCCCAGAACCCTGAGGGGCACATTACCCCTGCTCATGACTCCACCCCCATTACCCCCACCATCACACCGACTCCAGGTACTGGCTCCGACCCCACTCCCAGTTCCACACCCACACCAGATCCCAGCTCCCAGCTCTGGAGATTTCACCATCTCTCCAGATCTCCCCCTCACTGAGGACGAACGATCAGTCCACAGCAAAGGACTCAACTTCATCCCCCTCTGTCCACGCATCAATGAATTTAATTCACACCGTGACGTCGAACAATTCTTCCGTCGCCTCCACCTCCGAGCTTACTTTTACAATCAGGATTCCCGCCCGCCTTCCGAGGACCCCTTCGCCCACCTCCAGCACACTGCATCCACCTGGACACCCCGCGCTGGCCTTCATTTCCAACTGCCGCCGGGACATTAACCACCTCAACCTGTCTACCCCCCTCCCCCACTCTAACCTCTCACCCTCACAACGCGCAGCCCTCCAATCTCTCTGCTCCAATCCCAACCTCACCATTAAGCCAGCGGATAAAGTGGGTGCAGTGGTAGACAGTCGCACTGACCTCTACACCACTGAAGCTAAATGCCAACTTGATGTCACCTCTTCCTACTGCCCCCTCGACCATAACCCC
Organism: Hemiscyllium ocellatum; assembly: GCF_020745735.1. Taxonomy (NCBI): domain Eukaryota; kingdom Metazoa; phylum Chordata; class Chondrichthyes; order Orectolobiformes; family Hemiscylliidae; genus Hemiscyllium; species Hemiscyllium ocellatum. The sequence goes on from NC_083412.1 coordinate 16,076,567, forward strand.
ACCCCCCATCACCAAACCATCATCTCCCAGACCATACAGAACCTCATCACTTCAGGAGATCTCCTACCCACAGCTTCCAACCTCATAGTCCGGGAACCCCGGACTGCCCTGTTCTACCTCCTTCCCAAGATCCACAAGCCTGACCACCCTGGCCGACCCATTGTCTCAGCATGCTCCTGTCCCACTGAACTCATCTCTACCTACCTCGACACTGTCCTATCCCCCCCAGTCCAGGAACTCCCCAAATACATTCCAGACACCACCCATGCCCTCCACCTCCTCCAAGACTTCCGTTTCCCCAGCCCCCAATGCATCATCTTCATGATGGATATCTAATCCCTCTTTCCCTCCATCCGCCATGACCAGGGCCTCCAAGCCCTCCGTTTTTCCTCTCCAGACGTCCCCAACAGTACCCTTCCACTGACACACGCATTCTTTTGGCCGAACTGGTCATCACCCTTAATAATTTCTCCTTTGAATCCTCCCACTTCCTCCAGACCAAAGGGGTAGCCATGGGCACACGGATGGGCCCCAGCTATGCCTGTTTCTTCCGTAATTACACCGGCACCACTACCCACCTCTTCCTCCGCTGCATTGATGACTGCATTGGCGCCACCTCGTGCTCCCGCGAGGAGGTTGAGCAATTCATCAAATTCACCAACACATTCCACCCTGACCTTAAATTTACCTGGACCATCTCTGACACCTCCCTCCCCTTCCTGGACCTCTCCATCTCCATTAATGATGACCGACTTGACACTGACATTTTTTACAAACCCACCGACTCCCACAGCTACCTGGATTACACCGCTTCCCATCCTACCTCTTGCAAAAATGATATCCCGTATTCCCAATTCCTCCGCCTCCGCCGTATCTGCTCCCAGGAGGACCAGTTCCACCATAGAACTCACCAGATGGCCTCCTTCTTTAGAGACCGAAATTTCCCTTCCCAAGTGGTTAAAGATGCCCTCCAACACATCTCATCCACATCGCGCACCTCCACCCTCAGACGACACCCCTCCAACCGTAACAAGGACAGAACACCCCGGTGCTCACCTTCCACCCTACCAACCTTCGTATAAACCAAATCATCCGCTGACATTTCTGCCACCTCCAAAAAGACCCCACCACTAGGGATATATTCCCTCCCCACCCCTTTCCGCCTTCCGCAAAGACCCGTTCCCTCCGTGACTATCTGGTCTGGTCCACGCCCCCCTACGACCCACCCTCCCATCCTGGCACTTTCCCCTGCCACCGCAGGAACTGTAAAACCTGTGACCACACCTCCTCCCTCATCTCTATCCAAGGCCCTAAAGGAGCCTTCCACATTCATCAAAGTTTTACCTGCACATCCACTCATATCATTTATTGTATCCGTTGCTCCCAATGCGGTCTCCTCTACATTGTGGAGACTGGGCGCCTCCTCGCAGAGCGCTTTAGGGAACATCTCCGAGATACCCACACCAATCAACCATACCGCCCCGTGGCCCAACATTTCAACTCCCCCTCCCACTCTGCCGAGGACATGGAGGTTCTGGGCCTCCTTCACCGCCGCTCCCTCACCACCAGACGCCTGGAGGAAGAACGCCTCGTCTTCTGCCTCGGAACATTTCAACCCCAGGGCATCAGTGTGGACTTCAACAGCTTCCTCATTTCTGCTTCTCCCACCTCATCCTAGTTTCAAACTTCCAGTTCAGCATTCTCCCCATGACTTGTCCGGACTTGTCCGACCTGCCTATCTTCTTTTCCACCTATCCACTCCAACCTCTCCTCCCTGAACTATCACCTTCATCCCCTCCCCCAACTCACCCATTATACTCTATGCTACTTTCTCCCCACCCCACCCCCCCCCCAGCTTATCTCTCCACGATTCAGGCTCACTGCCTTTATTCCTAATGAAGGGCTTTTGCCCGAAACATCGATTTCGTTGCTCATTGGATGCTGCCTGAACTGCTGTGCTCTTCCAGCACCACAGATCCAAAACCACAGAATCTCCTGTCTATTCCTCTAACCATTGAATCCCCTATCACTATCGCTCTGCCATTCTCCCGTCTTCCCTTCTGAGCCACAGAGCCAGGCTCAGTGTCAGAGACCTGGTCACTGCGGCTTTCGCCTGGTAGGTCGCTCCCCCCCAACAGTATCCAAAGTGATATACTTATTATTAAGGGGAACGGCCACAGGGGATTCCTGTGACAGAGAGGGAGGAGCTGGGAGAATGGAACAGAGTCTCTACAGGAAGCAGGGTGTAAGGATGTATAATCCAGGTTACTGTGGGAGTCGGTGGGTTTAGATTGGATAGCGACAGATTCACATAAAGAATATCTCGGAGAGATACAGAGATGAGATGAGAGGCTGTTATCCCAACCTGCCGTTCCTCACCTGCAAACAAAGACCATCTCCACTGTACTCAAAATAGTGTTCAAACAACACACTAGCTCTCTCTAGTCAGAAAACAACACATGTCGCCTCATTTCACTGAAATGTGATTTTTAAAAAATGCCTTTTTAAAAAAAAAAATCCGAAACAGTTTTTGCCAGGTTTGGAGGATTTGAACTATAGCAGAAGCTGAATAGGCTGGGGCTGTTTTCTCTGGAGCATCGAAGGCTGAGTGGTGACCTCATAGAGGTTTATAAAATCATGAGGAGCATAGATAGGATCAATAGACAGAGTCTTTTTCCTGGAGTAGGGGAGTCCAGAACTAGAGGGCAAGGTTTTGGGGTGAAAGGTTAAAGATATAAAAGGGACCTAAGGGGCAGCTTTTTCATACAGAAGGTGGTACATGTGTTCAAATTTTGTGAGAAGATTTTTTGCTCGGGTGCTCGATGTTGTGGTTTTGTTCGCCGAGCTGGGAATTTGTGTTGCAGACGTTTCGTCCCCTGTCTAGGTGACATCCTCAGTGCTTGTGAGCCTCCTGTGAAGCGCTTCTGTGATCTTTCCTCATTTGTAGTGGTTTGAGTCTGCCGCTTCCGGTCGTCAATTCCAGCTGTCCGTTGCTGTGGCCGGTATATTGGGTCCAGGTCGATGCACTAATTGATTGTATCTGTAGATGAGTGCCATGCCTCGCCATGAAATGGATATCCGCACAATTTCATCAACAGATGCCTAAGGGAAAGACAACGGATCGAGGACATGCCGCAACCCAAAGGACTCGTCACACTACCATAAATCAAGAGCATTTCCGAACTGACAGTCAGACTGCTGCGACCACTAGGACTCATAACAACACACAAACCAACAGTCGAACTCATACAACAACTCACCAGGACAAAGGACCCAGCATGAGCAAAACCAATGTAGTGTACAAAATCCCATGCAAGGACTGCACAAAACACTACATAGGACAAACAGGAAGACAGCTAACGATCTACATCCATGAACACTAACTAGCCACGAAATGACACGACCAGCTATCCTGAGTAGCCACACACACAGATGACAAGCAACATGAATTCGACTGAGACAACACTACTATTATAGGACAAGCCAAACAGAGAATAGTCAGGGAATTCCGAGAGGCATGGCTCTCATCTACAGATTCAATCAATAAGCACACCAACCTGGACCCAACATACCGACCACTGCAACGGACAGCTGGAACTGACAACCGGAAGCGGCAGATTCAAACCACGACAAATGCTGGAGGAAAGATCACAAAAGTGCTTCACAGGAGTCTCCTAAGCACTGAGGACATCACCTAGACAGGGGACGAAACGTCTGCAACACAAATTCCCAGACCCAAAAACAGTAGTACATGTATGGAATGAGCTGCCAGAGGGAGTAGTGGGAGCGGGAACAATTACAGCATTTACAAGGCATCTGGATGGGTATATGAAAATAAAGGGTTAAGAAGGAAATGGGCCAAGTGCTGGCAAATATGACTAGATTAGGTTAGGATATCTGGTCAGCATGGATGAGTTGGACCAAAACGTCTGTTTCCCTGCTGCACTTGTCTGTGACTCTATGTTGCTATAGATGGACATCGTTCCTGGCAATTACAGAATGGTATTCAACTTGGTGGAACAATTAACAACCATATTGAATTCTGACCTTATGGAGTGATTGTCCATGATGAAGCAACTGAAGATAGATGGGCCGAGGACACTTTTCTGAGGAACTCCTGCCAAGATATCCTGGAGCTGAGGTGACTGACAACCACACTCATTCTCCAATGTGCCAGGTATGACTCCAACCAATGAGAGTTTCATCTTATTTAGTATTATTTTAGGTTTCCTTCAGGTCAGACTTGGTCACTTAGAGCTTTGATGTCAAGTGCAGTCACTCTCACCTCACCTCAGGAGTTCAGCTCTTTTGTCCTTGTTTGGATATTAGTTGTTATGAGGTCTAGTGCTGAGCAACCCTGCAGAACTGAACACCAGTGAACAAGTTGTTGCTGAGTGAGTGACGCTCGGTCACTCTCTGGTTGACACTTTCCACCATGTCATTGTTAATTGAGATTAGACTGATGGATTGGCTTTGTTGTTTTTATTTTAAAAAGATTTATCTGCTTAAATTCCTATATTTTCAGGAGGTTGCTAGTACTGCAACTGTACTGGAACAGTTCAGATCAGGAACGGGTAGTGTTGGAGCCATGTCCCAAACACAAAATATTTACAGGACCATTGCTTTATACAGTGTCTTAGCTGTTTCTTGAAGACTGGCTGTCAAAGGTGTAATGATAAGGCAGTTCAGAGTCGTTACATTCCTGTGAAAGGTAAGGCTGGTAGGTTTAGAGAATGATGGATCAATGAGGACACTGATGTTTGAGTCAAGAATAAAGAATTGTGTCTTAGATACATACAACTGGGTTGAAATGAAACTCGAACAAAATCAAGAATATAGGAGCATTCTTAACAGGGAGTTCATGAAGGCAAAGATGATACTCTTGGCAACTAAATTTAAAATAATTGAAAAAGCTTTAACAAGTCCATAAAGACCAAGAGAGCAGTGGTGGCTCAGTGGTTAGCACTGCTGCCTCACAGTGCCATGGACCCAGGTTTGATTCCAGCCTCGGGTGACTGTATGGCTGGAATTGGAGCATTCTCCCTGTGTCTGTGGGGGTTTCCTCCAACAGTTCAAAGATGTGAGGGTGAGGTGGATTCACCATGCTAAATAGCCCATAGTGTTCAGGGATGTGCAGGTTAAGTGCATTAGTCAGGGATAAATATCAGATAATAGGGTCAGGCAATCAGTCTAGGTGGGTTACACTTCAGAAGCTCAGTGTGGACCTGTTGGGCCGAAGGGCCTGTTTCCACACTATTGGGATTCTATGAACTGGAGAGAGTACTACTGCTTTATGATTAAAGAAGTCATCTTTGGTTTGAACCTTAGGAGATGGGATAGGAATTGAATGAATATTTCAGATCAGTTTTTACTGTGGAGAAAGAAATCGATGTGAGAGAATTCAGGGAAATGAATGTATTGAAACAGTTCACATTACATTAGAGGAGGTGCGAGCGATTTTAGAAAATATAAAGATAGTAAATCTCCAGGACCTGATCGAGATGTATCCCAGGACATTGTGGGAACTTAGGGAGGATTTTGTAGAAATATTTGTATCATCTGTCGCTGCGGATGGTGTGCCAGATGACTGGAGAGTAGCTGAGGTTGTGCCGCTGTTTAACAAGAATGTAAGGGGAAACCTGGGAACTATCAGCCTGTGGATCTGACTTCGGTGTTGGGTAAGCTGTTGGAGGTGATTCTGAAAGCTGAATTCACGTACATTTGAAAAGTCAAGGAATGATTGGAGATAGTCAGCATAGGTTTATGCAAGGGAAATTGTGTCTCACAAACTGGGTTGAATATTTGAGGAAGTAATTAAAAAGATTGATGAAGGCAGAGCAGGAGATATTGTTTACTTGGACTTCAGTAAAGCCTTCGACAAGGTTCCACATGTTAGACTGATTGGAGATGGTTCACATGGGATTTAGGGTGGGCTTGCCAATTGGACACAAAGTTGGAATACACGTGTTTTTTTCAGGAACTCAGAAGCTGGAGAATGAACGGGCATAAAAAGTGGTGTAAAAACACAGCTTATACCCCAACCAAAATATTTGACTCCACATACAATACATCAGAAACATTGACCATAACAGGATGAAATTCCCTGGGATAACAAACATTAAAAAGATGGATTTCCTTCGGGTCTCCAAATATTGATCCGTGGAATGCTGTCCCCTTCTGTCAGACTGGAGTCTCCTGCGGGCTGTGCTGGTCATTAAGATGTACCTTCCAGTGAAAGCATTGAGCAGAAGCATCAAAACAAGTAGGAGTTGTTGGAGTCAGAATAGAGGGAATAAGCTCAATTGATCCCCAGGCTGGAGACAACATAACATATTCATTTGCCAAACAAAACCAGGGCTGATTCAGCTTATACCTCAGCATATACCATGGTGTTAACATAACATACCAGGAAATGTTCTTTAAACAGCTGAGCACAGTTACTGTTCCCAGAACCACGGCTGCTGTTTTCTCAGTGCAATAGTTGCCTTTCATCTTTTGATAACAGATGGCCACAAATCGATCAAAGGTGAAAGCAACAGTGAACCAGACAGAGCAGTCCATAGATGCAACAAAAAAGGGATGGCATAGATGTTACACACCAGGGTGATCTTCAGAAATTTTAATTCAGTTTTATATGAAAATTAAAATATGTCTCAATATCAGATAAATGATCATGAGCAGTAAGTCCACTTATGCATTGGCTGCCAGGTAACGAGTGATCCATTTAGAAAGATCACACTTTCTCTGAGACAGAATCAGTATTGTCACAATGTTAACTATTAGAAAGGAAAATTGAAAAGAACATGTTGTTTTTGACTGAGTAAAGTTATACCTTATTACAGTTACAGTTAATCAATTACAATGTTCATTGAGATTTTCAGATGTGTTACTGTATCCAGTAATGGGAAATGAAGAAATAGTGGATGCATTGAACAGATATTTATTGCCTTTCTCTCAAATTGCATTACAGATATAAGCATTTGAAAGAACATAGAACATAGAACTATATGGCACAATATAGGCCCTTTGGACCAAGATGTAATGCTGATCATTTATCTTAATCTAAAGTCAACCTGACTGACAGACCTCTCAATTTACTGCCATCCATGTGCTTGCCCAACAGTTGCTTAATCTCTCTGACTCTTCTACCAAAACTGGCAGTGCATTCCACACACACACTACTCTCTGCATAAAGAGCCTACCTGTGACATCTTCTCTATATCTTCCTCAACTCATATTATAATTATAACCCCTCTAACAATCATTTCTGTCCTGTGGAAAAGTCTCTGGCTATCTATTCTATCTATGACTCTCGCTACCTTGTACACCTCTCTCAAGTCACCTCTCTTGCTTATTCTCTCCACTGTGAAAAGGCCGAACTTACTAAACTTCTCTTCATAAGACATGACCTCCAATTCAGGCAGCATCCTTTGCGCCCTCTCAAAAGCATCTACATCCTTCCTGAAATGTGGCAACCAGAACTGGGCACAATATTCCAAATGTTTGGTCTAACCAGGGTTTGAAAGAGCTGCAGCAAAACCTCATGGCTCTTAAACTCAATCCCTGTTAATGCAAGCCAGTACACCATACACCTTCTTAGCAATCTGATCAATGTGTGCGGCAACTTTAAGGGATCTATGTATATGGATTCCAAGCTGCTGCTGTTCTTCCACACTGACACGAATCCTGTCTTTAATCCTGTAAACTGCATTCAAATTTGAACTTCCAAAATGAATCACTTTGTATTTATCCAGATTGAACTCCCTTTACCACTTCCCTGCCCAGCTCTGCACCCTGTTAATGTCTTACTCTCAGCTGCAACAGCCCTCAATGCTATCTCGAACACCATGACATTTGTGCCATTGGCAAACTTTTTCATCCAAGTCAACTATAAAATCTACAAAGAGCAGAGGCTCCAGAACAGATTCTTGTTGGTCACCAGTGGTCACTGACCCTCCATGTGGCATACTTTCCATCCACTACCACTCACTGTCTTCTATCAGCAAGCCAATTCTGTATCCAGACAGTAAGATTTCCCTATATCCCTTACCTCCTAAACTTCTGAATGAGGTAAACGTTGGGAATGTTATCAAAGGCCCGATCGAAATCCACATATGGCACATCCACTGCTCAAACCTGGTCAACTTGTCTCGTCACATCCTCAAAGAACTCAATAATGCGTGTAAGGCATCACCTGCCCCTTACAACGCCTTGCTGACTATCTTTAATCAGACGATGTTTTTCCAAAGGATCATAAATCCCATCTCTCAGAATCCTTTCCAATACCTTGCTTACCACAGACATAAGGCTGACTGGTCTGTAATTCCCAGGGATTTCCCTGTTCCCTCTCTTGAACAGAGGAACAGCATTCTCCACTCTCCAGTCATCCAATCCCAGTCCCGTGTGGATTGAAGATGCAAAGATCAACAACAGAGGCACAGCATTCTCATTCCTTGCTTCCCGTAGTAACTTTGGATATATCTGGCCTTGCCCTGGGAACCTATCTGTATTGATGCTTCCCAGAATTCCCAACACATCCACCTTCGTAATATCAAACTGTTTGAACCTATTGACCTGGTCCACAGTGTTCTCACTGTCAAAACAGTCCCTCCCTCTCTCGATAATACTGATACGCAAAACTCATTAACGCCTCCTCTACCTCTGCAGACACAAGGCACAGGTTCCCTCCACTATCCCTGATCGGCCCTACCCTCTTTCTGATCATTCACTTACATCTCAGGCAAGTGTACAATTTTTCCAAAAACCAAAGATTTTTTCCAAACCCTTCCCTCCAAAGCCTGTTCGCCCCCGCTCCCCAGCTCTCCTCAGTCCACTTCTGTATTCTTTCATAGCTACCCTGTAATCCTATAAAGCAGTGACAGACCCTTGCTTCCTCAATCCTAAGTAAAGTTCCTTCTTCCTCTTGACGAGATTCTCCTCTTGTCTTGTCACCCAAGGCTCCTTCACCTTACACAATAGTGTGGAAACAAACAGGAAGGAAGAGACTGATATATCATTAATAAATTGCTTTTGAGGCATCACAGGAAAAGGGAAGAGTAAAACATAAAGTAAGGCTAACCATCAAAAGGAAACTATAATTTAATCAGGTACAGGGAATCAATAACATTATCAGAAGCAAGATTACAGTAACAGAGAATTAGCACAGTGGTCTTCCTAGTGACTATAGATAACGCAAAAGAGGCATTGGCAATGACATTTGTCCAGTTCAATAATATATTGTTGATATAGAATCCAAGTCTGAGCACAGTACAATTAAAGCAAAGTCTTGTGGATGCTGTAGGTCTGAAATAGATAAAAAAAAACAGAATGGTCGGAATGAAGTAAAAACAATTATAATCATTAGGAATGGTTGATCAGGAAATATCAGATATATCCCAGGTTCTGACAACGTACATCCAATGGTTTTCGAAGGAATGCTGATTAAGATAGCAGATGCACTGGTTTTAATTTTCCAAAAGTCCCGAGAAGTTGGTGAGAATGTAGAGCAACTTCTCCTCCAATCACAGGTTTGTTCTCTACATGCTTGCTGCTGATAGGTTTATGAGGAGCCTATCAGTGACGAATGCAAGCGAGAAACAACTTGTGATTGGTGACTGGGGTTTGGGGACTGTGGCAGCCTGCAGCTTGGTAATTGATGCCAGTGAGGTACTCTCTGGGGGAAGGTGGGCTGAGGACGAGGAGCAGGTGGATTGAGGCCAGGTCAGGGACGGAGAGCTAGAGGGAGGAGCCAAGTCAGTCATTGCAGACATGTCCAGAAGTGTAGTAGGGGGAAGAGGGAAACTGCAAGGAGACTGGGAGGAGACAAACAGGCCATGTCGGGATTGAGAAATTATGGGAAGGTCACAAGAAAACTGTCAAGAGTCGGTGCTGGCACAACGGGGCTGAGGGAATACTGGTAAACCAGTGGAGAGGCAACAACAGGACAGCTGAGGCAGGAAGGAGGGGAATGGAAGAGGGGCTTTCCTTTGAGGAGGGGCTAACAAGGTAAGGTATTACTCTGTGAATGATAGGGCCATGGAAAGGACTGAAAATCAGAGGGACATCGGATGCATATCCACCGATCACTGATGAGAGCAGGTCAGGCAGATAACAGTATAAAGAAAGCATTAAGATTCTTGTCTTTTATGAGCTTAGCCATGGAATAAAGGAGCTGGGGTTTTGTGCTGAAACTGTATAAAACATTGGTTAGGCCACAACTGGAGTCGTTCTGTAGTTCTGGTTACTGCATGATAGAAAGGATGTGATTGCACTATAAAGGAAACAGAGGAGATTCACCAGGACGTCATCTGGGCAGGAGGGGTTCAGCAATGAGGAAAGATCGGGAAGGCTGGAGCAGTAAAGTCAATAGTCAGGGTGACATGAATATATTCGGATTTGGAATACACAGTTGAATAGAGTGACATATTTTCGACTCAATAGTATGGAATTGGAAAAGTATGTGAGGCAGAAAAAGTAAAGGATTTGCAACTAGCAGACAGTCTCAGACAGAGCTGTTGTAAAACATGAACACATAGACATGGAGAACTATTTACAACAACATCTTGACTGTGCCACAAGGACATCTTCCTTCCCGCTCTACCACCAGGTCTAGGTGCCTTCCTGGGGTCTGTGGCTGAGTTGGAGGAAGCTTGCCCTACACTGGAGTACATTGCCCTTGGAGGGTCTGGTTGGCTGAACCTTGGTGAGGTTGTTCGCAGGAACCTCAAATGCTGATCATCTGCTGTTGCATTGCCATTGGTGGTGAGCTCCTTAGGTAAGAGTGATGGAGTGTCAATGTAGTGCATGGATCCAGCAGACCCTGTGCCTTCTGAACCTCTTTCTCTGTGGCAGACACTGACCTGCCCGTGGAGACAGCCACTCACACGCTGGAGGCTGCTAAAGACATTGGTGCAACCCTGCAACTGTTATGGAGGCAGGGAGGTGATGGCCACCTGGTATGATTATGAGGCTATCAATCCAGAAACTCAGCTAATGTTCTGGGAACCAAAGTTTGAAACCTGGCACACCAGAAGGTGAAATTGTAGTCTAATTAAAAAAAATATTTTAATAAAATTTACTGATGACCATGGGAAAAACCATCTGATTCACGAATACCCAACTGTGAAAGAAATCTGCTGTCCTCACTTGGTCTGTCCTATATCTGACTCCAGGCCCACAGCAGTGTGATTGATTCTAAATTGCCCCCTGAACTGGCCTGGCAAACCATTCAGTTGTACCAGTCATTACAATGTCTCAAAGGAATGAAACTGGACGGATCACCTGGCACTGCCCTAGGCACCTGAATATGTGGCAAAAACCCTGTCGATCCAGCAAAGTCCTCCGTACTAACATCTGGGGGCTACTGCCAATAGTAGGAGAGCTGTCCCACGGGCTAGTCAAGCAACAATCTGACATAGGCATACGCACAGATTCCTACCTGACATTTTATGTCCCAGTCACCACCATCACTATCACTGGACGTGTCTTGACAGACTCAGCAGAGGAGGTAGCACAGTGGGTATAAGGTCGGTATAAGGTGAGGCCTCAACATTGACTCTGGCCCCCATGATGTGCTACAACTTCAGGATAAACACATCCAAGAAAAACATCTGCTGCTTACCGCGGACCACTCTCCCTCAGCTCATGAATCAGTTCTCCTCCATGTTGAACTTGGAAGAAGCACAGAGGATGGAACGGGCACAAAATGTACTCTGGATGGGCATTCGATGTCCACCATCGAGAGTGTCTCGGAAGCAGCATTCCTGATTGAGCTGGTTGGGTCCTAAAGGACGTACCTATCGTCTGTGTCTGCGTCGGTGAAGAAGCCGACAAGAGGGACAAACATACTCGAACTCATCCTTACCAATCTGACAACTACTGATATATCTGTCCATGACAGTATCAAAAAGAGTGATAACCACGCAGTCCTTAAGGAGACGAAGTCCTGTCTGATTGAGAATAACTTCCAACATATTGTTTGGCACAAAATGTGTACAATAAATCAGACTGACTTCAAGCAGATCTCACAACTGAAGACTTGGCATCCATGATGTGATGTGGGTCATTACAACAGCTGATGGTCTCATCGTTCCACTCAGCCATGACCATCAAGCCAGGGGATCAATCCTGGTTCAATGGAGAGTGCAGGGGAATATGCTAGGAACAACACCAGACTTAGCTGTAGATGAGGTGCCAAACTGGTGAAGCCACCAAACTGAACTATTTCCATGCCAATCAGCATAAACAGCGAGTGGTAGACAGAGCTAAGCAATCCCACAACCAACTGATCTGATCTAAGGTCTACAGTCCTGCCACATCCAGTTGTGAATGATGGTGGAGAATTGAACAATTCACTGGAGGAGGAGTCTCCACAAACATTGCCATCCTGAATGATGGAAGAGCCCGGCATATCAGTGCAAAAGATAAAGCTGAAGCTTTTGCAGCAAGCTTTACCAAACGTGCTGAGTGGATGATTCATCTCACCCACCTCCAATGGGCCCCATCATTGCAGATGCCAGTTTTCAGCCAATTCGATTCCTTCCACGTGATATCACAAAATGGTGGGAGACACTGGACACTGCAATGTCTATGGCCCTGACATTATTCCAGCAATAATACTAAAGAAATATGTTCCACAACTGGGCAGCATGGTGGCACAGTGGTTAGCACTGCTGCCTCACAGTGCCAGAGACCCGGGTTCAATTCCCGGCTCAGGCAACTGCTTGCATGGAGTTTGCACATTCTCCCCGTGTCTGCGTGGTTTTCCTCCGGGTGCAATTGCTCTAGCTTGCCCAGTCCAAAAATGTGCTAGTTAGGGGAATTGGCCATGCTAAATTGCCTGTAATGTTAGGTGAATGGGGTAAATGTAGGGGAATGGGTCTGTGTAGGTTGATCTTCGGAGAGTCGGTGTGGACTTGTTGGGCTAAAAGGCCTGTTTCCACACTGTAAGTAATCTAATCTAAAAGAAAATGTCGCTTCCCTGGCCAAGCTGTTCCAGTACAGTTGTAAAACTGGCACCTAACTGACAATGTTGGAAATTGCACTGGTGTGTCCTGTCCAGAAAAGGCAGGTCAAATCCAAACAGCCAATTACCACACCATCAATCTTTTCTCGATCACTAGTGAGGTGATGGAAGGTGTCATCAACAATGTTATTGAGCAGCTCCTGCTCAGCAATAATTGGCTCACTGTCGCCCAGTTTGGGTTCCACCAGAACCACCCAGCTCCTGACCTCATTACAGCCTTGGTTAAAACATGGACAAAAGTGCTGAATTCCAGAGGGGAGATGACAGTGACAGCCTGTGACATCAAGGCCAATTGGACCATATGTGGCATCAAGGAGTCCGAGCAAAATTTGAATCAATGCAGTGGTTGTCGGGGGAGGGTAGTGTTTTTTGGGAGATAGGTGGCGAACACTCCAGTGCTTGTAGTCAGACCAGAGACAGAGGAAGATGGTTGTGGTTATTGGAGGTCTGTCATCTCAGCTCCAGGACATCTCTACAGAAGTTCATCAGAGTATGTCCTTGGCGAAGACATCTCCAGCTGATTCAGCATAAGGTCCCCATAAGCATCTTCCCTCCCACATAAGGTTAGAACTGAGGATGGTCACTGATGATTTCACAAGGTTCAGTATCATTCACGACTCTTTAGATATTGAAGCAGTCCGTGTTCAAATGCAACAAGGTCTGGTCAATGTCCAGGTTTGGCTTAGAAATTGCAAGTGACACTCTCAGCACACAAATGCAAGGTTATGACCATCACCAATAAGACATAACCGATAAACTGCCGCTTGATCTTCAATGGTGTGACCATCACAGAATCCCCCAAAGCCAACAACCTGGGAGTTATCATTGTGCTCCCACACTCTCTAAGGCTAACCTTCCCACCGAGGTGTCAGGGTCAGAGCCTGTGGGGTTTACAAAAGGCAGCCTTGGTAACCCTTCCCCTGAGCAGTCAGGGGTGAGGTGGTGCCTTCTATAGGAGCTGAGCCCTCAGGGGGTGAGGTGGTGGCTTCTACAGGAGCTGAGCCTGTCTCCACAGGCCCCACATGGAGGCTCGCTTTACCTGCAAGACAGAGAGAGAGAGACAGAGAGAGAGAGACAGAGAGAGAGAGAGAGAGAGAGAGAGAGAGAGAGTGACAGTTTCACGGCCACTGGTTGGAAATGGTGTGCTCTGAATGAAACCAACAATGCACTTTACGGGAGAGTGGGGGAAAAGCACAACACAAACTTGAGGAACAAACCCCCACTTTCCTCTTTACCGCCTTAAGGACTCAATACTGATTTCCACAACTCACACCTTGACTTTATGATGGGTCTGGGTAGGTTACTATTTGGAGGGTCAGTGTGGACTTGTTGGGCCGATGGGCCTGTTTCCACACTGTAGGGAATCTAATCTATCTCATCATGTCTCTTCTCCGTTTTTCTTTAATTCCTGCAATCTCTTACATTTTCTTACATTCTCAGCTGCATTAGACACACAGCTTTATTGTTTGTGTCTTATTTGTAGGGTGGACCCACCCACTTATTTTCACACCTTAATTTCTGTACATCTTACACTTTTTCTTTTTCTCATTCAACACCATTAATAATGGTCTTGTCTTTAACGTGGGTCTCAGCAGTATCTCCCCCATCTTCTCCCTCTGTCAGAACAAGAAAATGACCCATTTTCACTCCGTCTTCAGCTCTGAGTTGAAGCATTCATTCCGTTTCCCTCTACAAGGTTGCTGTTTGATCTGCTGAGTTTCTGCAGCATTCTGTGATTCTTTCAGTTTTGAAGCATGAGCAAAATTTGTTTTAACTGAACTTATGTCTGATCCTATCCTCCTCACTGTTCACTGTCTTTCTGTCAAACGTTGAAATCTTCTCCTTCCTATATCACATATTTGTCTAAGTTATTTATGTGTGTATTACAAAGATCAGTGGTCCTAACACTAGCCATGAGGGAAGAAGAATAATGTATCTTCCTGCAGTCTACCTACCTTCTCATCAATCTGTCTCAGAGATGTTATTACACATCTCTGGAACAGTCGGGATTTAGAACCCAGGATCTCTTACCTGGGATATGATCACTGCACCAGTAACGCCCTCTCCCTGCAGCTAATCATGACGTGCACAGCATTTCTCTCTGAGTTATGTTCCTCAGCCAATGCCATTTCTCCTTCAATCGCATGTTTACATTTTCCTAATAAGTCAATTTAATAGCACCTCACCTTTTTAAAAGTCGACGTATCTAACATGAAATATGAGAAACTCAGCTAATTCCAGTTACTATATCCAAGAAGTCCATCAAGTCGTTAATACCTGTCATTTGTTAAACTCTTCTTCAAAGAACAAAGCGACAATTTATCTTGGATCACTAGGGAGCACCATTTACAAACTCCCATGTCTCTTGGCCCACTCTCATTTTTTCATTGTTCCTTTACTCAGCAACCCTCACACATTCTATCCAGACCAGGGAAAAGTTTTACAAATACAAAGTCTGGTACAAAGTCACTGGATCGAAAGAAGTTCAATGAACCTGTTTGTTCAGTGACTGTAATTAATGTCAATCTCCACGGGCCCTAATTGAGTCTCTGGATTCCTCCTTCTATTAATAAATGAGTCTCGGCTGTAACGTTCCTCGAAACAGGGAGCGATGATAGATCAGAATCTGAGGAGAGCAGACTGCAATGTTCCCACAATGGGCAGGAGTCTCTCTGGGATAATTGACTATTTTTCTGCAAATTATCACGGTATGCATTTGGAACGTCGGATCCTATGCATACTTCTGATTATTCAATACATTTACTATCCGATTCTCACTGCTGTTGGTAATCCGAGTAAGTGTCTCTGTCTGGCTAGTAATTCTGTGAATCATGAAGTAACTTTATTACTATTCTTCTCATTTCCAATTCCCCAACTTTCATCTTTTAGAATGGGTTTCCTACAATGACATGCACACACTCTCTCTGCCTTTCCTGCAAGCACACGTTTCAGTTCATGGAGTGAATCTGTATTGCAGAACTATAATTTATTTTGCTAAAAAAACGCATAACCTCCAGTCAATCCATGTAAGATGCTGTAAATATCACTTTAGAATTAGAACCAGTCCTACAGCCATATTGGGACACAGACAGTCTTTAACCTCACACATTTAATGCATTTTCTGAGCTGAGATGACACCTGTTGTTGGTGAATCTGAATTTATCTTGAGAATGTGACTTAAAACGAATTTTGGGATTTACCTATTAATGAATTGAAATTAGGAAACCCATTCTAAAAAAAAATGAAAGACTTAATCTGAGCTTGACTAAGATATTCGAGCCGCATGACACTGCAAACTTTTGTGAAAGTTTCTGCATTTTCTGGTCCAGCTCCATAACCAACTGATGAAGAAGCAGCGCTTCAAAAGCTAGTGCTTCCAAGTAAAACTGTTGGAGTCTCACCTGGTGTTGTATGATTTTTAGCTTTGCAAACTTTCCAGATTGAATTTCTCTTATCCCTGCTCTTCCCAACTGCCCACTCCATTGATATATTCCTGCAGGTTACAGATACTGTCCTCACTTTTTACCAGCCTTCCGAGTTTCATGCCATGTGTGAACTTCTTTATCATATTCCCCTGAATTTAAGTCTAAATCATTCATCTACACAACAGACACCAAGATTCCAGCACTGAGATTTGTGAAACCCCACTGAAATCAGACTTTATGTCACAGAAACATCCCTCAACCATTCCCCTCTCCCTTCTGCCTCAGCCAGTTTGACATTCAGCATGTCATTTCACCTGGGACCCCATTGGCTCTTACTATCTTGACCAATCTGCATGAGGGACTTTACCAAAAGCCTTGCTGAAATCCATGTAGAGCACATCAAATGCACTGCCCTCATCAACACACCAAATTACCACCTCAAAAGGTTATCAAACACAAACTTCCTGTAACAAATCCTGGATCTGATTAATTATTCTCTCTTCAGTTGAAGATATAGTCTCCCTGCACTGTCCTTTTGGTCTCCTTTGTTGATGTATTTCTCTTGCAGCTGCGAGACTGAAAGGGAACCGAGATTCTCGAGCTTGCCGTTCTGAAACCGCATTCGGTACTGAGGGCAGATGCCTTAAGGCAGTGTCTGCAGCCTGACAAGGCCACATGGGGAAATCCTTTTCCAATGCAGGGAAGTTTAGCAAGGAGATACCTCGACACTTATGGCCTCCTTTGCAGTTGCTCTTGTTCATGTACAGGGTCACAATTCTTGTATCACACACTCCCAGTGGAAATGTCTCCTCCTCCAGAAGAAACAGAGAGGTTAGTGCAGAAGCAGCAGGAGTGGGGTTTTCTGTGCTTAATGAATACTGTGAAAAGTGACTGGAGCTTTGTCCATGAGTGTGTGTCAATAGCTTTGATAAAGCCCTGCACTTTGGGTTTGATTTCCAGCTTTGCCGTAACAGGGAGGCTTTTTAACGGTGTCTAGAGCCTCCTGAGTGACAATGTTCTCCCTATGTTATAGCTTAAGGTGAGGATTTCCACATCTCTGCAACTATTTGTTACAGTGGGTGATAATCTCTCCTGCCTTTGTTTCAGTTGAGCTGTTTCTTTTCCTCATGCATCTTTCACCTTTCCCATCCCTTCGTCCATACATTTTCTTGTGATGAATGGCTGTGGATATTCTTGCAAGGTTAGAAGTTTTATTATTGGATCGTTGCTTAGCATCTCTTGGACTTTACTTCAAATGGCTCTTTCTGAATTCTCACTCAGATCGCTCTTGTAATCAATGAGAGTGGAACTCTTGCCTTCAATGACAGGCTCTATCATAGTAATGTTAGCCTCAAACCAGTCTGTGATATTTTACCGTTGCTTCTAGTCTCTTCAGGTTGTAGTATTATGATGTCTCACATAATGTGCTATTTCACTTCTGTTCTCTGAAAGGGAATGCTGCAAAGTCCCTTTTAGTCAAGTTGACCAAAAGCTGCTTTTAAATTGAGAAAGCAGTGTGTCTGATGTTAACATGAGGGCAGTGTGTCTGCTTTGAATGAAAAAGACCTTCAAGAGCTCTACATATTTGATACATATCAGAGAGATGTGTGTCTCAAAGCACAAAATATGTATGTTTTACAGCTCATCTTGAGTGTTACAGTTTGGTTTTCAGGGCTACCCTTCCATTCTCGCTAACTTCTTTTTTAATTGATGCAGTCAACATGTCGCATTACGTTCTGTTTATGTCTTATGGATATTTTCATTCATGAACAGGACTCAGGAAACTTATTAATATTATCAATAACCACAATGTTAACCCACAATAAAGCCACAATGTTTTGAGAAAACATTAATTTCCTGGATGGGTGCTGTAGTCAAATTGACACTAAACAAAAGGCATAAGTTTGCAAAATGTTTTCCCCAAAATAAGTGACACATAATTCACGGGACACAAAAAGCTACAACAACAGACATGCTTCCTGCAGACTGAAGGAGTGAACGTTCATGTGTTTCCACACATATTCACAAAGTTGGAATAGTTTTTAAACCAGTTTGTTTACTCGCTTCTTTTACTGAGATGTGAGAACATAAATATGTATTTGTTTATCTATTATTCAATCAAATGAAAATATCAGATGTCAATTTCTGATTTAAATAAAACAATTTGCACCATCTATATGACAATATAATCTACTGAAATTCTCCCAAAGATAAGGCCACATACGGTCAGTGACTAAAGCTAGATATACTAAAGCTACTTGCAAGCAATTCATTAGCTCAGTGATTGCATCTTTCCCTCATTCCTAGTTAGTGGAAGTTTCTGTTGTTAACAGATCTGAATCCAGTCTCTGCTGTTTGCAAAGTCCCCCGTCTGCCACTTCACTTGCAACCTCTCTCACTCGAAAACCCTCTTGAAATTTTTATTTTCTTCCTCTCTCTCTCTTTCCAATCTTGCTCGCTCTCTCTCTGTCTCTCTGTCTCTCTCTCTCTCTCTCACTCAATCTCTCTCTCACTCCCACTGTCTTGCAGTGTCGATCTCTTGCTTCCACCCGCATCCTTTCTGTCTAACCTGTTCTCATGTGACCTCTCCATGAACCCAATCCCACTGGGTTCCCCTTGTCCCCTCAGACCCGTTGTGGCGTCCCTATAACATCCCAATCCCCTCATGGCCTCAATTTCTACTCCCAGGTTCCTTGCAGTTTCGCTCTTGCCTCTACACCACCCCTTGACCTGTCTGCAACGACTGGCTTGGCTCCTCCCTCTGGGTATCACTGCCAGACATTTCCTCCATCCACCTGTAACTAGCCCACAGGCCAACCTCCCTCAAAGAGAACCTTCCTGTTCACACTGACCTTGCGGCATTCTTCCCCCACCTCCAATACAGTGATAGAGTCATAGAGGTGTACCGCATGGAAACAGACTCTTTGTTCCAACATGTCCACGCCGACCAGATATCCCAACCCTATCTAGTCCCAACTGCCAGCACCTGGCTCATATCCCTAAAAACCCTTCCTATTCATATAGCTGTCCAAATGCCTCTTAAATGTTGCAATTGTACCAGCCTCCACCACATCATCTGGCAGCTCACTCCATACACGTACCACCCTCTACATGAAAAAGTTGCCCCTTAGGTCTCTTTTATACCTTTCCTCTCTCACCCTAAATCGATGCCCTCTAGTTCTGGACTCCCCACACATTCATCTGAATTAAACTCCATCTGCCACTTCTCAGCCCATTGGCCCATCTGGTCCAGATCCTGTTGTAATCTGATGGAACCCTCTTGTTTCTCTCTTGTATTCACCATTGATAGGCACATCAGTAAACCTATCAGCAGCACGCATGGCCATACAAAGCCTGTGATTGGAGGAGCAGCTGACCTCCATTCTCACCCACTTCTGGTTACTTTTGGAAAATGATTAAACAGCACAACTGCTATCTCACCCAGCATTCTATTGACAAGTGTTGGATGCATTTCATCTGAATCAGGGACATGTCAGCCATTGAATCTAAGAATTTCCTAGCAACATTTCCTCACGATTGCAATTGTGTCTAATTCATCCCTTCCTTTTAACTTGTTATTCATACTCATTTCTAGAATGTTATTTGAAAGACTGGCACAAAATATATGTTCGATGAATCCACTGTTTCTTTATGTCCCATTATGATGTCATTACTGGACACAATAACACAGTTAAATATCTCAATACGCACTGTAGCTTATTAACTGTATCTATACGAAGGTGTAACTTTACGCTTGGCTTAACATAATGTGTTCTTGTTTATTTTCCTTTCTCATAGTTAACACAGTGACAATAGTGATTTTGTCACAGAGAATGTGTGGTCTTTCTAAATGTGTCACTCACTACCTGGTGGCCATGGCAGCAGTTGACGTACTGCTCATAATCATAGATCTAATGTTGAGACACATTCCAATTATTTATAGAAATGAATTTATATTTCTGAAGACCATCCCCGAGTGGAACATCCATGCCCCCTGGTTTTTGCAGCTATGGACTGCTCTGTCTGGGTCATGGTCGCTTTCACCTTTGATCGATTTGTGGCCATTTGTTGTCAAAAATTGAAAGACAACTACTGCACTGAGAAAACAGCAGCCGTGGTTTTGGGAACAATAACTGTGCTCAGCTGTTTAAAGAACATTTCCTGGTATTTTATGTTAACACCTTGGTATAAGCTGAGAAACCAGCCTTGGTTTTGTTTGGTGAAAAAGCATGTTTCGTTATCTCTTATCTGGGGATCAATTGAGCTTATTCACTATATTCTGACCCCAGCACTCCCATTTGTTCTGGTTCTGCTGCTCAATGCTTTCACTCGGATGTACATTTTAGTGGCCAGCAGAGCCCTAAGAAGACTTCGGTCTGACAGCAGGGGGCAGCATTCCAAGGACTGACACTTGGAGAGCAGAAGGAAATCCATCATTTTAATGCTTCTTATCTCAGGGAATTTTATCCTGTTGTGGTCAATGTTTGTGGTGTATTCTACATGGAGGCGATTGTATCGGTTGGGTTATAAAGCTGTATTTTTACATTCCTTTTCACAAGATATAGGATTCATTCTCCAGCTCCTGAGTTGCTGTGCAAACACATGTATATATGCTGTGATCCAGACTAAGTTCAAAGAACAGCTGAAGAATATGGTAAAACAGCCTTTTGTGCAATTAGTGATTTTTATGAAATGATGAGATGGATTGCTGCATTCTGGGATCACAATTGAACACTCCATGCCCCTTGGGTCAGTGATAACGACACAGTGAGGTCAGTCTGCTCTCCCTGACATCTGTGAGACACACAGAGTAGGTTCAGTCAACACTCCCCACGATCATTGAAACAGACACAATACAATCGATCAGTCCTTTCTGGATCAATGAGACAAACACAATGCTTTCCCTGGGTAAATGACAAACGTTGGCCCCTAAAGACACTACATCACTCCTTATTTTGAATAAGAGTCATATAATGTGGAAACAGAGCCTTCAGTCTAACTAGTCCCTGCCAACCATCTTCCCAAGCTAAAATATTCACAACTGCCCGCACTTGGTTCATATCCCTACAAACCTGTCATATTCATGTACACATCAGAATGTCTTTTAAACTTTGTAACTATACCTCCACCCACCACTGTCTCTGGCAGTTCATTCCACACATGAACCACGCTCTGTGTAAAAAAAATACCCCTCAAGTCCTTTTGAAATCTTTCTCCTCACACCTTAAAAGTATGCCCTCTAAATTTGAACTCCCCCTACCTCGGAAAAGACCATTGTCATTCACCTTGTCTCCGTCCCTCATGATTTTCTAAACCTCAATAAAGTCATGTGTCAAACTCCTGTGCTCCAGTGAAAGAAAGTCCCAGTCTTTCCAGTCTACTTTGATACGTCAAACACTCCATTCCCAGCAACACCCTGGTAAATTATAACTGAACCCTCTCCAGTTTAACAATATCCTTCCTACAACAAGGCAACAAGAACTGCACACATTACTCCAGAAGGGACCTCACCAGCATCCTGTACAAAATCAATATAACGTTCCACACTCAACAGCAGATATCCCTGTGCAAAGATCCTGAACTGCACTTAAAAAAATCCAGCAAATACCTCTATAATTGTCAACACGGATAAAACTTTAAGTGATTACAGTGCATAACAAAAAGCAAAATTATGATATAAAATGGCGAGAGCAAATGTCACTGAAATCATGCAGCAAATATTGTTTAACGTGCTCACAATTAGGAACATCTAAACTGCTCACTCTGTGTAATATTTAAAAGGCAGGGATGACAGTCACTGATGTGACCCCATTTGAACTTGCTCCTTCCTTCTCAGAGGCAATTCAGCATCAGCAGCAAATACCATCTTTCTCAATGATGCCCACATCGTGTGAATGAATGTATGTGTGAACATTCTTGAAAAATTGAAGCAGATAAAAACTGATATAAAGCATCATAGTGATATTTAGTTCCATGTTTTAAACTTCATGTACCACAAATAATACCTGATAAAATAAGAGCAAGTACTTGGTGAAATATTATTTGGTAGTGATTTGGTATTACAGAACTTGAGCATTGCTGGAAAAGACATTTTGTCAGAGCTTTTTGTTTTACACACATTAGGATAATTTGCCAGAATACAGTTGAACAGGAACATTTATACTCTCCAAGGGAAGAGTGCTGATTGCTTGGCAAGTAGACCTTGCTGTCAAAATGCACCAATCACTGATGATAGATAGTTGACCCCCGGGTTTGTTTAAATTTTAAACCAAATAGATTGACTCTGATTAATTACAGCATTGCTCTATTAATAAAGAGACTGGGAATGGATGTGTGCTTTTTTTACTGAATTCGAACAGAGTTAATGAATGTTTCTACTCTTTTCATCTGCAAAGAACAGGTTTCTGTGTATTAAACTTTGTATCTTCCAGTATGCGCAAGTATCCTACACTGTGAGCCCAAATGACAGTCCTAACTTACATATAAACATATGAAATTGGAGCAAATATCGACTATTTGGCTCCTCAAGTCTATCTGTGTGTGTATGTGCAATGTTACGTCCCACGAATGTCCCACCAAACTTTTAACTTAACACCAATGTATCTGTTTTATAGGATGGTGTTCAATTTAAAAACAAACAGATAAGCACTGCAGATGCTGGAAATCAGAAACAAAATCAGAAATTGCTGGGAAAAACTTAGCAGGTCTGGATGCATTTGTGGGGTGAAAACAGAATCATTGCTTTGGGTGAATGACCATTCTTAAAAACTGATTGCTGATGACAAAGGGTACATATTTGTGCTGAAGTTGGTCTGGGTAGGGAACTGTGATAGAGTACATGGAGGGAGAGAGAGAGAGAGAGAGAGAGAGACAGAGACAGAGAGACAGAGAGACAGAGAGACAGAGAGACAGAGAGAGAGGAAAAGCAATCAAAGGTCTTTGTAAAAGTGAGTCTGGGAGAATGAATAGTTGCTAATGGGGATCATGAGCGGCTGACAATGGGTTGAGTGTGGTCGTATCCTATTGGGAAGCAATGCCAAAGAGGATCAGTCAAAGGCTGCTCTAAACCTGGCTTGCATGTGGGCCAGTCACCCACTTGCCCAGCTCAGTTTAGAGGCAATGTGAATGATACTCTGCCTTCCTCAGTGAGATACGACATTTTCCTACTTTTCGTGTTGCAATAATTACAAGCAACGCTGATATCAGTGTTCCTTCTCCTTTAATCTATACTTCCAATCCTGTGAAACACCTGATAATGATGGACACCTCAATGGATAGACTTAGGTTCACAAGATCTCAAGGTATTTACCAAACTTCGTTATCATCAGGCGTTGGATTCTCACAACATACCCCATTGATCTACATCACAAAGTTAACGGTTATAGTCTTTCTCAGACACGTCCCAGACTTGCATATCTCAAAGTGCGCCCGAGTTCTGTTATTCATTGTAGTCATTGACACCCCTATTTAGCTCTGTTCCTCATCTTGTATTTCCCCGGGCTTCATCACCGGAGATACAAATAAATGTTAGTTCCTACTAATTGCTGTAAGATTCATAATATTAGTTCTAGTTTAGATTAGTTAGATGTGAAGTTGTATGTTCTCACCTGTTGCTAGAATTCCTTCACATATACGTGTTGAGCAGTTTCTTTCTCTCCATGTTATAAATTGCCTATCACTTAAGCACCTTCTAAATTCTGTTATACAGTTTATTAACCTGATTACTTGACAAACAAAAGGATATTTTTTCTTATTATTTGTTCTAAAAGTTGTACTATCATTTCCAATTAAGTTATTTGGTTAGACACAGTGTTGGAATTCTTTCGCTATTGGGTTGTGAGCAGCTTCTGTCCCATTTGATCTTGGATGGTCCGAAAAACATGGCCCCTCTCTCTTACAGTGGCACTATAGCTCATTCTAGTCATATCCTGTCATCTGGGAAGGGATTTACTGACCCTACTCTAAATATTTCGACTCTAACTCTTTTACCTAAGAAGGCAACATTTATATCTTTCTTATATTTGTTAAAATCTTAAAGCTGTCTCTTACAGATATCTGCAGTTGTTATGTTTCCAGAACTCCCTTCATGTTAATTTGTAAGATTCTTTCTACAGCACAAACCCTATTACCTTTATTACCTCCTTCTTAAAAGTTTCTCTGTGATACACTATGACCTCACTTTAATGATGGACCAGGCAAACGAATTATGGTATTGGAGCCATATTTCTACCGAAGGACGGACATTTTGTGCCATCTCTGAACATGGGATGCCCCAACAAAAATACAGCCCATGTGAAGACAGTGCACAATGTGTTGGGTGTTTAGATAAGGACATTGGAGAAAGTGCTCAAGTCCGAAATTTGTTGAACTCAGTACAGAGTTCAGAAATCTGCAGGGTCCCCAAGCAGAAATGTGTTCTCCCAGTTCACACTGAGCTTCACTGGAGCACTGCAGCAAGCCCAGGATAAAAGTGTTGGCCAGGGAAATGTGGTGGTGTGTACAAGTGGCAGAAAACGCAGGGCCATTTCTGTGGACAACATGGAGGTGTTCTGGGAATTTGTGAACTAGTCCATGATTCACCTCCCCAGTATAGAGGAGTGAAGTGTTGCTTCACCTTGAAGGTGGGTCTGGGGCCTTGGAGAGTGAAGACAGAGGGAGTAAAGGGACTGGTGTTGCAGGGGAAGGTGCCATGTGGTTGTGGAGAAGTTTTGGGAATGGAGGAGGGTTGGACCAGTTTGTCCCAGAGTGAATTGTCCTTGTGGAAGGCTGAGAAGGGAGAGATAGGGAAAAAAATGTCTGGTGGTGGTATCCATTAGGGGAGGAGGGTGGAAATAGCAGCTAATTTTCCTCTGGCTGTGGATGCTGGATGTGTGGTGGGTGAGGACAAGGGGGTCTCCATCAGTGTTGTGGGAGGTTTTGTCACATCCGCTAAGAATTCAACAAGAATTGTGAGGCAATACAAGCCCCTCACAAAGCCATGCTGACTATCTCGAGTTAAACAACACTTTTCCAAATAATAATAAATCATATCTCGCAGAATGCTTTCCAATAATGTGGCTACTACCGACATAAGACTGACTGGTCTGTAATTCGTAAGATTATCCCTATTCTCTTTCTTCAACAAGGAAACAACATTTGACACTTTCCGAAAATCTGGTACGACCCAAGGGTCAGTGAGGATACGAAGATCATCACCAAAGGCGCAGCAATCTCTTCCCTCACTTCCCGTAGTAAACTTGGGAATATGCCATCTGGCCCAATGAACTTACGTATCCTCATCTTTTTCAAAATTTCCAGTACATCCTCCTTCTTAACATCAGACTATTTGAGCATATCGGTCTGTTTCAGGCTGTCCCTTTCGCTAGCAAATACTGAAGCAACGCATTC
The DNA here is from genome assembly GCF_020745735.1 of Hemiscyllium ocellatum. NCBI lineage: Eukaryota > Metazoa > Chordata > Chondrichthyes > Orectolobiformes > Hemiscylliidae > Hemiscyllium > Hemiscyllium ocellatum. The sequence continues at coordinate 16,102,403 of NC_083412.1, forward strand.
ATTAAGGACCACCCCAACCTCCTTCGACTCCAGGCACAAGTTCCCTGCACTATCTTTGATTGGCCCTGTGCTCACTCTGACCATCATCTTGTTCCTCTCATAAGTGTAGAATGCCTTGGGTTTTTCCTTAATCGTACCCATCAAGGCTTTTTCATGCACACCTCTCGCTCTCCCAAGTCCATTCTTCAGGTCCTTCCTCGCTACCTTTTCAGCTTCTCGAACACTGTCTGACAATTGCTTCCTTAACCTTCAGTAGTCATGATTTGTCTTGGAGCCTTGGAGAGTGGGGACGGAGGGAGTAAAGGGACTAGTGTTGCAGGGTAAGATGCCATGGGGTGTGGAGTACCTTTGGGAATGGAGGAGGGTTGGACCAGTTGGTCCCAGATTGACAAGGCTCCACTACTTCCCTTTAAACAACCACATAACCTTAAACAGATCGTTGTTCATAGCAAGCTGCCCAGCTCTCAGGACAACTCCATAAAACCCTGTCATGGTGGGCGCTGCAAGACGTGTCAGAGTATGGACATAGATACCACCATTACGGGTGGGGAGACCTCCCAACTTGTACATGTCAGATACTCATGTGATTCAGCCAACGTTGTCTATCTTATCCGTTGCAGGCAAGGATGCCCAGAGGTATGGTACCCTGGAAAAACCGAGCAAAGGCTAAGACAACGGATGAATGGGCAGCGAACAATAATCAACAGATAGGAGGGTTCCCTCCAGTTGGGGAACACTTCAGTGGTCCAGGACATTCAGCCTCGGATCTTCGGGTGACCATCCTCCTAGATGGCCTTCGGGACAGGCAGCAGGGAAAAGTGGCCGAGCAGAGGTTGATAGCTAAGTTCTGTACCCAAAGGGAGGGCCTCAACCGGGACCTTGGGTTCATATCACATTACAGGTGATCACCATTGCACTGTATGCACACACACACACAGATACTCCTACAAACACACAGACACTCTCATACACACAGGCACTCCTATACACACATACACATACACACATACTCACAGACAGCCACACAGACTCCTCCAGACACATACACTCCCACACTCACACATGCATCCCCCACAGACTTAAGAGACTCTGCACTAACTACACACACACACACAGACATGCACACATATACTTTGTCGGGTGAATTTGTACTTGTTGGGTTACATTGTACTTCGCTCAAAAACTGCATGAATTTATGTAAAACTCCGTTATCTCACTTTTTACATTAGAAACAATTTAAATATCATGGCATAGACAGAGAACACAGGGGGCTAACACCTTCAACATATTGTCTAGCTATCACCATTGATAACAGCTAACCCGAGAATGCAACTTTTAAAAAAAAAGGTTTTGTGATTTACACTTGAAAGAAGTGAAACTATCACTGTATTCTAACAGATAAGAGGATAAACAGACGATCAATTTTTCAATGTATAATTTCAGTTCCACCACACTGTAATTTTTTGCTGTAAATTCTGTGTGTTAGGATTGAGCCCTCCACTATCACATGATGAAGGAGCGTCGCTCCAAAAGCTAGTGTGCTTCCAATTAAACCTGTTGGTCTATAACCTGGTGTTGTGTGATTCTTAACTTTAACCTTCAGTAAGCGTCCTTATCCCTCTTGATAGATATTACACATTACTTGTCATCCAAGGTTCCTTCACCCCACCATACCTTCCTTATTCCTCTTGATAGATGTTACACATTACTTGTCATGCAAGGTTCCTTCACCCCACTATCCCTTCCTTATTCCTCTTGATAGATGTTACACATTACTTGTCATCCAAGGTTCCTTCAACCCACCATTCCTTCCTTGCCTCAACTGGACAAACCTATCCAGCACTTGCAGCAAGTGCTCCCTAAACCACCTCCATATTTCTGTCATGCCTTTCCCTGAGAATATCTCATCCCAATTTCTGTTCCACAGTCCCTGTCTAATAGCATTGTAATTTCCCCCTCCCCGAATTAAATGCTTTCCCATACTCTCTGCTACTATCCCATTCCATGTGTATACTAAAGGTCAGGGAGTTGTGATCACTATCACCCAAATGGTCTCCTACCGAGAGATCTGACACCTGGCATAGTTCGTTGCCAAGCACCAAATCCAATATGGCCTCCCATCTAGTTAGCTTATGTACATATTGCATCAGGAACCCTTATTGAACATACCTGACAAAAACTGCTGCAACAAAATTATTTGAACTAAGTACGTTCCATCAATATTAGGGAAGTTATAGTCACCCATGACAACATCCCTGTTACTTCTGCACCTTTCCAGAATTTGCCTCCCAATCTGCTTCGCCGTGTCTCTGTTGCTATTGAGGAGCCTGTAGAAAGCTCCCAATAAAGTGACTGCTCCTTTCTTGTTTCTGACTTTTTCATTGATCCAAACCCAAGAAACCAACTTTCCTTGATGGCCTCCCTTTCTGTAGCTGTGATACTATCCCTGATTAGTAATGCCACTCCATCACCCCTTTTACCTCGTTCCCGATTCCTTTTGAAATACCTAAACCCCGGAACATCCAACAACCATTCCTGCCTGTGATATCCAAGTCTCCGTAATGATCACAACATCACAGCTCCAAGTACTGATCCATGCTCGAAGTTCATCCAGACACTTCCTGTTTTAAAAGAGACACACTTCAACCCATCACACTGACTGCAACATTACCGACCAACTGTCTATGCCTCCTCGTAGACTCTCTGCACGCTGTGTCTGCCTGTTCACCAGCTAGCCCATCCTCTGATCTGTAGCTCTGTTTCCCATCTCACTGCCAAACTAGTTTAAACCCTCCTGAAGAGGTCAAGCAAACCTTCCATCCAAGGTGTTGATGCTTCTCCAGTTCAGATGCACCCAATCCTCCGACATTCCCCAGAACGTATCTCAATGATCCACATTTCTAAAGCCCTTCCTCCTCCACCAGCTCTGCAGCCACATGTTCAGCTGCACTTGCCGTCTGTTCCCAACCTCTCGAGACTTTGGCTCCGGTAGCAATCCTGTTATTATTACTCTGCTGGTCCTGCCTTCCAACCTAATTCCCTTTATACACTTTTCAGGTCTGCATCCCTTTCCCTACTGATATCGTCGGTACTCATGTGAACTACGACTTCTAGCTGCTCTCCCCCCCGACACCCTCCCCCAACCTTAAGAATCCTGCAGACTCGATCAGAGACATCCCTGATCCTGGCACTGGGAGGCAACATACAATCCAGGAATCTCGCTCGTTACCACAGAATCTCCTGTCTACTCCTCAAACCATTGAATCCCCTCTCACTATCGCTCTCCCATTCTCTCGCCTTCTCTTCTGAGCCAAAGAGTGAGGGTCAGTGCCAGAGACCTGGCCACTGCGGCTTTCTCCTGGTAGGTCGCTCCCCCCCCCCCCAACAGTATCCTTATACTTATTATTGAGGGGAACGGCCACAGGGGATTCCTGTGACAGAGAGGGAGGAACTGGGAGAATGGAAGAGAGTCTCTACAAGAAGCAGGGTGTAAGGATGTATAATCCAGGTAACTGTGGGAGTCGGTGGGTTTATAGTGGATAGTGACGCATTCACAAAAAGAATATCTCAGAGAGGTACAGAGATGAGATGAGGAGCTGTTTTCCCAACCTGCTGTTCCTCACCTACAAACAAAGATCATCTCCACTGTACTCAAAATAGTGTTCAAACAAGACATTAGCTCTCTCTAGTCAGAAAACAACAAATGTCCCCAGAATGTCACTGAAACCATGTGATTTTTTAAAAAAAGCCTTTTTTTAAAAAAAACTCTGAAACGGTTGTTGCCAGGTTGAGAGGATTTGAGCTATTGGAGAAGCTGAATAGGCTGGAGCTGTTTTCCCTGGAGCATCGAAGGCTGAGGAGTGACTGCATGGAGGTTTATAAAATCATGAGGGGCATAGATAGGATCAATAGACAGAGTCTTTTTCCTGGGGTTGGAGAGTCCAGAACTAGAGGGCACAGGTTTAGGGTGAAAGGTTAAAGATATGAAAGGGACCTAAGGGGCAACTTTTTCATGCAAAGGGTGGTGCATGTATGGAATGAGCTGCCAGAGGGAGTAGTGGGAGCGGGAACAATTACAGCATTTACAAGGCATCTGGATGGGTACATGAAAATAAAGGGTTAAGAAGGAAATGGGCCAAGTGCTGGCAAATATGACTAGATCAGGTTAGGCTATCTGGTCGGCATGGATGATTTGGACCAAAACGTCAGTTTCCCTGCTGCACTGGTCTGTGACTCTATGTTGCTATAGATGGACGTCGTGCCTGGCGATGAAGGAATAATATTCAACTTGGTGGAATGATGAATAAACATCCTGAATTCTGACCTTATGGTGGAGGGATTCTCCATGATGAAGCAGCTGAATATAACTGGTCCGGAGACACTTCCCTGAGGAACCCCTGCAGCGATGTCCTGGAGCTCAAGTAACTGACTTTCATCAATCACACCCATCCTCCAATGTGCCAGGTATGACTCCAACCAATGAGAGTTTCATCTTATTTAGCATTATTTTAGGTTTCCTTCAGGTCAGACTTGGTCACTTACAGCTCTGTTGTCAAGGGCAGTCACTCTCACCTCACCTCAGGAGTTCAGCTCTTTTGTCCTTGTTTGGATAATAGTTGTTATGAGGTCTGGTTCTGAGCAACCTTGCAGAACTGAACACCAGTGAACAAGTTATTGCTGAGGGAGTGCCGCTCGGTCGCTCTCTCGATGTCACTTTCCACCATGTCATTGTTAATTGAGATTAGACTGATAGGGTGTGAATTATATGGATTTGCTTTGTTGCTTTTTTAAAAAAAAAGATTTATCTGTTTAAATTCCTATATTTTCAGGAGGTTGCTAGTGTTGAAACTGGACTGCAACAGTTCAAATCCGGGCACGGCTAGTGCGGTGCTGGGTCCATTACTTCTTGTGATTTATGGAAATGTTCTGTATGTGAACATAAGAGGTTTAGTAAGTAAGTTTGCAGATGACATCAAAATTGGAGGTGTTGTGGACAGCGAAGAAGGCTACCTCAGATTAAAATGGGATCTTGATCAGATGGGCCAATAAGTGGAAGATGAAGTTTAATTGAGATAAATGCAAAGTGCTGCAGTTGGGAAAGCAAATCTCAGCAGGACTTGATCACTTAATGTTAAGATCCTCGGGAGTGTTGATGAACAATGAGACTTTGGAGTGCAGGTTCATAGCTTCTTGAAAGTGGGGTCACAGGTAGATAGGATAGTGAAGAAGGCGTTTGGTATGTTTTCCTTTATTTGTCAGGGTATCAAGTCCAGGTGTTTCGAGGTCATGTTGCGGCTGTACAGGCTATCCATTGGTTTGGCCATTGTTGGAATATTGTGTACAATTCAGGTCTCCTTCCTATTGAAAGGATGTTGTCAAACTTGAAAGGGTTCTGAAAATATTAACAAGGATGTTGTCAGGTTTGGTTTGGAAGATTTGAGCTATAGGGGAGGCTTAATAGGCGAGGGCTGTTTTCCCTGGAGCATCAGAGATTGAGGGGTGACCTAAAAGAGGCTAATAAAATCATGAAGGGCAGGGATAGGATAAATAGACTAAGCCTTTTCCTGGGCGTGGAGGAGACCACAACTTGAGGCTGTAAGTTTAGAGTGAGAGGGGAAAGATATAAAAGAGCCCTAAGGGGCAACATTTTCGTGCAGAGTGTGATATGTGTGTGGAATGAGCTCTGAAATGACGTAGTGAAGGCTGATACTACTGCATAATTTAAAAGGCATGTGGATGGGTATATGAATAGGAAGGATTTAGTGGGATATGGACTGGGTCCTGGCAGGTGTGACTACGGATTCGGATATCTTGTCAGCATGAACAGATTGGACTGAATGGTCTGTTTCGGTGCTGTACATCTCTATGACTCTGAATCTATGACCTGGTCTGGCCTACATGTGACTCCAGACCCCCTAGCAGTGTGATTTATTCTCAATTGCCCCCTGAACAGCCCTGGCAAGCCATTCAGTTGTACCAGTCATTATAAAGACTCAAAGAAATGAAACTAGACGGATCACCTGCCACCGCCCTAGGCACCGGAAAATGCAGGAACAGCCCTGTTGATCCTGCAACGTCCTCCTTACTAACATCTGGGGGCTACTGCTAAAACTGGGAGAGCTGTCCCATGGGCTAGTCAAGCAATAATCTGTCATAGTCATACTCACAGAATCATACCTTACAGACTCTGTCCCAGTCACCACCATCACCATCCCTGAATATGTCCTGACAGACCCAACAGAGATGACAACACCATGGGGAACAGTCAGGAGAGAGTTCCCCTGTGATTCCTCAACATTGACTCCGCACTCCATGAAGTCTCATGGTTTCAAGATAAACATAGCCAAAGAAACGTACCATCTCCCTAGGCTTATGAATTGGTTCACTTCCAAGTTGAATAACACTTGGATGAAGCACTGAGAATGGCAAGAGCTCAAAATGTACCCTGGTTGGGGGATTTCAATGTCCACCATCAAGAGTGTCTCGGCAACAGTACTACTAATTGAGCTGGTTGGGTCCGAAAGGACATAGCTCTTAGACTGGGTCTTCAGCAGGTTGTGAGGGAACCAACAAGAGGGAAAAACTTACTCGACCTCATCCTAACTGTGACGAGGCTGTTCCTTTAACAAGGTGATGTTGGCCTTGGTTTTATTTTCAGGAGTTCGTAAAAACACAGATTCCGTAAAGACTGGGTTTGATGGGTTTTAGGGCCAGTTTGATTATAGCTAACAGATACTGCCTCAGGCAAAAGACTTTCAAGATTTAGAAAAATGTTCAAGTGGGAAGTGGCCAGTTCTCCAAACTCAGCTGCTCACTGATTTGGTCTGGTTTTTGGCAGCCTAGCTATTAACAGAAAGCAGTCAGGCAGGTTTAAAGCTGCTGGACCCCAAAGAAGCAGGTCCGTGCTGATCCTCCTCTCTCTCTCTCTCTGACATCTCTCTTGGAAGGCCCTGTGTTTGAGTTTGGAATAGCATCATTAAGTTAGAATAATTTGTTGGGTTTAGTTATTTGATATACTGCTATCTTTTATTTGTGTTTCATTTGGCAATCTTGTAAATAAATCCTGTTTTGTTCAAAACGATGTGATTTGACCAGTTGCATCCCTTCTGAAATATCTGTGATATACCTTCTTTAAACAACTGGCAAAATGAGGGTCTGGGCTATTTTCTTGTAATGTTTTGAGGGGATTGGGCCTGGTCTATAACAGATTGGGGCTCTTTGTGGGATTTGTTCTGCAGTTCCAGTTTGGGATAAGGGTTGTTGGTTTCGAAGACAGCGAGTGGTAGGTATTCATGCATTTTGTTCTAGGTGTTGAATTTGGTCAGGTCAATCAGTGCTTGGGATAGCAATGACTCTATCAGTCACCAAGAGGTTTCTGGGTATGGGAGAAATGACTTTGGGGGTTTTACAAGCTGCTGGAATGAGCAGACAATCTGGGGTTGGAGCTGTCTCCTTCCGTAAGGAAAGGAAAGATAATTACAGCAATTCAACACCTGGAACAGCAATAACTCAGCATTTCAATTTGCAGAACAAAAAGGAAAAGAGAGAGAAAGAGAGAACAGGGAGAAAACGAGAGTGAGAGTGAGGAAAAGTAGAAAGAGAGGGAGTTTGAACTTCAGAACATAGAACATTACCGTGCAATACAGGCCCTTCGACCCTCGATGTTGCACCGACCTGTGAAAACTATCTGAAGCCCATCTAACCGACATTATTCCTTTGACCATTTAAATGCCCTTAAAGTTGCCGGGTCTACTACTGTTACAAGCAGTGCATTCCACGCCCCTCCTACTAAAGAAACTACCTCTGACATCTAACCCTTCAATTTAAAGCTATATTCCCCCGTGCTGGAAACTGTCACTTCGACAGGAAAGTCAGTTTAAAGGGATGGTGATGAACACTGAAGGGAAGCTTGATGAGGAGGAGAGTGAGGATGAGCAAACCCATGGTAGCCAAGAGACTGGTGAGAAACTGTTTAAAAATATTCAAGCATGGCCTGAAGTTGATGAGGAGGATGAGGAAAGTTATTCCATCTCAGTTGAAAAGGTGGCGAAAAGAATGCAGTGGCCAGTGACAATGTGGGTTTTGTTGATACAAACAAAACCTATCGGTCGAGCTCTTGACGTATTTTCATAGCTATCAGAGGGGGTATCAGAGGAGGTATCTGGGGGATATGAGGAGTTATCAGAGGAGGTATCAGGGGGTATGAGGAGGTATCAGAGGAGGTATCAGGGGGTATGAGGAGGTATCAGAGGAGGTATCTGGGGGTATGAGGATGTATCAGAGGAGGTATCTAGGGGTAAGGAGGAGGTATCAGAGGAGGTATCTGGGGAGTATGAGGAGGTATCAGAGGAGGTATCTGGTGTTTAGGAAGAGGTATCAGAGGAGGTATCTGGGGGTATGAGGAGGTATCAGAGGAGGTATCTGGGGTAGTATGAGGAGGTATCAGAGGAGGTATCTGGGGGTATGAGGAGGTATCAGAGGAGGTATCTGGGGAGGTTATGAGGAGTTATCAGAGGAGTTAATTGGGGGTATGATGAGGTATCAGAGGAGGTATCAGAGGAGGTATCTGGGAGGGGGGTATGAGGAGGTGAACAAAGCCAGTTTAAGTCCATTTGAGCATGTACCAGAAGCCCACAGACAACGCTTCAGGAATCTAAGAAGGGATCCTGGTCAAACCTATACTAATTTTGAAAGGATCAAACAATTTTGATCGGTGCATTAAAAATGGAGAAAACATGCAACACTCAGAGAGAAATGATTATTTTAGAGAAGTTCAATACTTCACTTCTTGAGCGAGTGAGTACTCATGTGGAAGAGCAGAGAGTTAAAACAGCAAGGTTAGCCGCTGAAATGGCTGATGGTTATGAGTTGGTCTATGAATTAAAGTTTGGCTTCCAACATCGATATCAATCTGTGAGAGATGGAAATTGGGGAAAAGAGAAATCCTGACGTGGAAAGGGAAAGGTAGATCTCGGTGAAGATCATAAGGATAACTTACCCACAGGGTAAAAAAGAAACACTAGAAAGGGACCAAACAGCTCTGTTTTTTTCACTGTAATAAATAGACGGCATGAAATCAAAGTGTTGGTGGGTTAACAAAAGTACTGGGAAGCCAGATATAGGAAAACAGGATAAGCCAGTGAATTTTGTTGGAAAGATAACAACAAGCACAGTGGAAGACTCGAAAGTTGCACTCGGAATGTACAAGCAGGTCGGAGGTTGATTGAGGAGGAAGTGCCAGATCTTCTTCAACCACACAGCTATGAAGGTAAAGTTTACTCACATAGGCCAGGAGCAGCTGGTAAAGAGGTGACAATATTAAGAGATAGAAGATACTCTCAGTCTGCGATGATGAAAGATGAGGAGATATGCACCTATGAAGGACTATTACCAGGAAAGACACAAGTTACAGGAACTCACAGGGAGACAAGAAGCACTCAGTTTCACAAAGTGAGGTAAGTGTGTCCAGTGAAGGACGGACATGTTGTGGTGGGAGTACTGAACAAACTCGCAGCTCCAGCTTGTCCTTGCTAATGATACAGCTGTTTCACACGTAGGAGTGCTGCCTACTGTGGTTGAAAAACCAGTGGAATCTCAGGCAACTGAACTATTGCAGGACACGTATCCTGGGATTTTTCCTGACAATGTGATAACAAGGTCACAGAGTCACCAGTCGAAACAGAAGAGATCAAAGTGTAAAGATAAGAAAGTTGAAGTGGAATTAGTAGAGAACCTGTTTGATCACATGGTTGAGACAAGCCAGAATCAGATAGATGACACAGCAGATATCTTTAGCTAAGATGGATTAACAGAGTTGCAGGAGAAAGATGAAAATTTAAGGCAATTATATCAAAAAGCATACACAATAAACGAATCCCAACCTGTCCTTGAAAGTTATTATCTTAAAAATTATGTCTTAATAGGAAATGGAGTCCATCACATATTCAGGCAGATGAGAAATGGGCAGAGGTTCATCAAGCTATTTTGCCAGTGAGTTATAGAAAGGAGATGTTGCGAGTGGTGCATGAGCTACCTCTAGTGGGTCATTTAGGAGTGAGAAAAGATCACGCTGAAATACAAGAACACTTTTACATCGCCTGGACTGCACTGGTTGAATTGTGCCAGACACGTCACATTTGGCAGGTAATTGGAAAATCCCAGGCTGTAAGAAAAGCTGACCGTTTAATACCTGTTCCTGCATTTAAGGAACCTTTTATGAGAGTCATAATTGATTGTATAGGACCCGACCAAAACCAAAAAGTGGGAATCAGTATTTGTTATCAATACACGATGTGTCCACGTGATTTCCAGAGGCTGTCCCATTACGCAATATCACAGTTAAAAGGATTGTAGAGGAGTTCCCCAATTCTTTCACGAGGTATGGAGTACCCACAGAGAAAATCAGATGAAAGGCCAAACTTTACAGCATAATTATTCAAGGAGGTTATGCAGAGCTCAGGAATAAAACAATTCAAATCTACTGTGTACCATCCAATATCCCAGGAAGGACTAAAAAGATGGTATCAGACATTAAAGACCATGTTGAGGGCTTACCGTCAAAACTATCCAGATAGTTGGAATGAGGGAATTTATAGTTCTTGCAATCAGAGATGCACCAAATGACTCGACCAAATTCAATCCATTTCATAGAATCCCTATTGCATGGCAATAGGCCATTTGGCCCCATCATGTCCACACCGATCCTCCGAAGAGTAACCCACTCAGACACATTCCCCTATTCTGTATTTATCCCTGACAAATGCAAATAACCTCGACACCTGAACGCTTTGGCAATTTAGCATGGGCAATTCACCGAACCTGGACATATTTGGATTGGGGGAGGAAACCGGAGAACCCAGAGGAAATCCAAGCAGGCACAGGGTGAATGTACAAACTCCACCCAGTCAGTCACCCGAGACAGCTCAGAAGAAAGAACCAAGTCCAGAGGATTCTGAATTGGGCATTCCTCAAATTAAATTGGACAATGAGGAAGTTCTCAAAAATTGGGATAAATGATTGAGTTACCTTCCAGTGGAAAATCAAAATGACCTGAAAGTTATTGCTATCACATGGGGAGATATGTGGGAAGAAGCTGGGAAGTACTTCCCGAATTATGTATGTTGTAGATCGAGGAGATGCTGTTCCAATTAAGCAAACTCCTGACAGGAATAACCCTCTAAAGTTGGTGCAGGTTCAAAAGGAGATTGGACACATGCTCCAAGATGACATAATCGAAGCGAGTTACAGTGAGTAGAGCTGAGCCACAGTCATGGTGCCAAAACCAAATAGTACCCAATGGTAAGGTGTGGACTATTGCAAAGTCAACGCAGTTACAAAGTCTGATGTATACCCACTTCTGTGTTTGGAAGACTGTGCTGAAAGTGTGGGAGAAGGAATGTATATTTCCAAGTTAGATTGCTCAAAAGACACTGGCAGGTCGTTTGTGTGAAAGTGCAAAGACAATTTCAGCTTTCGTAACACAGAATAGATTGCATCAGTTTAAAGTAATGTCATTTGGAATGAAAATGTGCCAGTCATGTTTCAGAGACTAACCAATAATATCACTGCTGGATTACCCAACTGTGTCATATATATTGATGAACTGGTGATTTTTCGTCACATATGGAATGAACATTTGCAATGATTTTTCAGACTTATTCCATCAACTTTGGAAGGCAGGCTTGGTGATAAACCTGGTTCAAAGTAAATGGTCAAAGCCCAAGTCACCTTCCTGGGTCATGTTATTGGACTGGGACAAATGACCACATGGGATACAACAAACAAGGTAATTGGGGAGTATCCCATGCAATCGACAATAAACGCAGTACAACAATTCCTTGGATTGAAGGGACTTCACCAAATCTTAGCAGTATGGCTGCTCTCCTCACGGAATTGCTAAAGAAAGGCAAAGCATTTCAGTGGACATTGAACTGTCAGAGGCATTTGACAGCCTGATAACTGTGTTAGCTACTGTCGCAGTAGTAGCTACACCGAATTATGCAAAGCCATTCAAGGTGGAAGTGCAAGTGATGTGGGTGTTGGTACTGTGCTCTAGCAGGAAGATACGTATCTGAGACAATCATAACCCATTGAAATTTGTGGAGAAATGTAAGGGCAAAAAAAGCAGCTTCAGCTATTCAATTTGAAAATTGTGCACGTGGCAGGATGACAAAACATGATTGTGGATGCAGTGGTGAGATTTGAATGAGAAATGGAGGCATTCATGTCAGGAGTAAAATAGACTGAAACAAAATGTACCAATGCATGTTTGTGTGATTGTTGTCATTGTAACATATGTGTCTGTTATAAAGTACAAAATGTCTACAATTAAGGGGTTTTAAATTGAAGTCAGCTTTGGTTTTGTGGGTTCATTTCATTTTAGGGTGAGGTACAATGGTCTTGCTCGTTTAACAAGGTGATGTTATACTTGATTTTAGTTTCAAAAGATTGTCAAAACATACAGTCTGAAAAGTCTGGGCTTCGATGGGTTTTGGGGCCAGTTTGATTAAAAAATAACAGATACTGCCTCAGGCAAAAGGCTTTCAGCTTTTATATCAAAACAATGGAAGGGGAGAGGCCAGTTCTCACAACTCAGCTCTCAAGTGGTTTGTTTTGGGTATTTTGACAGTCTAGCTATTCAGGTTACTCCAGTGAAGAAAATCCCAGTCTTTCCACTCGATTTGTGTATCTCTGACCCTCCGAGCCTGGTAAAATCTTGGTAAATCCTTTCTGATCCATTTCCAGTTTAATAACATCCTTCCAACAACAAAGTGACATGAACTGGACACAGTACCCGGCCATCGCATGCTGCGGCTTTTTTTGTGTGGTTAGCACTGCTGCCTCACAGCGCCAGAGACCCGGGTTCAATTCCCGACTCAGGCAACTGACTGTGTGGAGTTTGCACATTCTCCCCGTGTATGCATGGGTTTCCTCCGGGTGCTCTGGTTTCCTCCTACAGTCCAAAGATGTGCAGGTCAGGTGAATTGGCCATGCTAAATTGCCCGTAGTGATAGGTAAAGGGGTAAATGTAGGGGAATGGGTGCGTTGTGCTTCGGAGGGTCGGTGTGGACTTGTTGGGCCGAAGGGCCTGTTTCCACACTGTAAGTAATCTAATCTAGTCTAACCTACTCCAGAAGAGGCCTCACCAACATCCTGTACAACTTCTACATGACGTCCTGCACTCTGCAGCAGATGTCCCTGTGTAAAGTTTCTGAAGTGCTGTTAGAAACCAAGATTCCATCAAATACTTCTTAAGTCATCCCCACGGATGTAACTTTAAGTGAATACAGTGCACAATGAAAAGCAAAGCTATGTCACAGAATAGCTACTGTAAATGTCATTGAAATCATTGCAGCAAATATTGTTTAACGTGCTCACAGCAAAGAACATTTAAACTGCTCACTCTGTGTGATATTTAAAAGCCAGAGATGACAATCACTGATGTGACCCCATTTGACCTTGCTCCATCCTTCTCAGAGGCAATTCAGCATCAGCAGCAAATACCGTCTTTACCAACGAGTGAATGTGTGTGAAAAAATCTTGAAGATGCTGTTGCATTGTTTTGAAACTTTGGGAAAAAAAGTCAAAACAAGAGCAACAAGAGCAGTTTAAAAGGGAAGAGAGCAGACAAAGGAAGCTCATGGTGTGGACAATGCAGGAGAGAGAGATAGAGAGATAGAGAGAGAGAGAGAGAGAGAGAGAGAGAGAATCTGCACAGTACCTTTGCTGTTTGAATTCGGGTATCGCTGGACATCGGAGTGCATCCAGGAATTTTTTTTTTATTTAACAAACAGTGAAATTCACAACCAGTCTTGGAGGAACTGTTGGGCGAAGGTCACAGCACAAAATCAGATAAATTAATTGTTGTTTTAAGTCTGTCCAAGAGAAAGGCTGCAGTAGTGAGTATACAGGATTCTTTCTTAATTATATGTTTTTGGAGATAAGTCTCTTGATTAAACCTAAAATATAAGAAATACCTGTTAATTTAACCTGGGGCAGTGTTTGTAGAGGAATAAGACGGTGTTATTTTCTGGGTCTGCAGATTGTGAAGGAGCAAAAATGGCCTTTGCAGTGATATGTACTTCTTGTCAGATGTGGGAGTTTAAAGAGAGTTTAAGGGTTACTGTGGATTATGTCTGCCATAAATGCTGTTGGATGCGAATCTATCAGATCGAGTGGATCGGTTGGAGAGGCAGGTAAGAGCGATGAGGAATTTGCAACAGCAACAGTATGTGATGGATGGCAGTTATAGGAACGGGGGAAAGTCTCAGATACAGTCACATGGATGGATTAACTCCAGAAAGTGTGAACATAGAACAATACAGCACAGAACAGGCCCTTTGGCCCACGATGTTGTGCCGAACATTTGTCCTAGCTTAAGCACCTATCCATGTACCTATCCAATTGCCACTTAATGGTCACAAATGATTCTGACTCTGCCACTCCCACAGGCAGCGCATTCCATGCCCCCACCACTCTCTGCGTAAAGAACCTACCCCTGACATCCCCCCCCCCACACCTGACACCCTTCACCTTAAATTTATGTCCCCTTGTAACACTCTGTTGTACCTGGGGAAAAAGTCTCTGACTGTCTACTCTATCTATTCCCTGATCATCTTATAAACCTCTATCAGGTCACCCCTCATCCTTCGCCGTTCCAATAAAAAAAGGCCTAGAACTCTCAACCTATCCTCGTACGACCTAATCTCCATTCCAGGCAACATCCTGGTAAATCTCTTCTGCACCCTCTCCAAAGCTTCCACATCTTTCCTGAAGTGAGGCGACTAGAAATGCACACAGTACTCCAAATGTGGCCTTACCAAGGTCCCGTACAGCTGCAACATCACCTCACAACTCTTGCATTCAATCCCTCTGCTAATGAACGCGAATACACCATAGGCCTTCTTCCAAGTTCTATCCACCTGAGTGGCAACTTTCAAAGAGCTATGAACATAGACCCCAAGATCCCTCTGCTCCTCCACCTTACTAAGAACCCTGCCGTTAACTCTGTATTCCGCATTCTTCTTTGTCCTTCCAAAATGGACAACCTCCCATTGACAGGGTTGAATTCCATCTGCCACTCCTCATACCAGCTCTGCATCATATCTAAGTCCCTTTGCAGCTGACACCAGCCCTCCTCACTATCCACAACTCTACCAATCCTCATATCGTCTGCACATTTACTGACCCACCCTTCGACTCCCTCTTACAAGTCATTAATAAAAATTACAAACAGCAGAGGACCCAGAACTGATCCCTGTGGAACTCTACTTGTAAATGGGCACCAGACTGAATATTTACCGTCTACCACCACTCTCTGACTTCGACTGGTTAGCCAGTTCTCTATCCAACTGGCCAACTTTCCCACTATCCCAGGCCTCCTGACTTTCCTCATAAGCCTACCATGGGGAAACTTATCAACTGGCTTACTAAAATCCATGTACACTACATCCACGGTTCTACCCTCATCCACATGCTTGATCATCTCCTTAAAGAATTCAATAAGACTTGTAAGGTAAGACCTACCCCTCACAAATCCTTGCTGACTGTCCCTAATCAAGCAGTGTCTTTCCAGATACTCATAAATCCTATCCGTCAGCACCATTTCCATTACTTTACCTACCACTGAATTAAGACTAACTGGTCTGTAATTCCCGGGGTTATCCCTATTCTCTTTCTTGAACAGGGGTACAACATTCGCCACTCTCCAGTCCCCTGGTACCACCCCCGTTGACAGTGAATGCGAAAAGATCATTGCCAACAGCTCTGCAATTTCCTCTCTTGCTTCCCACCTAATCCTAGGATATATCCCGTCAGGCCCGGGACTTGTCTATCCTCAAGCTTTTCAAAATGCCCAACACATCTTCCTTCCTAACAAGTATCTCCTCCAGCTTACCAGTCTGTTTCATACTCTCCTCTTCAACAATACGGTCCCTCTCATTTGTCAATCCTGAAGCAAAGTACTCATTCAAGACCTCTCCTATCTCTACCGACTCAATGCACAGTCTCCCACTACTGTCCTTGATCAGACTTACCCTCGTTCTCATCATTCTCATGTTTCTCACATACGCATAAAAGGCCTTGTGGTTATCCTTGATCCTACCCGCCAAAGATTTTTCATGCCCTCTCTTAGCTCTCCTAATCCCTTTCTTCAGCTCCCTCCTCGCTATCCTGTATCCCTCCAATGCTCTGTCTGAACCTTGTTTCCTCCACCTTATGTAAGCCTCCTTCTTCCTCTCTACAAGATATTCAACCTCACTCGTCAACCAAGGTTCCCTCACGCGACGTTCTCTTTCCTGCCTGTCAGGTCCATACATATCAAGGACAATTTGTATCTGTTCAAGAACACGTCGTAAGTGTTTCAAGGACACGTCGGATCTGTTAAAGTGAGTTCGGCAACTAGGACAGGAGTCTTTTGTGGATATACCCATTTCAAACAAGTATGCTGTTTTGGAAAATGTAGGGAGTGATGGATTCTCAGGGGAACGTAGCACGAACAGCTAAGTTTCTGATATTGAGACTGGCTCTAATGCAACGAGGGGTATGTTGGCTTCAAAGAGATCAATTGTGTTAGGGGATTCTGAAGTCTGAGGTACAGACAAACGTTTCTGTGGCCAGCAGAGAAAAAGCAGAATGGTGTGTTGTTTCCCTGGTGCCAGGATCAAGATTGTCTCAGAGAGGGTGCAGAATGTTCTCACGGGGAGAGAGGAGGTCATTGTCCACATTGGAACCAATAACATTGGAAGGGAAAAGGTTGAGACTCTGAAAAGAGATTGCAGAGTGTTAGGGAGAAATGTAAAATGGTGGTCCTCAAGTGTAGTAATATCTGGATTACTTCTAGTGCTATGAGCTAGTGAGGGCAGGAATAGGAGGATAGAGCAGATGAATGCATGGCTGAGGAGCTGGTGTATGGGAGAATGATCCACATTTTTAGATCATTGGAATCTCTTTTGGGGCAGAAGTGACCTGTACAAGAAGGATGGATTGCACCAAAATTGGAAGGGGACTAATATACCGGCAGGGAGATTTGCTAAGAAAGGGATCATCACCTTATTGGGATTGCATTATAGACTCCCCAATAGTCAGATGGAAATTGAGAAACAAACTTGTAAGGAGATCTCAGCTATCTGTAAGAATAATAGGATAGTTTTGGTAGTGGATTTTAACTTTGCAAACATCGACTGGGACTGCTATAGTGTTAAAGGTTTAGATGGAGAGGAATTTCTGAAGTGTGTACCAGACAATTTTCTGATTCAATACGTGGATATACTTACTAGAGAAGGGGCAAAACTTGACCTACTCTTGGGAAATAAGGCAGGGCAGGTGACTGAGGTGTCAGTGGGGGAGCACTTTGGGGCCAGCGACCATAATATTATTCATTTTAAAATAGTGATGGAAAGGGATATACCAGATCTAAAAGTTGAAGTTCTAAATTGGAGAAAGGCCAATTTTGACGGTATTAGGCAAGAACTTTCAAAAGCTGATTGAGACAGATGTTCACAGGTAAAGGAACGACAGGAAAACGGGAAGCCTTGTGAAATGAGAAAGCAAGAATCCAGAGAAAGTATACTCCTGTCAGGATGAAAGGGAATACTGGTAGGTATAGGGAATGATAGATGACTCAAGAAATTGTGGGTTTGGTTAAGAAAACGAGGGAAGCATATGTCAGGTACAGACAGGATAGATCGAGTGATTCCTTAGATGAGAATAAAGAAAGTAGGAGTATACTTAAGAGAGAAATCACGAGGGAAAAAAGGGGACATGAGATAGCTTTGGCAAATAGAATTAAGGCAAATCCAAAGGGTTTTCACAAATATATTTTGGTCAAAAGGGTAACTAGGAAGAGAATAGAGCCCCTCAGAGACCAGCCACGTGGCCTTTGTGTGGAGCCACAGAAAATAGGGAAGATACTAAATTAATATTTTGCATCAGTATTTACTGTGGAAAATGATATGGAAGATATAGACTGTAGGGAAATACATGGTAACATCTTGCAAAATGTCCAGATTACAGAGGAGGAAGGGCTGGATGTTGTGAAATGCTTAAAAGTGGATAAATCCCCAGAACCTGATCAGGTGTACCCTAGAACTCTGTGGGAAGCAAGGGTAGTGATTGCTGGGCCTCTTACTGAGATATTTGTATCATCGATAGTCACAAGTGAGGGGTCAGAAGACTGGAGGTTGGCAAACGTGGTGCCACTGTTTCAGTTGGGCAGTAAAGACAAGCCAGGGAACTATAGACCAGAGAGCCTAACCTCAGTGGTGGGCAAGTTGTTGGAGAGAATCATGAGGGATAGGATGTATGTGTATTTGGAAAGGGAAGGACTGATTCGGGATAGTCAAAATGGTTTTGTGCTTGGGAAATCATGTCTCACAAACTTGATTGAGTTTTTGAAGAAATAACAAAGAAGATTGATGAAGGCAAAACAGTAGATGTGAGTCAGTAAGGCATTCGACAAGGTTCCCCATGGGAAACTGATTAGCAAGGTTAGATCTCATGGAATACAGGGAGAACGGACCATTGGGATACACAACTGACTCAAAGGTAGAAGACAGAGGGTGGTGGTGGAGGGTTGTTTTTCAGACTGGAGGTCTGTGACCAGTGGAGTGCCACAAGGATCGGTACGGGGTCCTCTACTTTTTGCCATTTACATAAATGATTTGGATGCAAGATGTGCCAATGGGCTCAGAAGTGGCAGATGGAGTTTAATTCAGATAAATGTGAGGTGCTGCATTTTGGGAAAGCAAACCTTAGCAGGACTTATACACTTGATGGTAAGGTCTTAGGTATTGTTGCTGAACAAAGAGTTCTTGGAGTGTATGTTCATAGCTCAAGTGGAGTTGCAGGTAGATAGGAGAGTGAAGAAGGCGTTTGGTATGCTTTCCTTTATTGGTCAGAGTATTGAGAACAGGAGCTGAGTGGTCATGTTGCAGCTGTACAGGACATTGGTTAGGCACTGTTGGAATATTCCGTGTTGTAAAACGTGAAAGGGTTCAGAAAAGATTTACAAGGATATTGTCAGGGTTGGAGGATTTGAGCTACAGGGAGAGTCTGAACAGGCTGGGGCTGTTTTATCTGTAGCATTGGCGACTGAGGGATGTCCTCACAGAGGTTTACAACATTATGAGGGGCATGAATAGGATAAATAGACAAAGTCTTTTCCCTTGAGGTGGAGGAGTCCAGAACTAGAGGGCATAGATTTAGGGTGAGTTGGGAAAGATATAAAAGAGACCTAAGGGGCAACATTTTCACACAGAGGTTGGTATGTATATGGAATGAGCTGCCAGAGGCTGTGGTGGAGGCTGGTACAATTGCAACATTTAAAAGACATTTGGATGGGGATATAACAGGAATGGTTTGGAGGAATATAGGCCGTGTGCTGGCAGGTGGGACTAGACTGGGTTGGGATATATGGTCGGCATGGACATGTTGGACCGAAGGGTCTGTTTCCATACTGTACATCTCTGTGACTCTATGATTCTGTGAGCTGAAACTGACAAAACTGATAGAAACCACCTTGGTTGTATTGAGTTTACATATTTTAAAATATATGGCCCACAAATAATACCTGATACAAATAAGAGTTGGGAAAGAAAAATATTATTTGATCATTATTTGGTAATAATGAACTTGAGTATTGGTGGAAAAAGATGTCTGTTAGAGTTTTTTTTTCTCTGACACTCATCAGGACAATATGCAAGAATACAATTCAATGGGCACATTCAGATTGTTTATTCCTGATGATTGATATTTGACGTCCAGGCTTTGTTTAAATTTTAAACCAAGTAGATTGACTCTGACTAATTAGGATATTGCCCTTAATTAATGGCTGTGGTCTATTCTGTTTGAACTGAAACAGGTATGGTACATGTACGTGATTTATTCACCTATAAAAAACAGGGGTCTGTATATTAAACTATGTATCTTGCAGCATGCAAAAGCATCCTCCACTGTGAGTCCACTTGACAATCCGAACGTACATATAAACATACAAAACAGGTGCAAAAGTAGATCAATTGGCTCCTCAAATCTATATGTATCTCTGTGTGTATGTATCTGTGTATGTGTATGCTTCTCTCTCTCCCTACATATACACATATGTGTATGTGTGCAGGCCAGGGAGTGTGTATTGTTATCTCTACGTATACAAATATCTGTGTGCATGTGTGAACCACGATCTGTGTTTGTGCATAGTTATCTGTGTGTGTGCGTTTTGGTAACTATATATGTGCAACTATATATGTGCAAGTGTGTGTGTGTGTGTGTGTGCGCGTGTGCGTGCGCATGTGTGTGTGTGTGTGTGCGCATGTGTGTGTGCGCGTTTGCAGCCATCTGTTACAATGCTAGTTCGAAAAATAATGAGTGGGAATAACGAATGGTCCTATTTAAGAGAGAACGTGTTCTTTTGAGATTCAGGTATTGCAAACGCTGCCAGTATACAGAGCAGCTTGTACACAGGCTGTTCCAAAGCAGACATATGGAACAATTGGCTGTTAAATGGATACCTGAGTTTTGATTGCTGTTTTGACAACAATTCAAATTGGTTTAGAACAAATACTCAGCCCTTCAAAGCTAATCAAATTTAAATACTGATGATATTGACCCCCTGAAACCAATCTGGTGATAGGTATTTCAGGTGGAATCAGTAGAATAAAAACAAGTGTTTTCAAAAATCAGGTAAAAAGAGCAATTGCCAGCAAAAGAGAGCCAACAACTCTGAACTGCTCGGAAAGAAATCTCAGAAAGCACCCTCAGAAGGTACCAAGGAATTTTATATCAAGATACTCACAGTTAAAAAGAAAATCATTACAAAATAGCACAGGGAGAAGGATGGAAAGAAACAGCAGATTTGGAAGAGCAGAAGGAAGACAGCATGCACAACTGTATGGGCTTCGAGATATTAATTGAATTTAATGTTTAGTAACTGTGTTATTGGAGATGCATTTTAACAGGGTTGGGGTCAGATAGTCATTAATTAAGAAAAAAGAGGCTTGGGTTTGTTCATAGTTTTTGTTTAGTGTTCACAGTAAGAGTTAAGAAAATAAATTGTTACTTTTTCTTCGCACCATGAAAATCATGCGTTTTCTTTCACACCTTCACATTTTGATCAGATTACGAGGTGAGACGAGCTTCTCTGGTTGTTTCTGTTTTAATTAGAAGAGGGATTCGACCTCCATGTCATAATAGACTGGGGGCTTGGTTCGGACAGGTATGGGTGGATTTAGATGGATTTGCATAGATTAAGTATGGGATCTGAATGGATTGGAATGGATTTGGATAGATTTAAACACAGTTGGACATTAATGTCTTAGATATTTAAATAAATCTTAGGTGAGAAAATCTGTTTATTTTTGGATACTTGTCAGTGCTTCGGTTAAAAAGTGGTAGAAATGGCACTTTAAGGAACTTTGGGTGGCACATTGGTTAGCACTGCTGCTTCACAGCACGAGAGATCCGGGTTCATTTCCTGCCTCGGGCAAACTGACTGTGTGGAGTTTGCATATTCTCCCCGTGTCTGTGTAGGTTTCCTCCTGGTGCTTCGGTTTCCTCCGACAGTCTAAAGATGTGCAGGTCAGGTGAATTGGCCATGCTCAATTGCCCGTTGTGTTAGGTGAGGGGGTAAATATAGGGGATGTGTCTGGGTGGGTTGCTCTTCAGAGGGTAGGTGTGGACGTGTTGAGCCGAAGGGCCTGTTTCCAGACTGTAAGTAATCTCATCTAACTAAATGTTTTCAGGAGGTGGAAGACGTGACTTTGTGAGTTGTGGAAAAGGTAAGCAAGGAAAAGGTACTGCTATTGGCAGAAACATTGGAGCTGGAGTTGCCAAGCCAGTTCAGGGGGCAATTTAGAATCAATCACACTGCTGTGGGCCTAGAGTCAGATGTAGGACAGACCAGGTGAGGACAGCAGATTTCCTTCACAGTTGGGTATTCGTGAATCAGATGGGTTTTCCCATGGTCATCAGAACATTTTATTAATTTTTTTAATAGAGTACAAATTCCACCTTCTGGTGAGCCAGGTTTCAAACCTTGGTTCCCAGAGCATTTGTTGAGTTTCTGGATTGATAGCCTCATAATCATACCAGGTGGCCATCACCTCCCTGCCTCCACAACGGTTACAGGGTTGCACCGATGCCTTTAGCAGCCTCCAGCGTGTGAGTGGCTGTCTCCACAGGCAGGTTAGTGTCTGCCACAGAGAACGAGGTTCATAGGGTCTGCTGGATCTATGCACTACATCGACAATCCATCACTCTTACCTAAGGAGCTCACCACCAATGGCAATGCAACAGCAGATGATCAGCATTTGAGGTTCCTGCGAACAATCCCACACAGGGTCAGCCAACCAGACCCTCCAAGGGCAATGTACTCCAGTGTAGGGCAGGCTCCTTCTTCCCAGCCACAGACCCCAGGAAGGCACCTAGACCTGGTGGTAGAGCGGGAAGGAAGATGTCCTTGTGGCACAGTCAAGATGTTATTGTAAATAGGTCTCCGTGTTTATGTGTTTATGTTTTAAAACAGCTCTGTCTGAGACTGTCTGCCTGGTTGCAAATCCTTTAGGTTTTTCTGCCTCACATACTTTTCCAGTTCCATATTATTGAGTTGAAAATGTGTCACTCTATTTAACTGTGTATTCCAAATCCGAATATATTCATGTCACCTGACTATTGACTTCACTGTTCCAGCCTTCCCAATCTTTCCTCATTGCTTAACCCCTCCTGCCCAGATGACGTCCTGGTGAATCTCCTCTGTTTCATATCTAGTGCAATCACATCCTTTCTATAATGCGGTGACCAGAACTACAGGCAGGACTCCAGTTGTGGCCTAACCAATGATTTATACAGTTTCAGCACAAAACCCCAGCTCCTTTATTCCATGCCTAAGCTCATAAAAGACGAGTACCTTAATTTTTTATTTACGCTGTTATCTACGTGACCTGCTCTCATCAGTGATCAGTGGGAATGCATCCGATGTCCCTTTGATTTTCAGTCTTTTCCATGGCCCTAACATTCACAGAGCATTCCTTTACCTTGTTAGCCCCTCCTCAAAGGAAAGTGCACCCTTTTCCATTTTGAGTTCCTGTTGATCCTGCTCTGTCCAGCTGACCAGTCTATTGATATCGTTCTGCAGGTTAACAGATATCCTCCTCAATTTTCACTATCCTTCTGAGTTTTGTGCCATCTGTGAAAGTCTTTATCATATTCTCCTGAATTTAATCTAAATCATTCATCTACACAACAGACAGCAAGCTCCCAGCACCGAGATCTGTGAAATCCCACTGGAAACAGACTTCCTGTCACAGAAACATCCCTCAACCATTCCCCTCTCCCTTCTGCCTCTCAGCCAGTTTTACATCCAGCGTGTCACTTTACCTGGGATCCCATTGTCGCTGACTATCTGGACCAATCTGCTTGGGGGACTTTTGTAAAAGCCTTGCTGAGGCTTATATCAATATATTGGTACACATCAGTCATGTTTTATACCTGTTCTTGAGTGTTACCATTTGATGTCTAGGGCTTCCTTTTCATTCTCACGAATTCATTTATTAATTGATGCAGTCAACACGTTACCTGTTGTGTATGTCTTGCTGCAGTGGATATTCACAAGTGAAGATTAGATTAGATTACTTACAGTGTGGAAACAGGCCCTTCGGCCCAACAAGTCCACGCGACCCGCCGAATCGCAAACCACCCATACCCCTACATTTACCCCTTACCTAACACTACGGGCAATTTAGCATGACCAATTCACCTGACCCACACATCTTTGTGACAGTGGGAGGAAACCGGAGCACCCGAAGGAAACCCACACAGACATGGGGAGAACGTGCAAACTCCACACAGTCAGTCGCCTGAGTCGGGAATTGAAGCCGGGTCTCAGGCGCTGTGAGGTTGCCGTACTAACCACTGTGCCACCGTGCCGCCCACAAAGAAGTTCAAAGAAATAATCAATATTATCAATAACTATCAAACCACAATAAAGCGATAATGTACAGGGAAGAGATTAATTTCCTGGATGAATGCTGCACTTCATTTGGCAAAAGACCAGGCATAAATTGCAAAATGTTTTTATCCCCAAGATAACTGACACATACTTCACTATTCACAAAAAAGCTATTGCAATAAGCGTACTCCCTGTAGACTGGAGAAATGAACTTTCATCTGTTTCCACATATTTTTTATAAATTTTTAAAACTGTTTCACAATGTTGTGGCTACGGTTTTTTTTGCTGAGATGTCAGAAAATAAATGTTTACTTGTTTTTTCATTAAAACAAACATCTGAGATGTCAATTTCAGATTTAAATGTAACAATCACCACAATGTCCATTACAATAGAATCCATTGAAATCCCTCAAATAGAGTAGCTTCTGAGCATAGATGGGTTGATGCTAGATTAGATTACTTACAGTGTTGAAACAGGCCCTTCGGCCCAACAAGTCCACACCGACCCGCCGAAGCGCACCCACCCATACCCCTACATTTACCCCTTACCTAACACTACGGGCAATTTAGCATGGCCAATTCACCTGACCGACACATCTTTGTGAGTGTGGGAGGAAACCGGAGCAAACCCATGCAGACACGGGGAGAACGTGCAAACTCCACACAGTCAGTCGCCCGAGTCAGGAATTGAACCCGGGTCTCAGGTGCTGTGAGGAAGCTGTGTTAACCACTGTGCCACCGTGCCGCCCAAGAATACCACGTCCATTTACTTCATTATCTCGGTGATTTCATGTTTTCCTCATTCTTAGTTCGCTGAAGTTTCTTTTGTTAACAGCTTTGAAACTAGTCTTTGTTGTCCACAATGTCCCTCTGACTCCCACTTCATTTGCAAGTTCCCTCTCTCTCTATCTACCTCACGTAGCTTTTATCCCTCTTTCTCCCTCTCACTCTCTCCCCTGCCCCGCCCCCTAAGCTCCTGCAGTGTCAGTCTCTCTCTTCCATTCCCCTCCTTCCAGTCTCACCTGTGGCCTCTCCACGTTCCCCATCCTACTGGTTTCCCAGTATTCCCTCAGCTCTGTTGAGTCAGCACCGACTCTTAACAGTTTTCTTGTGGCCTCCCCATAATTTCTCAATCCCGACATGGCCTGTATGCCTCCTCCCAGTTTCCTTGCAGCTTCCCTCTTCCCCCTACTACACTCCTGGACCTGTCTGCAATTACAGATTTGGCTCGTCCCTCTGGCTCTCCGTCCCAGACCTGGCCTCAATCCACCTGCTCCTCGTCCTCAGCCCACCTTCCCCCAGAGAGACCCTCACTGGCAACAATTACCAAGCTGCAGGCTGCCACCGTCCCCAAACCCCAGTCACCAATCACAAGTTGTTTCTCGCTTGCGTTTGTCACTGATAGGTTTATGATGAGCCTATCAGCAGCAACCATGTAGAGAACAAACCTGTGATTGGAGGAGAAGTTGCTCTACATTCTCACCAATTCCTCGGGACTTTTGGAAAATTAAAATGAGTGCAGCTGCTATCTCATTCAGCATTTCTTTGAAAACCATTGGATGTATTTTGTCAGAACCTGGGATATATCTGATATTTCCTGAGCAACCATTCCTAATGATTATAATTGTTTTTACTTCATTCCTTCCATTCTGTTTTTTTTTATTTC
This sequence comes from Hemiscyllium ocellatum, assembly GCF_020745735.1. Taxonomy (NCBI): domain Eukaryota; kingdom Metazoa; phylum Chordata; class Chondrichthyes; order Orectolobiformes; family Hemiscylliidae; genus Hemiscyllium; species Hemiscyllium ocellatum. The sequence continues at coordinate 16,128,007 of NC_083412.1, forward strand.
AGACCTACAGCATCCACAATATTTTGCTTTAATTGTACTGTGCTCAGACTTGGATTCTATATCAACAATAAACTACCGAATTGTCAATGTCTCTTTTGCGTTATCTATATTCACTAGGAAGACCATTGTGCCATTAAATTCTCTGTTAATGTAATCTTGCTTCTGATAATGTTACTGATTCCCTGTACCTGATTAAATTATGGTTTACTTGGGATGGTTAGCCTTACTTTTATGTTTACTCTTCCCTTTCCCTGTGATGCCTCAAAAGCAATTTATTAATGATACACCAGTCTCTTCCTTCCTGTTTGTTTCCACACTATTGTGTAAGGTGAAGTAGCCTTGGGTGACAAGACAAGAGGAGATTCTCTTCAAGAGGAAGAAGGAAGTTTACTTAAATATGAGGAACCAAGGGACTGTCACAGCTTTAAAGGATTACAGGGTAGCTACGAAAGAACACAGGAGTGGACTGAGGAGAGCTAGGAGGGGGCACGAAAAGGCCTTGGAGGGAAGGATTTGCAAAACCCCTCGGGTTTTGGAAAAATTGTACACTTACCTGAGATGTAAGTGGTTGATCAGAAAGAGGGTAGGGCCGATCAGGGATAGTGGAGGGAACCTGTGCCTGGTGTCTGCAGAGGTAGAGGAGGCCGTAATAAGCTTTTTGTATTAGTATTATCGAGAGAGGGAGAGACCATTTTGATAGTGAGAACACTGTGGATGTGTCAATAGGTCAATAGGTTTAAACAGTTTGATATTACGAAGGTGCATGTGCTGGGAATTCTGGGAAGCATCAAGACAGATAGGTTCCCAGGGCAAGGCCAGATATATCCAAAGTTACTACGGGAAGCAAGGAATGAGAATTCTGCGCCTCTGGTGATGACCTTTGCATCTTCAATCCACACGGGAGTGGGATTGGATGACTGGAGAGTGGAGAATGCTGTTCCTCTGTTCAAGAGAGGGAACAGGAAAATCCCTGGGAATAACAGACCACTCAGCCTTATGTCTGTGGTAGGCAAGGTATTGGAAAGGATTCTGAGAGATGGGATTTATGACAATGTGGAAAAACATAGTCTGTTTCAAGATAGTCAGCAAGGCTTTGTGAGGGGCAGGTGATGTCTTACACACATTATTGAATTCTTTGAGGATGTGACGAGACAAGTTGACAAAGTTTGAGCAGTGGATGTGCCATATGTGGATTTCAGTCGGACCTTTGAAAAGATTCCCTACGATTGCCTCATTCAGAAGTTTAGGAGGTAAGGGATATAGGAAGATTTTACTGTCTGGATACAGAATTGGCTGACTGATAGAAGTCAGCAAGTGGTAGTGGATGGAAAGTATTCCGCATGGAGGGTCCGTGACCACTGGTGTCCAACATAAATCTTTTCTGGAGCCTCTGCTCTTTGTAGATTTTATAGATGACTTGGATGAAAAAGTTTGCCAATGACACAAATGTCAATGGTGTTCAAGATAGCATTGAGGGCTGTTGCAGCCGACAACAAGACGTTAACAGGATGGCAAGAGCTGGGCAGGGAAGTGGCAGATGGAGTTCAACCTGGATAAATGCAAAGTGATTCATTTTGGAAGTTCGAATTTGAATGCTGAATACAGGATTAAAGACAGGATTCTTGTCAGTGTGGAAGAACAGCAGCAGCTTGGGATCCGCATACATAGATCTCTCAAAGTTGCAGCCCACATTGATAGGATTGTTAAGAAGGTGTATGGTGTACTGGCTTTCATTAACAGGAATTGAGTTTAAGAGTTGTGAGGTTTTTCTGCAGTTCTTTCAAACCCTGGTTAGACCACACATTTGGAATATTGTGCCCAGTTCTGGTTGCCACATTTCTGGAAGGATGTAGATGCTTTTGAGAGGGCGCAGAGTAAATTATCAGAATGCTGCCTGAATTGGAGGTAATGTCTTATGAAGAGAAGTTTAGTGAGTTAGGCCTTTTCACAGAGGAGAGAATAAGCAAGAAAAGTGACTTGAGAGAGGTGTACAAGGTTGTGAGAGGCATAGAGAGAATAGATAGCCAGAGACTTTTCCGTAGGACAGAATTGATTGTCATGAGGGGTTATAATTATAATGTGATTTGAGGAAGGTATAGAGGAGATGTCTCAGATACGCTCTTTATGCAGAGAGTAGCGTGTGTGTGTGGAATGCACTGCCAGTTTTGATCGAAGAGTCAGAGACTTTAAGCAATTCATGGACAAGCACATAGATGGCAGTGAATTGAGAGGTCTGTCAGTCAGGTTGACCTTAGATTAAGATAAATGATCAGCATGACATCTTGGTCCAAAGGGCCTGTATTGTGCCATATATTTCTATGTTCTATGTTCTTTCAAATGCTTATTTTTGGAATGCAATTTGAGAGAGAAGCACAACATATCTGTTCAATGCATCCACTATTTCCTCATTTCCCATTATTAAATCATTACTGGATACAATAACACATCTCTAAATCTCGATAAACTTTGTAACTTATTAACTGTAACTGTAATAAGGTATAACTTTACTCAGTCAAAAAACAACATGTTCTTTTCAATTTTCCTTTCTAATAGTTAACATTGTGACAATACTGTAATTGTCTCAGAGAAAGTGTGATCTTTCTCAATGGATCACTCGTTACCTGGCAGCCATGGTAAAAGAAGTCTCACTGCTCATGATCATTGATCTGATATTGAGACATATATTAATTTTTATATAAAACTGAATTTAAATTTCTGAAGATCACTCCCGTGTGTAACAATCATGGCATCCTTCTTATTGCATCTATGGACTGCTCTGTCTGGTTCACTGATGATTTCACATTTGATCGATTTGTGGCCATCTGTTATCAAAAGATGAAAGGCGACTATTGCACTGAGAAAACAGCAGCCGTGGTTCTGGGAAGAGTAACTGTGTTCAGCTGTTTAAAGTACATTTCCTGGTATTTTATGTTAACACCTTGGTACAAGCTGAGGTATAAGCTGTATCAGTCCTTGTTTTGTTTGGCAAATGAATATGTTATGTTTTCTCCAGTCTGGGGATCAATTGAGCTTATTCCATGCATTCTGACCCCAACAACTCCCACTTGTTTTGATGCTGCTGCTCAATGCTTTCACTGGAAGGTACATCTTAATGGCCAGCAGAGCCAGCAAGAGACTCCAGTCTGACAGAAGGGGGCAGCATTCCAAGGACCAACATTTGGAGACCAGAAGGAAATCCATCTTTTTAATGTTTGTTGTCTCAGGGAATTTCATCCTGTTGTGGTCAATGTTTCTGGTGTATTCTATGTGGAGTCGAATGTATCAGTTGGTGTATAAGCTGTGTTTTTACACAACTTTTTACGAGGATTCATTCTCCAGCTCCTGAGTTCCTGAAAAAAACACGTGTATTCTAACTTTGTGTCCAATTGGCAAGCCCACTCTAAATCCCATGTGAACCAACTCCAATCAGTCTACCATGTGGAACCTTGTCGAAGGCTTTACTTAAGTCCATGTAAACAAAATCTCCTGCTCTGATTTCATCAATCTTTTTAATTACTTCCTCAAAAATTCAACCCAGCTTGTAAGACATAATTTCCCTTGAATAAAACCATACTGGCTATCTCCAATCATTCCTTGACTCTTCAAATGTATATGAATTCAGCTTTCAGAATCACCTCCAACAGCTTACCCAGCACCGAAGTCAGATTCACAGGCTGATAATTCCCAGGTTTCTCCTTCCATTCTTGTTAAACAAAGGCTTAACCTTAGCTACTCACCAGTCATCTGGCACATCACCTGCAGCGATAGATGATACAAATATTTCTACCAAATCCTCCCTAAGTTCCCTCAATGTCCTGGGATACATCTCGATCAGGTCCTAGAGATTTCCTACATTTATATTTTCTAAAATCTCTCGCACCTCCTCTGATGTAATGTAAACTGTTTCAATACATTCATTTCCCTGAGTTCTCTCACATCCATTTCTTTCTCCACAGTAAAAACTGATCTGAAATATTCATTCAACTCCTCTCCCATCTCCTAAGGTTCAAACCAAAGACGACCTCTTTAATCATAAAGCAGTAGTACTCTCTCCAGTTCATAGAATCCCAATAGTGTGGAAAGAGGCCCGTCGGCCCAACAGGTCCACACTGAGCTTCTGAAGAGTAACCCACCTAGACCGATTGCCCGACCCTATTATCTGATATTTATCCCTGACTAATGCACTTAACCTACACATCCCTGAACACTATGGGTTATTTAGCATGGTCAATCCAACTGACCCACACATCTTTGAACTGTTGGAGGAAACCCCAACAGAGACAGGGAGAATGCTCCAACTCCACCCACACAATCACCCGAGGCTGGAATCAAACCCGGGTCCATGGCACTGTGAGGCATCAGTGCTAACCACTGAGCCACCACTGCTCTCTTTGTCTTAATGGACTTGTTAAAGCTTTTTCAATTATTTTAATTTAGTTGCCAATAGTATCATCTTTGCCTTCAAGAACTCACTCTTAAGAATGCTCCTATATTCTTTATATTGTTCAAGAGTTTTATTTCAGCCCAGTTATCTGTATCTCAGACACAATTCTTTATTCTTGACTCAAACATCAATGCCCTCATTCATCAATCGTTCTCTAAACCTACCAGCCTTACCTTTCACTATCACAGAAACGTAAGGACTCTGAACTGCCTTTATATCACACTTTCGACAGCCAGTCTTCAAGAAAAAGCTAAGACACTGAATAAAGCAATGGTCCTGAAAATATTTTGTATTTGGGACATGTCTCCAACACTAGCCATGTCCTGATCTGAACTGTTCCAGTGCAGTTGCAATACTAGCAACCTCCTGAATATATAGGAATTTAAGCAGATAAATCTTTTTTTAAAAAAAATACAACAAAGCAAATCCAAATAATTCACACCCTATCAGTCTAATCACAATGAACAATGACATGGTGGAAAGTGTCATCTAGAGAGTGACCGAGCTGCACTCACTCAGCAATAACTTGTTCACTGGTGTTCAGTTCTGCATGGTTGCTCAGCACCAGACCCATAACAACAATTATCCAAACAAGGAGAAAAGAGCTGAACTCCTGAGGTGAGGTGAGATCAAAGCTGTAAGTGACCAAGTCTGACCTGAAGGAAACCTAAAATAATGCTAAATAAGATGAAACTCTCATTTGTTGGAGTCATACCTGGCACATTGGAGGATGGGTGTAGTTGTTGGAAGTCAGTTACCTCAGCTCCAGGACATCTTTGCAGGAGTTCTTCAGGGAAGTGTCCTCAGCCCAGTTAACTTCAGCTGCTTCATCATGAACAATCCCTCCATCATAAGGTCAGAATTCAGGATGGTTGTTGATCATTCCACCAAGTTGAATACTATTCTTTAATCGCCAGGCACGAGGTCCATCTATCGCAACATAAACTCTCAGACCAGTGCAGCAGGGAAACAGACGTTTTGGTCAAAGTCATCCATGCCGACCAGATATCCTAACCTGATCTAGCCATATTTGCCAGCACTTGGCCCATTTCCCTCTTTACCCTTTATTTTCATATTCTCATCCAGATGTCTTTTAAATGTTGTAATTGTTCCCGCTCCCACTACTCCCTCTGGCAGCTCATTCCATACATGTTCCACTGTTGTGGAACTGTTTGCCAAGCTGAGAATTTGTGTTGCAGACATTTCGTTCCCTATCCAAGTGATGTCCTCAGTGCTTGGGAGCCTCCAGTGAAGCGCTTCTGTGATCTTTCCTCCAGCATTTGTAGTGGTTTGAATCTGCTGCTACTGGTTGTCAGTTCCAGCTGTCCGTTGCAGTGGTTGGTATATTGGGTCCAGGTCGATGTGCTTATAGATTGAATCTGTGGATGAGTGCCATGCCTCTCGGAATTTCCTGGCTGTTCTCTCTTTGGCTTGTCCTGTTAATAGCAGTGTTGTCCCAGTCGAATTCATGTTGCTTGTCATCTGCGTGTGTGGCTACTAGGGATGGCTGGTCGTGTCGTTTCGTGGCTAGTTGGTATTCGTGGATGCGGGTTGTTAGCTGTCTTCCTGTTTGTCATATGTAGTGTTTTGTGCAGTCCTTGCATGGGATTTTGTACACTACATTGGTTTTGCTCATACGGGGTATCGGGTCCTCTGTCCTGGTGAGTTGTTGTCTGAGAGCGGCTGTTGGTTTGTGTGCTGTTTTGAGTCCTAGTGGTTGCAGCAGTCTGTCAGTTCAGAAATGCTCTTGATTTATGGTAGTGTGGCTAGTCCTTTGGGTTGCAGCATGTCATCGTTCCGTTGTCTTTCCCTTAGGCATCTGTTGATGAAATTGTCTGGGTATCCGTTTTATGGCGAGGCATGGCAATCATCCACAGATTCAATCAATAAGCACATCGACCTGGACCCAATATACTGAACACTGCAGCGGACAGCTGGAACTGACAACCAGAAGAGGCAGATTCAAACCGCTACAAATGCTGGAGGAAAGATCACAGAAGGGCTTCACAGGAGGCTCACAAGCACTGAGGATGTCACCTAGAAAGGGGACAAAACGTCTGCAACACAAATTCCCAGCTCGGCGAACAGAACCACAACAACGAGAACCCGAGCTACAAATCTTCTCACAAACTTTGAACACATGTACCACCATCTGCATGAAAAAGCTGCCCCTTAGGTCCCTTTTATATCTTTAACCTTTCACCCTAAACCTGTGCCCTCCAGTTCTGGACTCCCCTACCCCAGGAAAAAGACTTTGTCTACTGATTGTATCCATGCCCCTCATGATTTTATGAACCTCTATGTGGTCACTCCTCAGCCTCCGATGCTCCAGGGAAAACAGTCCCAGCCTATTCAGCTTCTCCTATAGCTCAAATCCTCCAAACCTGGCAAAAACCGTTTCGGAATTTTTTTTAAAAAGGCATTTTTATTAAAATCACATGGTTTCAGTGAAATGCTGGAGACATTTGTTGTTTTCTGACTAGAGAGAGCTAGTGTCTTGTTTGAACACTATTTTGAGTACAGTGGAGATGGTCTTTGTTTGCAGGTGAGGAACAGCAGGTTGGGAAAACAGCTCCTCATCTCATCTCTGTATCTCTCTGAGATATTCTTTTTATGAATCCATCGCTATCCACTATAAACCCACCGACTCCCACAGTAATCTGAATTATACATCCTTACACCCTGCTTCCTGTAGAGACTCTGTTCCATTCTCCCAGTTCCTCCCTCTCTGTCACAGGAATCCCCTGTGGCCGCTCCCCTCAATAATAAGTGTATCACTTTGGATACTGTTGGGGGGAGCGAACTACCAGGGGAAAGCCACAGTGGCCATGTCTCTGGCACTGACCCTCACGCAGTGGCTCAGAAGGGAAGACGGGAGAATGGGAGAGCGATAGTGATAGGGGATTCAATGGTTAGAGGAATAGACAGGAGATTCTGTGGGAACAAGCGACACTCCCGGATGGTATGTTGCCTCCCAGTGCCAGGATCAGGGATGTCTCTGATCGAGTCTGCAGGATTCTGAAGGGTGGCGGAGCAGGAGAGCAGCTAGAAGTCCTATTTCACATGGGTACTGATGATATCAGTAGGGAAAGGGACGCGGACCTGAAAAGTGAATACAGGGAATTAGGTTGGAAGGCAGGACCAGCAGAGTAATAATATCAGGATTGCTGCCGGAGCCAAAGTCTCAAGAGGTTGGGAACAGACGGCAAGTGCAGTTGAACATGTGGCTGCAGAGCTGGTATAGGAGGAAGGGCTTTAGAAATGTGGATCATTGGGATACATTCTGGGGAATATCGGAGGATTGAATGCATCTGAACTGGAGAAGCATTAACATCTTGGATGGGAGGTTTGCTTGACCTCTTCAGGATGGTTTAAACTAGTTTGGCAGTGAGATGGGAACCAGACCTACAGATCAAAGGATGGGCTAGCTGGTGAACAGGCAGACACAAAATGCAGAGAGTATGCAAGGAGGCATAGACAGTTGTTCTGTAAAGTTGCAGTTGGTGTGATGGGTTGAAGTGTGTCTATTTTAAAACAAGAAGTGTCTGGATGAACTTAGAGCATGGATCAGTACTTGGAGCTGTGATGTTGTGATCATTACGGAGACTTGGATATCACAGGCAGGAATGGTTGTTGGATGTTCCGGGGTTTAGGTATTTCAAAAAGAATTGGGAGTGAGATAAAAGAGGTGATGGAGTGGCATTACTAATCAGAGATCGTATCGCAGCTACAGAAAGGGAGGCCAGCGAGGAGAGTTGATCTATTGTGTTTGGATCAATGAAAAAGTCAGAAACAAGAAAGGAGCAGTCATTTTATCGGGAGTTTTCAACAGGCTCCTCAATAGGAACAGAGACACGGAGGAGCAGATTGGGAGGCAAATTCTGGAAAGGTGCGGAAGCAACAGGGTTGTTGTCATGGATGACTATAACTACCCTAATATTGATAGAATGTACTTAGTACAAATAATTCTTTTGGAGGAGTTATTGTCAGATATGTGTAGGAAGGGTTCCTGATGCAATATGTAGATAAGCTAATTGGAGGGGAGGCCATATTAGATTTGGTGCTATGCAACGTACCATGCCAGGTGTCAGATCTCTCGGTAGGAGTCCATTTGGGTGATAGTGATCACAACTCCCTGACCTTTACTATAGACATGGAACGGGTTAGGAGCAGACAGTATGGGAAAGCATTTAATTCAGGGAGGGGGATATTACAATGCTATTAGGCAGGGACTGTGGAACAGAAGTTGGGAGCAGATATTCTCGGGGAAAGGCATGACAGAAATATGGAGGTGATTCGGGGAGCACTTGCTGCAAGTGCTGGATAGGTTTGTCCAGTTGAGACAAGGAAGGGATGGTGGGGTGAAGGAACCTTGGATAACAAGCAATGTGTAACATCTATCAAGAGGAATAAGGAAGCTTATTGAAGGTTAAAGTTAAAAATCACACAACACCAGGTAATAGTCCAACAGGTTTAATTGGAAGCACACTGGCTTTCAGAGCGATGCTCCTTCATTAGGTGATAGTGGAGAGCTCGATCGTAATGTACAGAATTTATAGCAAACATTTACAGTGTGATGTAACTGAAATTATACATTGAAAAATTGATTGTCTGTTTATCCTCTCATCTGTTAGAATACAGTGATAGAATCATTTCTTTCATGTGTAAATCACAAAACCTTCTTTTTAAAAAAGTTGCATTCTCGGATTAGCTGTTATCAATGGTAATAGCTAGACAATATGTAGAAGGTGTTAGCCCCCTGAGTTCTCTGTGGATGCCATGATATTTAGATTGATTCTAATCTAAAAAGTGAGATAACGGAGTTTTACATAAATTCATGCAGTTTTTGTGCAAAGTACAATGTAACCCTGCAAGTACAAATTCACCCCACAAAGTATATGTGTGCATGTGGGTCATTGTCTGTGTGTGTGTGTGTGTGTGTGTGTGTGTGTGTGTGTGTCTGGGTTGGGGGTGTGAGTGTGAGAAAGTGTATGTGTATGTGTGCATAGTGAGTGCAGAGCGTCTTACGTCTGTGAGGGGGTGCATGTGTGAGTGTGGGAGTGTGTGTGTCTATAAGGGTGTGTGTGTGTGTGTGTGCGCGTCTTTGTGTATGTGTGTATAGGAGTGCCTGCGTGTGTGTGAGAGTCTGTGTGTGTCGGAGTATCTGTGTGTGTGTGTGTGTGTGCGTATAGTGCAATGGTGGTCACCTGTAATGTGACATGAACCCAAGGTCCCAGTTGAGGCCCTCCCTATGGGTACAGAACTTCGCTATCAGCCTCTGCTCGGCCACTTTTCTCTGCGACCTGTCCCGAATGCCATCTTGGAGGATGGTCACCCAAAGGTCCGAGGCTGAACGTCCTGGAGCACTGAAGTGTTCCCCAACTGGGAGGGAACCTCCTATCTGTTGATTGTTGTGTGGTGCCCATTCATCCGTTATCTTAGCCTTTGCTCGGTTTCCCCAGGGTACCATGCCTCTGGGCATCCTTGCCTGCAACGTATAAGATAGACAACGTTGGCTGAGTCACGTGAGTACCTGCCATGTACAAGATGGGAGGTGTCCCCATGCGTAATGATGGTATCTATGTCGGTACTCTGACACGTCTTGCAGCGCCTACCGTGACAGGGTTGAATGGAGTTGTCCAGAGAGCCGGGCTGCCTGCTACGAACAACAATCTGTTTAAGGTTTGGTGGTTGTTTAAAGGCAAGTCGTGGAGCCTTGTCACTCTGGGACAAACTGGTCCAACCTTCCTCCATTCCAAAAGTTCTCCACACCCCATGGCACCTTACCCTGCAACACTAGTTCCTTTACTCCCTCTGTCCTCACTCTCCAAGGCTCCAAGGCAAATCATGACTACTGAAGGTTAAGGAAGCAAGGGTCAGACAGTGCTCTAGAAGGTGACAAGGTAGCCAGGAAGGAACTGAAGAATGGACTTGGGAGAGCGAGAGGGCTGCATGAAAAAGCCTTGATGGGTACGATTAAGGTAAATCCCAAGGCATTCTACACTTATGTGAGGAACAAGAGGGTGGTTAGAGTGAGCACAGGGCCAATCAAAGATAGTGCAGGGAACTTGTGCCTGGAGTCGGAGGAGGTAGGGGTGGTCCTTAATGAATTCTTTGCTTCAATATTTGCTAGCGAAAGGGACAGCCTGAAACAGGCTGATATGCTCAAATAGGCTGATGTTAAGATGGAGTATGTACAGGAAATTTTGAAAAAGGATGAGCATACATTAGTCCCTTGTTCACTACGGGAAGTCAGGGAAGAGATTGCTGCGCCTTTGGTGATGATCTTCGTATCCTCACTGACCCTGGGGTCGTACCAGATGATTGGAAAGTTCAAAGTTTGTGGGAAGATTTATAGCTCGGGTGCTCGTTGTTGTGGTTCTGTTCGCCGAGCTGGGAGTTTTTGTATGCAACAAAAACTCCCAGCTCGGCGAACAGAACCACAACGATTGGAAAGTGTCAAATGGTGTTTCCTTGTTGAAGAAAGAGAAGAGGGATAATCCTGGGAATTACAGCCCAGTCAGTCTTATGTCGGTAGTAGACAAATTATTGGAGAGCATTCTGCGAGATATGATTTATTATTATTTGGAAAAGTGTAGTTTGACTCGAGATAGTCAGCATGGCTTTGTGAGGGGCAGGTGTTGCCTCACAATCCTTATTTAATTCTTAGAGGAAGTGACAAAACCTCCCACAACACTGATAGAGACCCCCTTGTCTTCAACTACCGCCCATCCAGTATCCACAGCCAGAAGATCATTAGCTGCCATTTCTACCCCCACGCCCCCCACCCCTAGCAGATACCACCACCAGACATGTTTTCACTTTTTCCTCCCTTCTCAGACTTCCACAGGGACAATTCACTCTGGGACAAAACTGGTCCAACCCTCCTCCATTCCCAAAAATTCCCCATACCCATATGGCACCTTTCCCTGCAACACCAGTCCCTTTACTCCCTCTGTCCTCACTCTCCAAGGCCCAAGACCCACCTTAAAGGTGAAGCAGCACTTCACTCAATCTAGCCTATTGTATTCGCTGCTCACAATGTGGTGTCCTCTACATTGGGGAGGTGAAGCATGGACTGGTTCACAACTTCACAGAACACCTCCGTGCTGTACACAGAAATGGCCCTGCTCTTTCTGCAACTTGTACACACCACCGCATTTCCCTGGCCAACACGTGTATCCTGGGCTAGCTGCAGTGCTCCAGTGAAGCTCAGTATGAACTGGGAGAACACGTTTCTGCTTGGGGACCCTGAAGATTTCTGGACTCTGTGTTGAGTTCAACAACTTTTGGACTTGAGCACTTTCTCCAATGTCCTTATCCAAACACCCAACACATTGAGCACTGTCATCACATGGGCTGTATTTTTGTTGGGGCATCCCATGGTCAGAGATGGCATAAAATGTCCGTCCTTCAGTATAAATATGGCTGAAATACCATAATTAGTTTGCCTGGTCCAGCATTAAATTGAGGTCATAGCGTAGCGCAGAGATACTTTTGAGAAGGAGGTAAATCATGGTAACAGGGTCTTTGCTGTAGAAAGAATCTTACAACTTAACATGAAGGGGGTCCTGGAAACATAACAACTGCAGATATCTGTAAGAGACAGCTTTAAGATTTTAACAAGCATAAGAAAGAAAAACATGACCCCACATTGATGGAGTGTGATTGAGTTTGTGATCATATTAATGACATAAACGTTGCCTTCTTAGGTAAAAGAGTTAGAGTTGAAATATTTAGAGTAGAGTCAGTAAATTCCTTCCCAGATGCCAGAATATGACTAGAATGAACTACAGTGCCGCTGTAAGAGAGAGGGGCCATGTTTATCGGACCATCCAAGATCATATGGGACAGAAGCTGCTCACAATCCAATGGCAAAAGAATTCCAACACTGTGTCTAACAAAATAACTTTATTGGAAATGATAGTACAACTTTTAGAACAATTAATAAGAAAAATTATTCTTTTGTTTGTCAAGTAATCAGGTTAATAAACTGTATAACAGAATTTATAAGGTGCTGAAGTGATAGGCAATTATAACATGGAGAGAAAGAAACTGCTTAACACCTATAAGTGAAGGAATTCTAGCAACAGGTGAGAACATACAACTTCACATCTAACTAAATGTATATGAGAACGAAGATTATGAATCTTATGACAATTAGTAGGAACTAACATTTATTTGTATCTCCGGTGATGAAGCCCAGGGAAATACAAGATGAGGAACAGAGCTAAATATGGATGTCAATGACTACAATGAATGACAGAACTCAAGGCACCCTTTGAGATATGCAAAAGTCTTTGACATGTCTGAGAAAGACTATAAGCGTTAACTTTGTAATGTAGATCAATGGGGTATGTTGTGAGAATCCAACGCCTGATGATAACGAATTCTGGTAAATATCTTGAGATCTTGTGAACCTAAGGCTGTCCATTGAGATGTCCATCATTGATCAGGTGTTTCACAAGATTGGAAGTATAGATTAAGGTGGAAGGATCACTGAAATCAGCGTTGCTTGTAATTATTGCAACACGAAAAGTACAAAAAGGTTGTATCTCACTGGGGAAGCCGGAGTATCATTGACATTGCCTCTCAACTGAGCTGGGCAAATGGGTGACTGGCCCACACGAAAGCAAGGTTTGGAGCAGTCTTTAGCTGATCCTCTTTGGCATCGCTTCCCAACAGGATACAACCACATGCAACCCATTGTCAGCCTCTCATGATCCCCATTAGCAACTATCCATTCTCCCAGACTGACTTTTACACAGACCTTTGATTGCTTTCTCTCTCTGTCTCTCTCTCTTTCTCTTTCTCTCTCTCTCCCTCCATGGGCGCTATCATAGCTCCCTACACAGCCCACCTTCAGCATAAATATGAGCCTTTTGTCATCAGCAATCAGTTTTGATGGAAAGGTCATTCACCCAAAACGATGATTCTGTTTTCACCCCACAGATGCAGCCAGACCTGCTGAGTTTTTTCCAGCAATGTCTGCTTTTGTTTCTGATTTCCAGCCTCTGCAGTGTTTTTTTTTTAATTGAACACCATCCCATAAAACAGATACATTGGTGTTAGGTTAGAAGTTTGGTGGGACATTAGTGGGACTTAACATTGCACATACATACACAGACAGACTTGAGGAGCCAAATAGTCTATATTTTCTCCGATTTCATATGTTTATATGTAAGTTAGGATTGTCAATTGGGCTCACAGTGTAGGATACTTGCGCATACTGGAAGGTACAATGTTTAATACACAGAAACCTGTTCTTTGCAGATGAAAAGAGTAGAAACATTCATTAACTCTGTTCGAATTCAGCAATAAAGCACACAGCCATTCCCAGTCTAAAGTCTGTTTGAAGATTTGTAGCTCAGGTGTTCGTTGTTGTGGTTCTGTTCGCCGAGCTGGAAGTTTTTGCTGCAAACGTTTCGTTCCCTGGCTAGGGAACATCATCAGTGCTATTGGAGCCTCCTGAGAAGCGCTGCTTTGATGTTTCTTCCGGTATTTATAGTGGTTTGTTCTTGCCGCTTCCGGGTGTCAGTTTCAGCTGTAGTAGTTTGTATGTGGGGTCCAGGTTGATGTGTCTGTTGATGGATCTTCTTGCCGTTTCCGGGTGTCAGTTTCAGCTGTAGTGGTTTGTATATTGGGTCCAGGTCTATGTGTCTGTTAATGGAGTTTGTGGATGAGTGCCATGCCTCTAGGAATTCCCTGGCTGTTCTCTGTCTGGCTTGTCCTATGATGGTAGTGTTTTCCCAGTCAAATTCATGTTCCTGGTTGTCTGAGTGTATGGCTACTAGGGATAGCTGGTCGTGTCGTTTTGTGGCTAGCTGATGTTCGTGGATGCAGATTGTTAGCTGTCTTCCTGTTTGTCCTATATAGTGTTTTGTGCAGTCCTTGCATGGTATTTTGTAAACTACGTTAGTTTGGCTCGTGCTGGCTATTGGGTCCTTTGTTCTAGTGAGTTGTTGTCTGAGTGTGGAAGTTGGCTTGTGGGCTGTTATGAGTCCTAAGGGTGGCAGTAGTCTGGCTGTCAGTTCTGAGACGCTCCTGACGTATGGTAGTGTCGCTAGTCCTTTTGGTTGTGGCATGTCCTCGTTCCGTGGTCTATCTCTTAGGCATCTGGTGATAAAGTTGCGTGGGTATCCGTTTTTGGCGAATACCTTGTATAGGTGTTCCTCTTCCTCTTTTCGCAGTTCTGGTGTACTGCAGTGTGTTGTGGCTCTGGGAATTCCTAGAGGCATGGCACTCATCCACAAACTCCATTAACAGACACATAGACCTGGACCAATATACAAACCACTACAGCTGAAACTGACACCCGGAAACGGCAAGAAGATCCATCAACAGACACATCAACCTGGACACCTCATACAAACTACTACAGCTGAAACTGACACCCGGAAGCGGCAAGAACAAACCACTATAAATACCGGAAGAAACATCAAAGCAGCGCTTCTCAGGAGGCTCCAATAGCACTGATGATGTTCCCGAGCCAGGGAACGAAATGTTTGCAGCAAAAACTTCCAGCTCGGCGAACAGAACCACAACATTCCCAGTCTCTTTATTTATAGACCAATGCTGTAATTAATCAGAGTCAATCTGCTTGGTTTAAAATTTAAACAAACCCCGGGGGGTCAACTATCAATCATCAGTGTTTGTTGCATTTTGACAGCAATGTCTCCATTAGCGATTACTTGCCAACCAATCAGCACTCTTCCCTTGTAGAGTACAAATGTTCCTGTTCAACTGTATTCAACAATTTATCCTAATGTATGTAAAAGAAAAAGCTCTGACAAAATGTCTTTTCCAGCAATGCTCAAGTTCTGTAATACCAAATCACTACCAAATAATATTTCACCAAGTACTTGCTCGTATTTTAACAGGTATTATTTGTGGTACATGAAGTTTAAAACATGGAACTGAATATCACTATGATGCTTTATATCAGTGATTATCTGCGTCAATTCTTCAAGAATGTTCACACAGACATTCACTCACACGATGTGGGCATCATTGAGAAAGACGGTATTTGCTGCTGATGCTGAATTGCCTCTGAGAAGGAAGGAGCAAGTTCAAATGGGGTCACATCAGTGACTGTCATCCCTGTCTTTTTAATATTACACAGAGTGAGCAGTTTAAATGTTCCTAGTTGTGAGCATGTTAAACAATATTTGCTGCAATGATTTCAGTAACATTTGCTGTTGCCATTTTATATCATTATTTTGCTTTTTGTTATGCACTATAATCACGTAAAGTTTCATCCGCGTTGACAATTATAGAGATATTTGCTGGATTTTTTTTAAGTGCAGTTCAGGATCTTTGCACAGGGATATCTGCTGTTGAGTATGGGGCTTTATATTGATTTTGTACAGCATGTTGGTGAGGTCCCTTCTGGAGTACTGTGTGCAGTTCTTGTTGCCTTGTTGTAGGAAGGATATTGTTTAACTGGAGAGGGTTCAGTAACGATTTACCAGGGTGTTGCTGGGATTGGAGTGTTTGAGGTATCAAAGTAGACTGGAAAGACTCGGACTTTCTTTCACTGGAGCACAGGAGGTTGACGGGTGACGTTATTGAGGTTTAGAAAATCATGAGGGACATAGACAAGGTGAATGACAATGGCCTTTTCCGAGTTGGGTGGGGGGGGGGGATTCAAATTTAGAGGGCATACTTTTAAGGTGTGCGGAGAAAGATTTCAAAATGACATGAGGGGTAACTTTTTTTACGCAGAGCATGGTTCATATGTGGAATGAACTGCCAGAGACAGTGGTGGGTGGAGGTACAGTTACAAGGTTTAAAAGACATTCCGATATGTACATGAATATGAAAGGTTTGTAGGGATATGAACCAAGTGCGGGCAGGTGTGAATATGTTAGCTTGGGAAGATGGTTGACATGGACGAGTTAGACTGAAGGGTCTGTTTCCACATTATATGACACTTATTCAACATAAGGAGAGATGCAGTATCCATAGCGGCCAACTTTTGTCACTTACTCAGGGAAAGAATTGTGTATGTCTCACTGATCCAGAAAGGTCTGATCGATTGTATTGTGTCTGTTTCAAGGATCATGGGGAGTGTTGACTGAACCTACTCTGTGTGTCTCACAGATGTCAGTGAGAGCAGATTGACCTCACTGTGTTCTTATCACTAACCCAAAGGGCCTGGATTTTTCAATTGTGATCCCAGAATGCATCAATCCATCTCATCATTTCATAAATCTTACTAAATGAGCAAAAGGCTGTTTTACCATGTTCTTCAGCTGTTCTCTGAACTTAGCCTGGGTCACGGCATATATACATGTGTTTGTACAGCAACTCAGGAGCTGGAGAATGAAGCCAATATCTCGTAAAAAGTAATGTAAAAATACAGCCTTATAACCCAACCGATATAATCGCTTCCATGTAGAATACACCACAAACATTGACCATAACAGGATAAAATTCCCTGAGATAAGAAGCATTAAAATGATGGATTTCCTTCGGGTCTCCAAGTGTCGGTCCTTGGAATGCTGCCCCCTGCTGTCAGATTGGAGTCTCCTGCGGGCTCTGCTGGCCACTAAAATGTACCTCCCAGTGAAAGCATTGAGCAGCAGAATCAGAACAAATGGGAGTGCTGGGGTCAGAATGGAGTGAATAAGCTCAATTGATCCCCAGATCAGAGATAACGAAACATGCTTTTTCACCAGACAAAACCAAGGCTGGTTTCTCAGATTATACCAAGGTGTTAACATAAAATACCACGAAATATTCTTTAAACAGATGAGCACAGTTATTGTTCCCAGAACCACGGCTGCTGTTTTCTCAGTGCAATAGTTGTCTTTCATCTTATGACAACAAATGGCCACAAATCGATCAAAGGTGAAAGCGACCATGAACCAGACAGAGCAGTCCATAGCTGCAAACACCAGGGAGGCATGGATGTTACACACGGGGATGGTCTTCAGAAATGTAAATTCATTTCTATAAATAATTGGAATGTGTCTTAACATTAGATCTATGATTATGAGCAGTAAGTCCACTGCTGCCATGGCCACCAGGTAGCAAGTGACACATTTAGAAAGACCACACTTTCTCTGTGACAGAATCACTATTGTCACTGTGTTAACTATGAGAAAGGATAATAAACAAGAAAACCATTTTGTTAAGCCAAGCGTAAAGTTACACATTAGTATAAATACAGTTAATAAGTTACAGTGCGTATTGAGATTTTCAAATGTGTTAATGTATCCAGTAATGACATCATAATGGGACATAAAGAAACAATGGATTCATCGAACATATATTTTGTGCCTGTCTTTCAAATAACATTCTAGAAATGAGTATGAATAACAAGTTGAAAGGAAGGGATGAATTAGAAACAATTACAATTATGATGAATTGTTGCTCAGGAAATTCTTAGAATCAACGGCTGACATGTCCCTGGTTCAGATGAAATGCATCCAACGCTTGTCAATAGAATGCTGGATGAGATAGCAGTTGTGTTGTTTAATCATTTTCCAAAAGTAACCAGAAGTGGGTGAGAATGGAGGTCAGCTGCTCCTCCAATCACAGGCTTTGTATGGCCATGCGTGCTACTGATAGATTTACTGATGTGCCTATCAATGATGAATGCAAGAGAGAAACCAGAGGATTACCTCGGATTACAATAGGATCTGGACCAGATGGGCCAATGGGCTGAGAAGTGGCAGATGGAGGTTAGTTCAGATGAATATGAGGGGAGTCCAGAACTAGAGGGCATAGATTTCGGGTGAGTGAGTCATTGCAGACAGGTCAAGGGTTTGGTGTATAGGCAAGAGGGAAACTGCAAGGCACCTGGGAGGAGACAATGAGGCCATGAGGGGATTCGGAAATTATGGAGAGGCCACAACGTGTCTGAGGGGACAATGGGAACCCAGTGGGATTGGGTTCATGGAGAGGTCACATGAGAACAGGTTAGACAGGGGTGGAAAAAAGAGATCGACACTGCAAGACAGTGGGAGGCAGAGAGAGATTGAGAGAGAGAGAAAGAGAGAGACGGAGAGAGAGTGAGCAAGACTGGAAAGAGAGAGAGAGGAAGAAAATAAAAATTTCAAGAAGGTGGTCGAGAGAGAGAGGTTGCAAGTGAAGTGGGAGACAGGGGAGTTTGCAAACAACAGACACTGGATTCAGATCTGTTAACAAAAGAAACTTCCACTAATTAGGAATGAGGGAAAGACGCAATCACTGAGCTAATGAATTGCTTGCAAATAGACTTTGTATTTCTAGCTTTAGTCCCTGAGTGTATGTGGCCTTCTCTTTGGGAGAATTTCAGTAGATTATATTGTCTTGTAGATGGAGCCAATTGTTACATTTAAATCAGAAATTGACATCTGATATTTTCATTTGATTGAATAATAAACAAACAAATAAATATTTATGTTCTCACATCTCAGTAAAAGGAGCTAGTAAACAAACTGGTTTAAAAACTATTCCAACTTTGTGAGTATGTGTGGAAACACATGAACAGTCACTCCTTCAGTCTGCAGGAAGCATGTTTATTATTGTAGCTTTTTGTGTCCCGTGAATTATGTGTCACTTATTTTGTGGAAAAACATTTTGCAAACTTATCCCTGTTGTTTAGTGTCAATTTGGCTACAGCATCCATCCAGGAAATTAATGTTTTCCCGAAATATTGTGGCTTTATTGTGGGTTAACATTGTGGTTATTGATAATATTAATAAGTTTCCTGAGTTCTCTTCATGAATGAAAATATCCATAAGACATACATGGAAGGTAATGCTACATGTTGACTGCATCAATTAATAAAGGAGTCAGCGAGAATGGAAGGGTAGCCCTGGAAACCAAAATGTAACACTCAAGAGGAGCTGTCAAACATAAATATTTTGTGCTTTGAGACACACATCTCTCTGATATGTATCAAATTAACTATAGAGCCCTTGAAGGTCTTTTTCATTCAAAGCACAAACACTGCACTCATGTTAACATCAGACACACTGCTTTCTCAATTAAAAAAAGCAGCTTTTCCACAACTTGACTTAAAGGCACTTTGCAGCATTCCCTTTCAGAGAACAGAGGTGAAACAGCACATTCTGTGAGATATCATCATCTATAATACTACATTCTGAAGAGACTAGAAAAAACTTAAAATATCACAGACTGGTTTGAGGCTAGCATTACTACATTAGAGCCTGTCATTGAAGGCAAGCGTTCCAATCTCATTGATTACAACAGAGATCTGAGTGAGATTTCAGAAAGAGCCATTTGAAGTAAAGTCCAAGAGAATGCTAAGCAAAGATCCAATATAACATTTCTAACCTTGCAAGAATATCCACAGTCATTCGTCATACGGAAGTGTATGGAAAAAGGGATGGGGAAGGTGAAAGATGCATGAGGAAAAGAAACAGCTCAACTGAAACAAAGGCAGGAGAGTTCATCACCCACTGTAACAAATAGTTGCAGAGATGTGGAAATCCTCACCTTAAGCTATAACATAGGGAGAACATTGTCACTGAGGAGACTCTAGACACCATTAAAAAGCCTCCCTGTTACGGCAGAGCTGGAAATCAAACTCAAAGTGCAGGGCTTTAGCAAATCTATTGACGCTCACTCACAGTTAAATCTACAGTCACATTCGATTGTCCTCATCAAACACAGAAAATCCCACTCCTGCAGCTTCTGCACTAACCTCTCTATTCCTTCTGGAGGAGGGGTCATTTCCACAGGGAGTGTGTGATTCAAGGATTGTGACCCTGTAAATGAACAAGAGCAACTGCAGAGATTGCCATAACTGTCGAGGTGTCTCTCTGCTAAGCCTCCCTGCATTGGAAAAGGATTTCCCCATGTGGCCTTGTCATGGCTGCAGACACTGGCTTAAGGCATCTACCCCCAATTCCCAATGTGGTATCCGAACTGCAAGCTCAACAACCTCGGTTCCCTTTCAGTCTCACAGCTGCAGGAGAAATACATCAACAAAGGAAACCGAAAGGACAGTGCAGGGAAACTATATCTGCAACTGAAGGGAGATTAAATCATTAGACCCAGGATTTGTTACAGGAAGTTTGTGTTTGATAACCTTTCGAGGTAGTAACCTGGTGTGTTGATGAGGGCAGTGCATTTGATGTGTTCTACGTGGACTTCAGCAAGGCTTTTGGTAAAGTTCGTCATGCAGATTGGTCAAGACAGTAAGAGCCAATGGGATCACAGATAAAGTGACATGCTGGATGTAAAACTGGCTGAGAGGCAGGAAGGAGACGGGAATGGTTAAGGGATGTCTGTTTCGAGTGGGGTTTCACAGAGCTCTGTGCTGGGAGCTTGCTGTCTGGTTTGTAAATGAATTATTTAGACTTAAATTGAGGGGAATATGATAAATAAGTTCACAAATGGCGTGAAACCTGGAAGGCTGTTTAAAAGTGAGGACGGTATCTGTAACCTGCAGGAGGATGTCAATGGACTGGGCAGTTGGGAAGAGCAGGGACAAGAGGAATTCAACCTGGAAAGTTTGCAAAGCTAAAAATCACACAATACCTGGTGAGAGTCCAATAGGTTTACTTGGAAGCACTAGCTTTCGAAGCGCTGCTTCTTCATCAGTTGGTTATGGAGCTAGATCAGAAGATGCAGAATTGTTCGCGAAAGTTTGCAGTGTCATGCGGCTTGAATATAAAATCAAACTCAGATTAAGTCTCTCATTTTTTTTTAGAATGGGTTTCCTAATTTCAGTTCATTAATAGGTAAATCCCAGAACTCCTTTTAAGTCGCATTCTCAAGATAAATTCAGATTCTCCAACAAAAGGTGTCATCTCAGCTCAGGCAATGCATTGAAGGTGTGAGGTTAAAGTCTGTCGGTGTTCCAGTATGGCTGTAGGACTGGTTCTAATTCTAAAGTGATACTCACAGCATCTTACATGGATTGACTGGAGGTTATGTGTTTTTTGAGTAAAATAGATTATAGTTCTGCAATACAGATTCACTCCATAAACTGGAAGGCGTGATTAGATTAGATTACTTACAGTGTGGAAACAGGCCCTTCAGCCGAACAAGTCCACACCGACCCACCGAAGCGACAACCCACCCATACCCCTACATATACCCCTTACCTAACACTGGCAATTTAGCATGGCCAATTCACCTGTGGACTGTGGGAGGAAACCGGAGCACCCGGAGGAAACCCACGCAGACACGGGGAGAACGTGCAAACTCCACACAGTCAGTCGCCTGAGGAATTGAACACAGGTCCCTGGCGCTGTGAGGCAGCAGTGCTAAACTGTGCCACCGTGCCGCCCACCGTGTGCATGCAGGAAAGGCAGAGTGAGTGTGTGCATGTCAGTGTAGGAAAACCATTCTAAAAGATGAAAGTCGGGGAATAGGAAATGAGAAGAATAGTAATAAAGTTAAATCATGATTCACAGAATTACTAGCCAGACAGAGACACTTACCTGGAATACCAACAGCAGCGAGAGTCGGATAGTAAATGTGTTGAATAATCCAAAGTATGTATCGGATCCGACGTTCCAAATTCATCCGTTCATAATTTGCAGAAAAATAGTCAATTGTCCCAGACAGACTCCTGCCCATTGTGGGAACATTGCAGTCTGCTCTCCTCAGATTCTGATCTGTCATCTCTCCCTGTTTCGAGGAATGTTGCAGCTGACACTCATTTATTAACAGAAGGAGGAATCCATCCAGTGACTCAGTCAGGGCCCACAGAGATTGACATTAATTACAGTCACTGAACAAACAGGTTCATTGAACTTCTTTCAATCCAGTGACTTTTTACCAGACTTTGTAAAAGTAAAACTTTTCCCTGGTCCGGATAGAATGTGTGAGGTTTGCTGAGTAAAGGAACGATGAAAATATGGGAGTGGGCCAAGAGACATGGGAGTTTGCCAATAGTGCCTCCTAGTGATCCAAGATAAATTGTGGCTTTGTTCTTTGAAGAATATTTTAACAAATGACAGGTATTAAGGACTTGTTGGAGTTCTTGGATAAAGTAACTGGAATTAGCTGAGTTTGACATATTTCATGTTATATACATCGATTTTCAAAAAGGTGAGGTACTATTTAATTGACTGATTAGGAAAATGAAAACATGCGATTGAAGGAGAAATGGCATTGACTGAGGGACATACCTCAGAGAGAAATGCTGTGCACGTAATGATTAGCAGCAGGGAGAGGGCTTTTCTGTTGCAATGATCTTATCCAAGGCAAGAGATCCTGGGTTCAAATCCCGACTGTTCCAGAGATGCGTAATAACATCCCTGAGATAGGCTGATGAGAAGGTAGAAAGACTGCAGGAAGATACATTATTCTTCTTCACTCATGGCTAGTGTTAGGACCACTGATCTTTGTAATACATACATAAATAACATAGATAAATATGTTACATAGGAAGGAGAAGGTTTCAAGTTTAGACACAAACACAGTGAACAGTGAGGAGGATAGGATCAGACATCAGAAGTTCAGTTAAAACAAAATATTGCTCATGCTGCAAAAATGAAAGAATCACAGATTGCTGCAGAAACTCAGCAGATCAAGCAGCATCCTTGTAGAGGGAAACAGAGTTAATGCTTCAGTTCAGAGCTGAAGACGGAGTGAAAATGGGTCATTTTATTGTTATGACAGAGGGAGTAGATGGGGGAGATACTGCTGAGATTCCATGTAAAAGACAAAGCCATTATTAATGGTGTTGAATGAGAAAAAGAAAAGGTGTAAAATACATCGAAATTAAGGTGTGAAAATAAGTGTGTGGTTCCACTCTACTCAGAGCAACACAAATAAGACACAGACAAGAAAGCTGTGTGCCAAACTCAGCTCAGCTCCTGTAGAAGCCAGCACGTCACCACCTGAGGGCTCAGAGGAAGGGTCACCAAGGCTGCCTTTTGTCAACCCGAGAGGCTCTGACCCTGAGACCTCGGTGGGAAGGTTAGCCTTAGAGAGTGTGAGAGCACAAGCTGGTGAGCACCTCACTGCCACAGCTCCGCAGCTGGCTGAGGAAGAAATGCCCCAGGCCGCTGGCACTCGGAGGGTCCAGCAGAGATCAGGCAGATGCTCAAACAGGAGAGGAGCCCGTGGTGTCAGCAATCAGGACCCACATCTGAATGTACAGGGAGGAGCGGCAGACGGGGAATTGGGACACAATGGGCCCCATTACCCAGAGGCTGTGGCAGGGCAATGAATCCTGAGGGTATTTGATAAAGTGTCACATCAAAGTTATGGCAGAAAAGAAAAGCTCATGGCATTGTGGGTAATGTAGTGACCTGGACTCTCTGAAGCAGAGAGTAGGAATAAGTGGATGTTTTTCAGTCTGACAGGATGTGACAGCGGTATGTCACAGCGGTCAGTGCTGGGCTCTCAACTCTTGACAATTTACAGAAATGATTTGGATTGAGGGATCAAAGGTGTGGAGCTAAATTTACTGATGACACAAAGATAAACAGGGAAGCGAGTTGTGAAAAGTACATAAGGAGCCCACAAAATGATATCAGGGGTTATGTGGCAAAGATCTGGCAAATGGAGTACAATGTGGGACATTGGGAAATTGTCCATTTCAGAAGAAAGGATAAATAAAAGTCATGATCTAAATGGAGAGTGTGTGAACAGCTCTGAGATGCACAGGGATCTGGGTGGTTTCTCAGTGAATCCCTGGATCCCATTATTGTCCATGTAAGATGAGACTGGGAATGAATTGTGTAAAAGGACTCAGTTCCTGTTCAGAAAAGAATGAGTGTATGGGTCAGGACAGCAGCACAATATAACTCTCTTGCACAATTGCATTTCCTCAGCTGAGCAGTTCCCCTCCTCACCAGCCAACTCCAGCTCCTTTTCCTCAAATGGGGAGAGGATCCTCATACCAACCAACCAGCACTGGCCACCTGGCCATGAGAGATCTCGTTCCTGCCAATGGGACTAAAGGGCGGATTGGGTCTGATGGAAGTGAAGGCACAATCAGTTCATGGTGAAGCATGAGCAGGAGAGGTGGTGAGGTGTCCCCAGTGAGTGAGTAGGAAGCACAGAGGGTGGGAATAATGTATAGTCTGGAGGATGCAGTGGGTAAGAGTCGATGAGTGGCCATGATACATATAACATTGAGAGTTGTCATCCATGAGTCTTGGTGAGAGGCATGTGCAATGGTACAGTTAGAGGGAGTGCTTACCCTGACCAGTCAGTGTGAGGTAGCAGAGAGAAGATAGTGGCACTTACACTTGCAGAGCACAGTCCCACACTGACCTTCTCCATGCACTGTTAGACATTTCCTTCAGCTCAGGTATTATGGCCCAGGCCAGACCCTCTCAAAACAGTTCAAGTAAGTAATCCAGACCCTGTTTTTTGACCAGTTATTTTAAGCAAGTGTAACGTGGATATTCCAGGAGAGATGCAGCTGACCCAACCACTTAGTTTTAAAGAAAACAGAATTTTTTTACAAGATTGCCAAATAAAACACAAACAAAAAGAAAAATAGAATACTGAATAATAACCTAACCAAAAAGCCTCATCCCAACATAATGATGCTGTTGTAAATACTTATAAAAAAAAGCTCCTCAAAACATCACTGGGCACAAAAGGTAAAATCCAACACAGGGTCTTCCAGGAGAGAAATCAGAGAGAGAGAGAGAGAGGGGGAGAGAGAGAGAGAGAGAGCGTCAGCATGGAGCTGCTTCTCTTGGGTCCATCAGCTTCACAACGTTACTGCTTACTGACCCAACCAAACCAGGAGGCTGCTGAGCTGGGAGAACTCGACACATCCCTTTCACTGTACAAGGGATTTTTTTTATAAACCTGAAAGCCTTTTTCCTGAGACAGTAGCCGTTAGGTATAATCAATCTGGTCCTAAAACCCAACTAAGCTGAGACGTTTGGGAACCTGTGCTTTTCCAACCTTCTCAAAAAGAAACTAAAAACAACATAGTCTTGTTAAAGGAGTAGCCTCATTACAGCATCTCACCTTAACTGAAATGAAACATCCATATCCAAAGATGGCTTTACTTTAAGGCATCCTTAATGCTAAACCATTTATACTCGTATACATTACGCAGACAGTAACCACACAAACATGCACGAATACATTTTGTTTGAGTCTGTTTTACTCCTGTCAACGAACACCTCCATTTCTCATTCACGTCTCAGCAATGCGTCTGTAATCATGTTTGCTAGTCCTGACACCTGCCCCATTTTGAAATTGAATGACTCTGCCAACAATCTCCATCTAAACCGTCTCACATCTTTGTCATTAAATTTCTCCAAGAATTTCAATGGGTTATGATCAACGTATATGATTGTCTCAGATTCGTTATTGCTAACACAAACCTTGAAATGTTGTAACTCCAACACCAAGCTCAAAGTCTCCTTCGCAACTATTGAATATTTCGTCTGAGGAATGTTCAATTGCCTGAACAAAGTTCAATATCACAGAAAATCAGATTATAGTCCAACAGATTTATTTGTAAGTGCCAGCTTTCAGAACACTGCTCCTTTATCAGTAAACTGTGGAGCTGCGAGAGCAGTGCCCGGTATGATTTACTATCTACTTGTCATCTTCTTGCAAGAGCACAGCTCTGATCACTGCACCATTTTTATTGATGGCCATCTTGAGTGACTTTGCATGATTAGCTGTGGCAAATATTGGACAGTCGTTCACTCGGCTTTCAAAGTTGTCAACTGCCTCTGACAGTCCGCTGTTCACTGAAATGTCTTGACTTTCTTTAGCAATTCAGTGAGTGGAGCTGCCACACTGCTAAACTTTGGTATGCAATTTCAATAAAAACCATTCAATCCCAGGAACTGGAATATTGCTCTTTTTGTTCCTGTGTGGGAACTCCCTAATTAACTTTGTTTTTGTATTCCATGGGGCCGTGTGTCAATGTCCAATAAAATGGTAATGGAAGGTTCCTTGAGCTTTGGCAAATTCACTTTACACCAGATCTATCACCAGGTTTGCCTTCCACAAGTCTGATAAATGTTGGAAATGTTCCTTCCATCTATGACTAAAAATCGCCAGGTTATCTATATATATGATACAATTGGATAATCCAGCAATGAACTTATCATTTAGAATCTGAAATGTAGCTGATGCACTTTTCATGTCAAATGGCGTTACTGTAAACTGATACAGTCCAATCAGCGTTATGAAAGCTAAAATTGCCTTCGTTCTTTCTGATAAAGTTAACTGCCAGTATCCTCTGAGCAAGTACAAATTAGTAAGTTGCCACATCTTTTCAACAGAGTCTTCCAAACATGGAATCGTAAATTCTTCAGTCTTTGTAACCCTCTGTCTGAAAATGTTGCCCCTGAGGTCTCTTTTATATCTTTCCCCTCTCACCCTAAACCTATGTCCTCTAGTTCTGGACTCCCCAACCCCAGGGAAAAGACTTTGTCCATTTACCCTCTCCATGCTCCTCATAACTGTGTAAACCTCTTTCAGGTCACCCCTCAGCCTCCAACGATCCAGGGAAAACAGGCCCAGCCTGCTCAGCCTCTCCCTAAAACTCAAATCCTCCAATCCTGGCAACATCCTTGTCAATCTTTTCTGAACCCTTTCAAGTTTCATTACATCTTTCTAATAGGAAGGAGACCAGAATTGTATGCAATATTCCAACAGTGACCTGACCAATGTCCCGTACAGCTGCAACATGACCTCCCGACTTCTGTACTCAATACTCTAACCAATAAAGGAAAGCATACCAAATACCTTTTTCACTATTCCATCTATCTGCGACTCCACTTTCAAGGAGTTATGAACCTGAACTCCAAGGTCTCTTTGTTCAGCAACACTCCTTAGGTCCTTATCATTAAGTGTATAAGTCTAACTAAGATTTGCTTTCCCAAAATGCAGCACCTCACATTTATCTGAATTAAACTCCATCTGCCACCTCTCAGCCCATTGGTCCATCTGGTCCAGATCCTGTTGCAATCTGAGGTAACCCTCTTCGCTGCCCACTCCACCTCCAATTTTGGTGTTGGTGTGCAAACTTACTAACTGTACCTCTTATGCTCGCATCCAAATCATTTATGTAAGTGACAAAAAATAGAGGATCTATCACTGATCCTTGTGGCACTCCACTGGTCACAGGCCTCCAGTCTGAAAAACAACCGTCCACCACCACCGTCTGTCTCCAAACTTAACTCACTTTGATTATGTCATTTTGCAGCATGAGTTCAACCTCTTTTTGAACCTGTGCCAACTTTAGAGGGTTATGTTCATAAGGATGGTGCTTAATCAGAGCAGCATTTTCTATATCTACCTCGTTCTTAATTTGGTTTGTATTTCCCAGCTTATTTCCACATATCTCCCCATGCGATGGTAATAACTCTTTTAGATCATTTTGATTTTCCTCTGGAAGGTAACTCAGTTCCTTTGGCTTTCCTTCCCCCTGTCAAAATACCTTTTGGGAATATTCACAGGACACACTGTCAGATTTCAGTCTTGAGTCATTATCAAATAGTTCATCTCACTCAATTTACTTTCAACTTGATATGGTCCATTAAAACTTGCTTTGAACGTTTCACTTTTCACTTGAAGTAACATGAACAATGTATATTCCTGATAGTAAAATTGTGAGTTTTTTATTTCTTATCTGCCTTCTGTTTCAATGTATGCTGTGATACTTTTAAATGTTGTCTAACCAACACCCCAGTGCTACTTAATCAATCCTGAAAATTTAACGCATTGTCCTAATATGAATTCTCATTTACTAATTTCTCCTTGATCAATTTTAGTGGTCCTCTCACTTCATACTCAAAAACAAATTCAAATGGACTGAAATTGGTCAATTCATTTGGTGCATCTCTGATCACAAAAAGCTACAAATAAAATTCCCTTATCCCAATCTTTTTTCACCGCAGAGAGCAGCGCGAGCTGGGCGGAAGTGAGTTTGGAGCACAGAGCTGGTCGGGAAGGTGAGTGATTAGTATTTAAAGAACTTACCTCGACGCCAACGGTCTTTTCACCACAGAGAGCGGCGCGAGCTGGGCGCAAGTGAGGTTGGAGCGCAGAGCTGGTCGGGAAGGTGAGTGATTAGTATTTGAGTGGGTGTGTTCTAGAATCCAGACCCTATTTCGTAGGGCCTTCCTCCCATCCTCCTCCTCTAACCTAACTTTAAAATCCACAGGTGAGCGACTCAGTGTTATTGACTCAGTGTTCTTGTTTTGGAGACAAAGTGTACAGTCATGGCAGCGCAGGCAGTGGAATGTTCCTCCTGCAGGATGTTTGAGGTAGGGGTGACCACCGATACTCCTGCCGACTTCGTCTGCAGGAAATGCGGCCAGATCCTGCTCCTCACCGAACGAGTTAGGGAACTGGAACTGGAATTGAATGAACTGAGGATTATTCGAGAGGCTGAGAGGGTGATTGATAGAAGCTACAGGGACATAGTTACGCCGGAGAACAGAGGTAGCTGGGTAACAGTTAGAGGTGGGAAGGGGAAGAAGCAGGCAGTGCAGGGTTCCCCTGTGGTCGTTCCCCTAAACAATAAGTATACAGCTTTGGAAACTGTTGGGGGGGACAGCCTTGCAGATGTAAGCTGTAGTGACGGGGTCTGTGGCGTGAGGTCTGGCTCTGAGACTCAGAATGGAAAGGGGGAGAGGAGGAGAGCGCTAGTTACAGGAGACTCTCTAGTTAGAGGGTCGGACAGGCGGTTCTGTGGACATGGGCGAGACTCTCGGATGGTTTGTTGCCTCCCGGGTGCCAGGGTCCGAGACGTCTCGGACCGTGTCTTCAGAATCCTTAAGGGGGAGGGTGTGCAGCCAGAAGTCGTGGTACACATTGGCATCAACGACATAGGTAGGAAGAGGCGTGGGGAGGTCATTCAAGAGCTCAGGGAGTTAGGCTGGAAGCTAAAAGCTAGGACGGACAGAGTCGTCATCTCTGGGTTGTTGCTGGTGCCACGTGACAGTGAGGCAAGGAATAGGGAGAGAGTACAGTTGAACACGTGGCTGCAAGGATGGTGCAGGAGGGAGGGCTTCAGGTATTTGGACAATTGGACTGCATTCTGGGGAAGGTGGGACCTGTACAAACAGGACGGTTTGCACCTGAACCAGAAGGGCACCAATATCCTGGGGGGTAGGTTTGCTCGCACTCTTCGGGGACGGTTTAAACTAATTTGGCAGGGGGATAAGATCCGGACTTGTAGTCCAGCCAGTAAGCTAGCTGTTTGTCAGGATGTCCAAGAATGTAGGGAGGCTGTGGAGAAGGTAGCACTGACAGGGAATACTTGCGGACACAGAGATGGGCTCAAGTACGTATACTTCAATGCAAGGAGTATCAGAAATAAAGTGGGTGAACTTAAGGCGTGGATCGGCACCTGGGACCACGATGTTGTGGCCATCACGGAAACGTGGATAGATGAGGGACAGGAATGGTTGTTGGAGGTTCCTGGTTACAGATGTTTCAGTAAGATTAGGGAGGGTGGTAAAAAAGGAGGTGTGGTGGCATTGCTAATTTGAAAGGGTATAACGGCTGCAGAAAGGAAGTTTGAGGGGGATCGGCCTTTGGAGGTAGTATGGGCTGAAGTCAGAAATAGGAAAGGTGCAGTCACCTTGTTGGGTATTTACTATAGGACCCCAATAGCAGCAGAGATGTGGAGAAACAGATTGGGAAACAGATTTTGGAAAGGTGCAGAAGCCACAGGGTCGTAGTCATGGACGACTTCAAATTCCCAAATATTGATTGGAAGCTCTTTAGATCAAGTAGATTGGATGGGGCGGTGTTTGTGCAGTGTGTCCAGGAAGCTTTTCGAACTCAGTATGTAGATTGTCCAACCAGAGGGGAGGCCATATTGGATTTGGTACTCGGTAATGAACCGGGACAAGTGATGGGCTTGTTAGTGGGTGAACATTTTGGTGATGGTGACCACAATTCTGTGACTTTCACCTTGGTTATGGAGAGAGATAGGTGCGCACAACAGGGTAGATTCTACAATTGGGGGAAGGGAAATTACGATGCTGTAAGACAGGATTTCAGGGGCATAAGTTGGCAGCATAGGCTGTCAGGGAAGGATGTGGTGGAAATGTGGAACTTTTTCAAGGAGCAGATACGACGTGTCCTTGATATGTATGTACCTATCAGGCAGGAAAGAAATGGTCGTGTGAGGGAGCCTTGGTTGACGAGGGAGGTTGAATGTCTAGTAAAGAGGAAGAAGGAGGCTTACATAAGGTTGAGGAAACAGGGTTCAGACAGGGCAGTGGAGGGATACAGGATAGCCAGAAGGGACCTGAAGAAAGGGATGAGGAGAGCTAAGAGAGGGCATGAAAAATCCTTGGTGGATAGGATCAAGGATAACTCCAAGGCATTTTATGCGTATGTGAGAAACATGAAAATGACAAGAACGAGGGTAGGTCCGATCAAGGACAGTAGTGGGAGATTGTGTATTGAGTTGGAAGAGATAGGAGAGGTCTTGAATGAGTACTTTTCTTCAGTATTGACGAACGAGAGGGACCGTATTGTTGAAGAAGCGAGTGTGAAACGGACTGGTGAGCTAGAAGAGATATTTGTTAGGAAGGAAGATGTGTTGGACATTTTGAACAACTTGAGGACAGACCCCCGGGCCTGATGGGATATATCCTAGGATTAGGTGGGAAGAAAGAGTGGAAATTGCAGTACCGTTGGCAATGATCTTTTCGTCTTCACTGTCAACGGGGGTGGTACCAGGGGACTGGAGAGTAGCGAATGTTGTGCCCCTGTTCAAAAAAGGGAATAGGGATAACCCCGGGAAATACAGGCCAGTTAGTCTTACTTCTGTGGTAGGCAAAGTAATGGAAAGGGTACTGAGGGCTAGGATTTATGAGTATCTGGAAAGACACTGCTTGATTAGGGACAGCCAGCACGGATTTGTGAAGGGTAGGTCTTGCCTTACAAGTCTTATTGAATTCTTTGAGGAGGTGACCAAGCATGTGGATGAGGGTAGAGCAGTGGATGTAGTGTACATGGATTTTAGTAAGGCATTTGATAAGGTTCCCCATGGTCGGCTTATGCGGAAAGTCAGGAGGCATAGAATCGAGGGAAATTTGGCCAATTGGATAGAAAACTTGCTAACCGGTCGAAGTCAGTGAGTGGTGGTAGATGGTAAACAACACACACAGACCAAGTCCTAAACTATGAAAGTAACACACACAAACGAAGCTGCACCAGGACACTATTCAAAAGAGCTACAACACACTGCAGTACACCAGAACTGCGAAAAGAGGAAGAGGAACACCTATACAAGGTATTCGCCAAAAACAGATACCTGCGCAACTTTATGAACAGATGCCTAAGAGATAGACCACGGAACGAGGACATGCCACAACCAAAAGTACTAGCCACACTACCATACATCAGGAGCGTTTCAGAACTGACAGCCAGACTACTGCGACCCTTAGGACTCATAACGGCACACAAACCAACAGCCACGCTCAGACAACAACTTACTAGAACAAAGGAGCCAATACACAACATGAGCAAAACTAATGTAGTTTATAAAATACCATGCAAGGACTGCACTAAACATTATATAGGACAAGCAGGAAGACAGCTAACAATCCGCATACATGAACACCAACTAGCCACGAAACGACACGACCAGCTATCCCTAGTAGCCACACACTCAGACAACAAGCAACATGAATTCGACTGGGAAAAAACTACTATCATAGGGCAAGCCAGACAGAGAACAGCCAGGGAATTCCTAGAGGATTGGCATTCATCCACAAACTCCATCAATAAACACATCGACCTGGACCCAATTTACCAACCACTACAGCGGACAGCTGAAACTGACACCCGGAAGTGGCAAGGACAGACCACTATAAATACCGGAAGAAACATCAAAGAAGCGCTTCGCAGGAGGCTCCAGAGCACTGATGATGTCTCCTAGCCAGGGGACGAAACGTTTGCAACAAAACCTTCCAGCTCGGCGAACAGAACCACAAGAACAAGCAACCGAGCTACAAATCTTCGCACAAACCTTGAATGTACATAGATCTTTGAAAGTTGCCACTCAGGTGGATAGAGCTTGTAAGAAGGCCTATGGTGTATTAGCTTCATGAGCAGAGGGATTGAATTCAAGAGTCGTGAAGTGATGTTGCAGCTGTACAGGACTTTGGTTAGGCCACATTTGGAGTACTGTATGCAGTTCTGGTCGCCTCACTTTAGGAAAGATGTGGAAGCTTTGGAGAGGGTGCAGAGAAGATTTACCAGGATGTTGCCTGGAATGGAGAATAGGTGGTACGAGGATAGGTTGAGAGTTCTCGGTCTTTTCTCGTTGGAACGGCGAAGGATGAGGGGTGACTTGATACAGGGTTATAAGATGATCAGAGGAATAGATAGAGTAGACAGTCAGAAACTTTTTCCCCGGGTACAACAGAGTGTTACAAGGGGATATAAATTTAAGTTGAAGGGTGGAAGGTGTAGGGGAGATGTCAGGGGTGGGTTCTTTACCCAGAGAGTGGTGGGGTCATGGAATGCGCTGCCCGTGGGAGTGGTAGAGTCAGAATCATTGGCGACCTTTAAGTGGCAATTGGATAGGTACATGGATTGGTGCTTAATCTAGGATAGATGTTCGGCACAACATCGTGGGCCGAAGGGCCTGTTCTGTGCTGTATTTTCTATGTTCTATGTTCTATGTGGTGAGGCTGGGGTTTGGTGATGCCCACACACACCGACAAAGTGTGGGAGAGGACACTGTTGATGGACCATGCAGTGAAACGGTGCTGATGGTGGAGATGGATGAAGACCTGGAGAAGCAAACAGTGAGCTCCTGCCTCCAGGTAACTGCCCAGGCATTCCTGTTGGGGACTGGCACCATCTGGTTTCCATAGGAACTGAAGGAAGGATTAGAATCTCCATAAAAATAAGGCAAGACCAGCTTAGGGACACTGATCTTTGAAATACATGTATTAATGACATTGACAAATATGTTACACATAAAGGGCATGATTTCCAGGTTTGTCGAAAACAAGACAGAGAGAAAGCCACTGATTATTAAGGAGGATAGTATAAGACATCAGGAGATCATTTGAACCAAGATATTGCTGATGCTGCAAAACCGAAACAAACAGAGAATGCTGTAGAAAAGCAGCAGATCCGGTAGCATCTGTGAAGAGGGTAATAGAGTTAATGATTTGAGTTCTCACAGAACAGATAGCAGGCCATTCGGCCCATAGAGTCCACACTAACCCTCTGATATCGGCTATCATGTTCCAACACAGCGTACTACTCTGTCCCTGTAACCCCGCATTCCCCATGGTAATCCACCTAATCTACACATCCCTAGACACTGTGGGAAATTTGACATCACCATTCCATCTAACCTGCACATCCTTGGACCATGCAAGGAAACCGGAGCACCTGGTGGAATACCCACCAAACTCCATGGCACTGTGAGACTGCAGTGTGAACCATTGAGCCATTGTGCTGTTGTGTATGACTCAGAACCGAGTTGGGGGTGGGGGTGAAATGGATTATTTTATACTTTTGACAGAGGCAGAAGAAAAGTGAAATGGTATCGAGGCTCAGTGCAAAAGAGCTGTGATTGGTGCTGGAAGAGGAAAAGAAAAGATGTAAAATGGGAATAAAGTAAATTAGGGCAGCACGGTGGCTCAGTGGTTAGCACTGCTGCCTCACAGAGCCAGGGACCTGAGTTCAATTCCCACCTCAGGCAACTGTCTGTGTGGCGTTTGCACATTACCCCCATGTCTGCGTGGGTTTCCTTCAGATGCTCTGGTTTCCTCCCACAGTCCAAAGATGTGCGGATTATGTGAATTGGTCATGCTAAATTGTCCGTAGTGTTACATGTAGAGGAATGGGTCTGGTTGGGTTCCTCTTCCAAGGGTCGGTGAGGACTTGTTGGTCCGAAGGGCCTGTTTCCACATTATAGGGTATCTAATTTAAAGTGTGAAAAGAAATGCACGGGCCCTCTCTACTAGGTGCAATGTAAATAAGACAGAAAGGAAAGCTGTGTGTGTAAAAGCGCTGTGAATATAACAACATGTCAGAGATTGCAGCAAATAAAGAAAAGTGCAGTGGAGACAAAATGCAGTCAAACTCTGAATTTGTGGAAATTAGTGTTGACACATCAAAGCTGGAAAGTTGCTCTGTGGAAAATGAGATGTTGTTCCTCAAGCTTTTGCTGTGCTTTGTTCCCACTCTCCCATTAACTGCTCTGTCAGTCTCATTCATCGCGTACCACTGCCAACCAGTGGCCATGACTCTCTCTCTCTCTCTCTCTCTGTCTCTCTCTCTATGCCTTGCGGGTACCACCAGCATCTTCACCACCCCCACAGTAACGTGGCCATTTCCCACACAAGCCGCCTCCTCCCCCTGTGAGGACGAGAGTTCTGAGGTGTAAATGGCACCCCACCAGCTCTGACCCTGAGACCTCGGTGGGAAGGTTAGCCTTAGAGAGTATGGCAGCACAAGCTGGTGAGCATCTCACTGCCATAGCTCCGCAGCTGGCTGAGGAAGAAATGCCCTAGTCCGTTGGCACTGAGAGGGACCGGCAGAGACCAGGCAGCTGCTCCGGCAGGAGAGGAGCCCGTGGTGTCAGCAATCAGGACCCACATCTGAATGCACAGTGAGGAGTGGCTGACAGGGAAATGGGTTACAATGGGCCCCATTACCCAGAGGCTGCAGGAGTGCAATGGATCCTGAGGGTACTTGATAACATGTCGCATACAATTTTATTGCCGAAAATATAAGCTCATGGTGTTGGGGTAACATAGTGATCTGGATGGAAGATTGGTTAGTGAGCAGGATGCAGAGAGAAGGAATAAGTGGGTCTTTTTCAGCCTGACAGGGTGTGTCAATGGTATGTCCCAGGGGTCAGTGCTGGACTCTCAACGCTTTACAAATTACGGAAATGATTTGGATGGAAAGACCGAATGTGTGAAGCCAAATTTACTGGTGAAACAAAGATAGAAAGCAAAGTGAGTTGTGAAGAGGAGATGAGGAGCCTACAAAGTTCTGTCAAATGGCGAAAAATGTGAGAAAGTGAGAAACTATCCATTGTGGCAGAAAGTATAATAAATAAACACCTTCTAAGAATGGTCAGAGTTTGGAGAGCTCTGAGATGCAGAGAGATCTGGGTGGCCTAGTGCATGAATCACTGAAGGGCGAATCAGAGGGCAGCTGAGAGTAATCACAGAATTCTGGGAGACATTTCCAAAGTCGGCACAACTATACAGGAGACCTTCGCAGGTCACCGTCCATGAGAAGGGTGGTGCATCTGAGGATGGCTGAGAGTCTAACATATTAAAAAATAACATGAAGTAACCAATGGGCAGTGAAGATTTCAATTCAATTGTTATCACTGAAGTGGTAATGTTGAGCAAACTTGAGGGTCAAAATGTAGATAAGTCCCCTCGTCCTGATGGAAGGCATCCCAGGGTGCGGAAAGAAATGGCGGCAGTTACAGTAGGTGCGGTAGTCGTAATTTACCAACATTCACAGGACTGTGGCCAGATCCTGGTGGATTGGATAACACTGAATGGTGTCGACAACAGGCAGGTAAAGGTAGTAGTAAACTCGCCAACTTTAAGGCCATTTAAATCGGCCAGTGTTGGGCCTGCAACTGTTCATGGAATATACAAATGTATTGGAAGAGGAGACCGAGTGTAACACATCCAAATTTGCTGATGACATTAAACTGAGTGGAAAGGCAAACTGCCCAGAGAAGGTAGAGCGTCTGCCGGGAGATTTAGATAGCTTAATTTAAGGGCAAGGGTCTGGCAAGATGGAGTACAATATTGGTCAATGTGAGGTTATCCGCTTTGGAAGCAAAAATAGTGGGTCACAGTATTGTTTAAATGGTGAAGGATTGCAGCATGCCGGTGTGCAGAGGGACTTCGGAGTGCTCATACATGAACCGCTAAAAGTTGATTTGTGGGTGCAGCACGTAAACAGGAAGGCAAGCAGAATATTGGCTTTCATTGTTGGAGAGATCGAATTTTAGAGCAGGGAGGATCTGCTCAATTGTACAAGGTGTTGGTGAAGCTGCACCTGGTGTATTGTGCTCAGTTCTGGTCTGCTTACTTGAGGAAGGATATACTGGGTTTGGAGGCGGTGAAGAGGAGGTTCACCAGGTTGGTTCCAGAGATGAGCGGGGTACTCTCTGAGGAGAGGTTGAGATGCCTGGGAGTGTACTCACTAGAATTAAGAAGAATGAAAGGGGGTCTTATAGAAACCTATAAAATTATGAAATGGCTAGATATGATAGATATGATAGGCAAGTTGTTTCCACTGGTGAGTGAGACTAGGACTAGGGGATATTGCCTCAAATTTAGGTGGAGTAGACTTTGGACAGAGATGAGGAGGAATTGCTTTTGCCAGATAGGAGTGAATCTATGGAATTGTCTGTCCAAGAAAGCAGTGGAGGCAGCATCATTAAATGTAATCAAGACAAAGCTGGATGAGAATTTACATGGTAGAGGAATGAAGGTTTATGAGGGTAATGCAGTTGGGAGGAGCTGAGGTGATGGATAGATCAGCCATGACCTTAATGAATGACAGAGCAGGCACAATGGGCCAAATGACCTCCTCCTGTTTCTGTTACTCTGAAACTGTGCTGCTATAATTAGTATGCAGGTACAGCAAGAATTCAGAAAACAAACTAATAGAATGTTCTGATTTATCATGAGGGGAACTGAATGCAACAGTATTCAGTTTATGCTTCAGTTATACAGGGCATTGGTGACCCCACATCTGGAGTACAGTGCACAGTACTGGTCACCGTAGATAACGGATGTTAACATGGTGGAAGCTGTTCAGAGAAGGTTTATTGGTCTGATACCTGGAATGTGCTGATTTCCTGATGAGGAAAGGTTGGACAGACTCAGCCTGCATACTCTGGTGTGTAGAAGACTTCTATACAGAGGTGACTTAATTGAAACATATAAGATCCTGAGGAGACTTGACCAATTCAATGTGGAAAGGATGTTACCTCTTCTGGGAGAATCTAGAACTGGCAGGGGAGGGGGTGACAGTTTAGAAATAGAGCTGCCACTTTCAGAGAATCACACACCGCAACTATTTCACTATTCTCCCTAACTTCGTATCATCATCAAATTGAGAAAGTGTGCCCTTAACTTCCATCTCCAAATTGTTTATAAAAAGCAGAAAAAAAGAAGGATCTCACCCGAAGTAGTTTTATTGTCAAGGAGAAAGTGAGATCTGCAGATGCTGGAGATCAGAGCTGAAAATGTGTTGCTGGAAAAGCGCAGCAGGTCAGGCAGCATGCAAGGAATAAGAAATTCAACGTTTCGGGCATAAGCTCTTCATCAGGAATGAGGAAAGTGTGTCCAGCAGGGTAAGATAAAAGGTTGGGAGGAGGGACTGTCACCCTGTCAAGGAACACAGTGCAGATTGTTAGATATGACCTGCCATTGACAAGACCTTGTTAACTGTCTCAAATTTATTTATTTTCCCTGTCCTTATTTAATATATCCTGCACTATGACCTCCATCAGATGGTGTCAAGCTGCTAGGTCTGTAGGCTCCTGGGTTATCATTTGCTCCTTTCTGAAACATTGATGCCACATTTTACAATCGTCCAGACCCCCAGGACTATTCCTGTACAGAGAAGTCTGGAAAATTCCTGACAATGGCT
The DNA here is from genome assembly GCF_020745735.1 of Hemiscyllium ocellatum. Taxonomy (NCBI): domain Eukaryota; kingdom Metazoa; phylum Chordata; class Chondrichthyes; order Orectolobiformes; family Hemiscylliidae; genus Hemiscyllium; species Hemiscyllium ocellatum. The sequence continues at coordinate 16,165,991 of NC_083412.1, forward strand.
TTGCTTCCCGAACTCTCTCAGCAAACTAGATGCATCCCGCCTGGGTGTAGAAAACTCTCACGCTGAGGTGCCAGACCTTTTAGCAAGTATTTTTTATCTATCACTATACTGCTCGGTTGCTCAACATTTATATTTTAACTCAGCCATTCACACTATTTTTTTAAAGACAGAACAAAGTGCTCCTTTAGTACCTCTACCATGTCATTTCCTTCAGTGAGTAGCTTATTTTGCCTGTTCTTTGCCAGGCCCCACTCTATCTTTCATTCACCTTTCACTATTCCAATGTTTGAAGAATATTTTCCTGTTTGTTTTAGAACAGCGTGTCATCCTTTCCTCTCACTTTTTCTTAGCCTTCCTTATTCGAGTCTGAGCCTCTCTCCTGCGTTTGTGATGTTCTTCCTGATTTCCCTTGTTATTATTATTCTCGTTTGCATCATATGCTCCATTGATCTTCCTTATTTTCTTATTAATATCCTCAGTCATCCAGGGTACAACTGCATTAGACACAGGTAATTCTGCGACATCGCACGTTTCACCAACATAACTTGGCCGCATAGTGATTGGTGAAATGAGGAATGATTTTTTTTAAAAAAGGCGAACACGTTTTGGCTATCAAGCGATTCCATCCCCGGTTCCCTTAAATCCAGTCTTTGTGTTTACTTCAGATCAAGCAAATGTGGTTTGATGCCGGAGAACATTTTTTCTTTCCGTATTGTTGAAGTTTTTGAGGGTGAACTTTAGAAATGATTGCAGGGGAAGTGATGTGGATTTCAAGATTCTCCTCATTCTGGACAATGTCCCAAGCCATCCTCCCACCACTGGTGAGCTTTCTGAAAACATCAAAGTAGTATTCCTACCTCCGAAAACAACGTCTCTCATTCAACCCATGGGCCAGGATGCAATATCAGCTTTTAAAGCTGATTAGATAAGGCACACATTCTGGAAGCTGATTGCAGCTACTGAGGGGGATCATGAGGACAGTATACAGTTCGCCCCTCATGACCAGTATTAAGGACACTTTTGGAGGAGCGTTAACATTAAGAATGCTCATGACACCATGGTGGAGGTCTGGGGTGATGTCAGTAAGGACTGCCTGCATGCACTTTGGTAGAAGTTTCTCCCAGATTTTCTCCATGATTTTAAAGGCATTGAACCATCAGAGAAGCCTTCAGCAATCAATGGATATTGTGTCACTCTGACAAAGCAAGTTGGATTTGAAGAAAGTGGAGACAGAGGATGTCGAGGAGCTCCGTGAATCCCATTGTGAAGACTTCTCCACAGCGGATTTATAGACTGGAAGAGATCGAATGAATCCTTAGAAGAATATAAATGCAGTAGGAGCATAATTCAGAGGGACATAAGATGGGCAAAAAGTGGACATGAAATAGTGTAAAGGAGAATCCAAAGGGCTTTTATGAATGTGTTAAAGACAAAAGAGTAACTAAGGAGAGAACAGGACTCCTCAAAAATCAGGAAGGCAGCCAATGTGTGGAGTCGCAGGAGATAGGGTGAGATATTAAAAGAATATTTTACATCAGTGTTTACCGCTCAGAAGACCATTGAAGACATGGAATGCGGGGAAATAGATGGGGATATCTTTAAAAATGTCCATATTACAGAGGAGTAAATACTGGATGTCTTGAAATGCAAAAAGACGATAAATCCCCAGGACCTGATCAGGTGTACCTGAGAAATATGTCGAAAATGAGGGAAGCGATTGTGGGGCCCTTTGATGAGATATTATTATCATCAATAGTCACAGGTGAGATGCTGGAAGACTGGAAGTTGGCTAACATGGTGCCACTACTTAAGAAAGGTGGTAAGGAAAATTCAGGGAACTATAGACAGGTGAGCCCGACATTGGTGATGGGCAAAGTTGTTGGAGGGTATCCTGAGGGACAGGATTTACATGTATTCAGAAAGGTAAGGACTGATTAGAGATAGTCAGTGTGCCTTTTTGCGTGGGAAACCATGTCTCATGAACTTGATTGCGTTTTTTGAAGAAGAAACAAAGGAACGATGAGGGCAGATTATTGGATGTGATCTATATGGACTTCAGCAAGACATTCGAGAAGGTTCCTTATTAGAAACTGGTTAACAACGTTAGATCTTATGGAATACAGGGAGAACTAACCATTTGGATGTAGGACTGGTTCAAAGGACAGAGGGTGGTGGTGGAGGGTTGCTTTTCAGACTGGAGACCTATGACCAGTGATGTGCCACAAGCATCAGTGCTGGGATCGCTGTCTTGTGTGATTTATATACATGATTTAGATGTAAACTGAGAGGATATAGTTCGTAAGTTTGATGATGACATCAAAATTGGAGATGTAGTGGACAACAAAGAAGGTTACCTCAGAGCACAAAGGGATCTTGATCAGATGGGCCAATGGACTGAGGAGTGGCAGACGGAGTTTAACTTAGATAAATGTGAGGTGCTACATTTTGGGAAAACAAACCTGTGTATGAATTATACACTTCATGATAGGGTCCTGGACTGTGTTGCTGAACAAAGGGGACTTGGCGTTCAGGTTCATAGTTCCTTGAGAGTCGCAAGCACATTGGATAGCGGAAAAGGTGTTTGGTATGCTTTCCTTTATTGGTCAGAGCATTGAGTACAGGAGTTGGGACGTCATGTTGTGGCTGTAAATGACATTGGTTAGGCCACTTTTGGAATATTGTGTGCAGTTCTGGTCTTCTTCCTATCGGAAGGGTGTTGTGAAACGTGAAGGGATTCAGAAAAGATTTCCAAGCATGTTACCAGGTGTAATGGACTAGGCCAGAAAACTCACGACATTCTTAAGCAGGCAGCTCAGACCGTAACTTTGCAATTTGTTTATGTAAGTGTGCAGTGAAACTTATCTGGAGTATGATAGCGACATTGACTACCAGGTTTTAAAACAGAAAAATAAAATTATTGTGCAAAGCAGAAATAACAGAATATAGAATACCCGCAGACAAAAGGCTATCCAAACTTGACTGAATTATGATATTGTGAAGGTACACAAGAGTCCCAATAAACAAACCCCTTTAAACACAGAGTAAAAATGAAACAAACGCTGACAGGTCGAATTTAGAGGGCAGAAGGAGAGAGAGAGAGAGAGTCGAGCAGCCTGTTTCCACCCAGGCCACTGCTGAACTGACTCGAAAACTACTTCAGATTTTAGGACTGACCACTCCCATTTCATTACACAGGTTACTTCGAAAACATGAAAGCTGTGGCCTAAAGTCTCATATGTTTATGTATTAAACAAATAGCCTCTCAATACTCTCTGGAACAGCACAGCCAATTCAGAGCTCAGACTGTTTTACAACCCCTCTGTGAAAATCAAGGACACTGTATCCTTGAGAAAAGGAACAGCTTTTAGAAAAAGCATCAGTTTTGTGACACCATGGTTGGAGGATTTGAGCTCGAGGGCGGGGCAGAATAAGATGGGACTGTTTTCCCTGGAACGTCAGAGTGTGAGGAGCATGGATGGGATTATTATACAAGGTCTTTTACCTGGGGTGGTGGAGTACAGAACGAGAGGGAATTGGTTAAGGGTGAGAGGACAATGACTTAAAAGGAACATAAGGGGCAACCTTTTGACATGGGGTTGGTACGTGTATGGAATGCGCTGCCAGAGGAAGTGGTGGAGGCTGGTACAATTACAACATTTATAAGACAGCTGGATGGACAAATGAATAGGAAGGGTAGAGGGATACAGGCCAAGTGCTGGCAAATGGGATTAGATTAGGTTAAAATATCTTGTCAACATGGATGCATTGAACCAACGGATCTGTTTCCATCTCTATGCCTTTATGACTCGATGACTTGTTGCTGCAGGGGAAGATGAAGTTGGAGATGAAGGCGATGAAGTCCAGGATCCAGCCCCATGAGAACTTTCCACTTCCCTTTTGTCTTCCATCCTGAGGGAAGTTGAGAAACAGCTGCAGCTTAGGGAAGACAATGACTACAATGCAGAACACAGCAGGATAGCGGTTCATGGCATAAACTCCATCAAAGAAGAAAGATGGCAAAGCAGCGAAACCTAAATGTCTATTTTAAGCCAAAACTCAAGAAACACTCTGAGGACATGAAGCACAGCCATCGACTTCTGGACTAAATGTATTCTTTCATCCTAACGCTGTACCCGGAATGGCAACTGAAGGAATGATGATGCTGATGATAGCCCCCAGCCCCTGTTTTATTATGGTACTATAACTCAGCAAATTCAGAAACTTCCTACAGTTTTAAATTTGTTATATTATTCCATTAAATATAAAATGTTAACATTTACTTAGGCTCTGCTACTGTTTGAGCTCAGTTAAATACTATTCTTGTTTTGATTTTCACTTTTATATTTAGTTGGTCGCCCCGAACCACGTTTTTCCCATCGGCTTCATTATTTCTAATGGACGATTTTCTGTAACATGTGGTTGTATGAAAACACAACTCCTGTTTTATATCAGAACAGACTGTACCGTGTATGTATTGCTCCTGGGTATATACCGAACTTGCACCCTATTCATCTCTCCAGTGAAATTCTCTCATTTTACATCCTCTGTTTAATCCACAATAATGTGTTTAAAACAACTGCTCCAGTTTTACTTTTAGACCTCGACAATCTGTCTTTTTCCAATGTGGAATCATAAAGATTGATTCTTTTTTAAATCATTTTCAGTATAATATTGAACTTTTTTATATTATGATCACGATTTCCCAAAGTCTTTTTTTATTATGAGATTAGACTTACAGTGTGGAAACAGGCCCTTCGGCCCAACAAGTCCACACCGACCCGCCGAAGCGCAACCCACCCATACCCCTACATTTACCCCTTACCTAACACTATGGGCAATTTAGCTTGGCCAATTCACCTGACCAGCACATCTTTGTGACTGTGGGAGGAAACCGGAGCACCCGGAGGAAACCCACGCAGACAGACTGCTTCTACAGACTGCTGCTCCCACTTGGTCTGCTTCATTCCTAGGACCTAATCCAGCACAGCTCCCTCCCTGGCTCAATTGGAAATTACTTTTCAAGAAGGTTCTCCTGGACACATTGCAGGAAGTTCTTCCCATTCATCCCATATGCTCGATCAGGAACAATCAGGGAGAGCAGAGGGAACTTGTGCGTGTAGCCTGAGCAGATAGGGAAAGCACGAAATGAGTTTTCTTCGTCTCAATTTTCACGAAGGAAAAGGACCTTGTTGTGAATAAGAACATTGAGGAGCTGGAATATGGGCTTGAGCAGATCAAGATTGATGTAGTTGATGTGTTGGAAATTTTGCAAACATTAAGATTGTTCCCAGGGCCAGACCAGATTTGTTCTAGGTTATTCCGGGAAGTGAGAAGGGAGATTGCCAAACCACTGGTGAAGATCGTTGCTTCCTTACTCTTCACAGGAGTCATACTGAAGGATTGGAAGGAGGCGAATGTTGTTCCTCTTTTCAAGAAAGGTAATAGGGAAATCCTGGCAATTACAGAGCAGTCAGTCTTACATCGGTGGTCAGCAAGGTTTTGGAAAGAATTATGAGAGAAAAGATTGATGACTATTTGGAAAAGCATAGCATGATTAAAGGCAGTCAGCATGGCTTCGTGAGAGGCAGGTCGTGTCTAACTAATATTATTGATTTCTTCCAGGAGGTGGTCAATGAAAGTCAGGCAGTAGCTGTGGCATATAGGGAAGTCAGCAAGGGACTTGATAATGCTCCCGGTGGTAGGCTCATTCATAAGTCAGGAAGTATGGGATACAGGGAGATTTGGCTATCTGGATTCAGAATTGTTTGGCTAATGGAAAGCAGAGAGTGATTGCAGATGGGAAGTATTCTGCCTGGAGGTCAACGTTGAGTGGTGTCCTGCAGGGCTCTCTTCTTGGTTCTCTGCTCTTTGTAGTTTTTTATAAATGACTTGCATGAGGAGATTGAGGGATGAGTTAGTAAATTTGCAGACTTCACAATGGTTGGAGGTGCCGTTAATAGTATTGAGGGCTATTGCAGAGCTGAGCTGAGAAATGGCAGTTGGAATTCAAATTGGATAAATGTGAAGTGATGCATTTTGGAAGGTCGAATCTGATTGCTGAATATGTGATTAAAGGCAAAGTTCTTGTCAGTGCGGAGGAAAAGGTGGATGTTGGTGTCCAATACTTAGATCTCTCAAAATTTGCTACCCAAGTGGATAGCGTTGTTAAGAAAGCATATGGCTTTCATTAACAGGCTTTCATTAACAGGGGCGATTGAGTTTCAAAGCTGCAAGGTTTTCCTACATCTCTACAAGTCCCTGGTGAGACAACACTTGGAATGTTATGTCTAGTTCTGGTCGGCCTGAAGAAGGGCTCATGCCCGAAACGTCGAATCTCCTGTTCCTTGGATGCTGCCTGACCTGCTGCGCATTTCCAGCAACACATTTTCAGCTCTGATCTCCAGCATCTGCAGTCCTCACTTTCTCCTCTAGTTCTGGCCATCTTCCTATCAGAAATACACAGAGGCTTTGGAGAGGGTGCAACGAAGTTTTACCAGAATGTTGCCTGGACTGGAGGGCATGCTTTATGAAGAGAGGTTGACGAAGCTTGTACTTTTCTCTCTGGAGAGAAAGAAGAAAAGAGCTGACCTGATCGAGGTATAGAAGGTAATGAGAGGCATGGACAGAGTCAACAGCCAGAGACTTTTCCCCAGGGCACAATTGACTTGGACAAGGAGTCATAGTTTTAACATATTTGGAGAAAGGTATAGAGGAGACGTCAGAGTAGTTTCTTTACACAAAGAGTTGTGAATGCATGGAATGCGTTGCCAGTGATGGTGTTGGAGTAGAGTCATTAGGGACATTTAAGTGCTTGCTGGACATGCACACAGATGGCAGTGAGTTGAAGATTATTTTATTTTAAACTAGGATTAATCCTCGGTATAACAGCGTAGGCCGAAGGGCCTGTTCTGTGCTCCACTTTTCTATGTATTATCTTATACCTAGTCTGCCTCAGTTATTGAAATCACCATTTATCACAACCCTTCTTCTCCTGCAAGTGTACATAATCTGCCTAGAAATGCTCTCTTCTACTTCCTGCTTACTTGGGTCTCCACAATAAACACCCAACAAGATCACTGCTTCCTTCCTGTTTCTGACCTCCAACCATACAGATTCGAATTCAGGAACTGTATCCAATTCAGGGGCTATGTTACTGTCTTTGACCAATATTGCTCCATCTCATTTTCATCCCCAACCTGTTTGCAGTTCTGTTCTGGCTGAGTCATGTTTCCATCAATGTTGCTGTGTCACATCCCCAGAGATCGAACCTGAATAAGCTGCAAATTGCTTTCCAACTTCCCTCAGGAAAGAAGCCAAAAGAGAAGTGGAGCTGGATCCTGCATATCATCGTATTCATCTCCACCTTCGATTTCAACCTTCTTTATCTAAGAAAAGTCACAATTTGTTTAACTTTAGTAGTGAGTATTAACCAAAACTATGAACAATTTGAATACTCTTTCCACCAACCAACCCGTATCTCTTAGCTGACCTGAACTTTATGAATATGCTTTTCCATTAAATAAATGATTAAACCTTACATTAATATGATCTGTCAAAGGCCATGCAGTTCCAGAAGCTGTCCTCCTTCTAATCTTCCAATTCTGTGGTCTGCTACCTGGGCCGTCTTCTTACTTCTAACTGCTTTTACAGGAAAATGAACTTTTAATGGATATTCCCTTCTGAGATTTCATTGGAAGCAATGTCTTTTTTCTTCAGATGTCACTTGTTCTTTGACTCTATGGCTGTGCCTCTGACCGTTTTTCAAACTACCTTCGTGTATTATATTCCCCAACATTGTACCCGCTCATTGGTACGATGTTGTCAATACAATAAATTCAAATTCAGTTGGGTATTGTTATCCTGGACATAAGTAAAATTAATGTTTGCATTTGAATTGTTGACAAAACAGCAACAACTGAAGTATCAGTTAAATAGCCACTTGTCATATGTATCTATTTTTGAATAGTCCGTATCCCAGCTGTTGTCTCTACTGGCAGCAGTGTCTGTGATTTAAATGCAGAAAAAACTTTCTATCTTAAAGTGACCATATACATTGTAACACCTCCCCACCACCCCCCCATCCCTTAAGAAAGAATTAACTATAATAATTTAACGATGGTTCATTTTTGTTTCTGTATCTTAAAGCTATTATTATTAAATACATATGCGATTAATATAAATTATTCCTCTCATATTAATTCTGTGCATTTATAAAACATTGGAATTGATGTAGTCCAAACTTATCTTTCCATTTTCTTTTAATTCTGTGATAACACGTCTGCAATGACATTGTATGAGCCGCAACATGTATCATTTATTAATGAGAAATCTGTGACATACGTCTCCAATGAAATAGTCTCATATTTTTATCTTTTAAATCTTTCCAAAGTTGTGATCCTTATACACAACCATCTCTAAAATATTATTCGTCACAAAAATATTAAAATGTTGTAAATTCAAATTCAATAAATCTTTCTCAATGGTGGGACATTCTCTCTGTTGGATATTGAGTTTTTTTCAAACATAGCCAATCGGCTGTTCAATTCCATCTTCATCTTCCTGCATCAAGATTGAGTTGATTCATTTGTTTATCTCTAATGGCAAACAAAAGGAATGAGATACCTTTAGTCCAATCATTCAGGTAATCCTGGTTGTAAGCTTTTAAGATTGGCTTCAGGGTCTGATGCTATCTTTCCAATGCTCCCTGGGATGCAGGATGGTCTACACTTGATTTGAAGTGCTGTGTGCCAACGTATCCATGGCTTCCACAAATAGGTTAGCAGTAATGTTCGACCCTTGCTCTGAGTGAATATCCCTGGGTAGCCCATACCCGATAAAGAAAGCTATCAATTCCTCCACCAACCTTTTAACCTTAATACTCTATAATGGAATTGCCTCCAGAAACCTGACAGACATATCCATTTTGGTTAGCAAATACTGTTTCGCACTTTTAATTTTATGGAGGGGACCTACACGATCAATCATAACCCTCGTGAAAGGCTTTTCGAATATGAGAAGTATCAACAAAGGGGGCTGGGTTTATTACTGCCCATGGCTTAACTACCATTTAGTCCGTATGACATGTACAACAAACTGGAACCACATGCTTATGCTGTCCAGGCCAACGGACGTAGTTTTGTATCTTAGCCTGGATCTTCCTCACACTAGCTGACCTCCTACAAGTAATTCATGTGCTAGCCAAAGCACTTCCTGTCTGTATGCAACTGGCAAAATAATCTAGTCCACTTCCCCATTACTCTGCTACACTAACCTGCCATGGTCTCCATTTTCGCCTTTGGATTCTCTCCTTAAGAGAATAACCCTTGGGAATACTTCATTTCCATTACTGAGTATGCATCATGATATAGATATTTTATCGCAACATCTTTCATTAGTCTTTCAGGATTAAGCACCTCTCCCTGACCCTCTGTCTGTTCAGGGTTTCTCTGCACCATTACACCAAACAGACTGTCAGCGAACTGAAGCTCAACTCCTTCATCTTTCTCTTTAGTGTTTCCTTCGTGCTGTAACTAGTGAGAGTGAGATTTTTTTTATTCCACAGTCTGGAAAAAAAATCCAAGGTATATTTTTTAAAGACCTCAGTTCCCTGGTTCTCCTTCAGCTTCTGCACACAAGGGGAATCACTGCCACCTTGGATCCTACTAGGTTATTTCTCAGAACAAAAAGTATTCCTGGAAGTAACAATCTGTCAGTAACTTCCACTATCACTTACCCAAACTTGATTTTACACAGAGGAATGCAAATCTTCAGTCCATCGATTCCATAAATTACCGCTCTTGTCGGAAACTGTTCAGAAGGAGTGCAAATACTTTCATCTCTGAGTATTAGACACTCACCAGATCCTGTATCTCTTGAAATTGCAATTTCTTTCCTTTCTCCCCCAGTTGTTCCTGAGTAAACTTTACCCACAGGTGTGAAAACTTCATTGAGATCAGGCACTAACTCAACACGTAGTCCCTGTGTATTCTGTGCACTCTCCTGCAGCTCCTTGACCTCTATTGAGGTTCACTTTACTACTTCCACTAATACTACCAGCTTTGCCTCTTTCACCACATCTGGGTGACAGAAATCCACTGATTTCCACTCTGTAAATAAAAACCTTACCATTCAATCTTCTAACTCAATTTAGTGAACACCAAACAAAAATGATGAACAAACCCAATCCCGTTTTCCCTGTCTGATCCCAATCCAATTAAAATGCTGCTTCAATGACACAATTATGAAACATTAAATTAATTTCATCTCACAAAGTCCATACAGCAGGAAATGTTGCTTTCCTGCTGGTCTTCTGAATGTGCTGGTTACTTCCATCCTTTTAATTCTGCTGTTTCCCACTGAGCTGTTTGAACTGTGAGTATCTTAGTATAAAATTCCTTTGTACCTTTGATAATGGGTACGTTCTGAGATTTCTTTCAGAACTGTTCAGTGTTGTTGGTTCACTTTCTCCTCAATGTTGAAAGACAATTGTTTTTATCCCTTGATTCCACCTGAAATTCCTATCATTGGATTGGTTTCAGGCTGTCAATATCATCAGATTTTAAATTCGATTGGCTTTGAAGGGCTGAGTGTTTGGTCTAAATTGATTGGTCACAGTTGAATTGTCATCAAAACAGAAACCAAAACTCAGGAGGAAGTTATGATGAACTTTAATTAACGTTATCGTTATGTTAAGGTAATTGGTTTAAAGAATAGAAAAATAAAGCCACTTTTTCATTTGTTTTCTTCAGTGGGGAGGTGTTATGAAGGTAAAAGGGCTGATGTATCTTTAAGAGAGCTATTCTCCGTGCAGTCTGCATATGTTGGTGTCTTGGCAGTTCTCCTCTAAATGTTCATTTTTTTTCAGGTTTTATATTCTGAAACATAGGATCGTTTCATGTGTGCTAATATTGTCAAAATGCTAATGCAAACTTGATTGGAGATTGGTATTTTGGAGAATGATTTCAAAGGATTGGCTGAATTTGAATTTGTTTTGTCATCTCCAGGTACCTTAACTAATCTAGAAGCTTGACCCAATGCTACATAGGTATCTTGGTGCTGGGTTAGGTAGTTCTTAAGGCAATTAACCCTCTTAAAGATACAGTCTCTGATCTTGTTTTTGGGATCCTTCCGGGGGAGGGAGAGCAGAACCAAGTCATGGTCCATATTGGCACCAGCAACATAGGTCAGAAGAGAGATGGGGACTTGAGGCAGAAATTCAGTGAGCTAGGTTGGAAGCTTCGAACTCGGACAAACAGAGTTGTTTTCTTTGGTTTGCTGCCCGTGCCACGTGCAAGTGAGGTGAGGAATAGGGAGAGAAAGGAGTTTAACATGTGGCTACAGCAATGGTGCAGGAGGGTGGATTTCGGGTTTGTGGATAATTGGAGCTCTTTGTGCAGTAGGTGGGACCTCTACAAGCAGGATGGTCTTCATCTAAACCAGAGGGGTACCAATATCCTGGGGAGGGGGGCGGAATTCGCGAAAGCTATTAAGGTGGATTTAAACTAACACAGCAGGGGGATGAGAGTAGGGAGTTCCCAAATCAAGTGTCTGACACTGGCAAGCGAGAACCTGGTTTGAAGTGTGTGTACTTCAATGTGAGGAGCATCCGAAATAAAGTGGGTGAACTGGCAGCATGGGTTGGTACCTGCGACTTCGATGCTGTGGCCATGAAGGAGACATGGATAGAGCAGGGACAGAAATGGCTGTTGCAGGTTCTGAGATTCAGATGTTTCAGTAAGAACAGAGAAGATGTTCAAAGAGGGGGCGGTGCGGCATTGTTGGTCAAGGACAATATTACAGTTGTAGAAAGGATGTTTGGGAACTCGTTAATTGAGGTAGTATGGATTGAGGTTAGAAACAGGAAAGGAGAAGTCACCATGCTGGGAGCTTTCTATAGGCCTCGAAGGTCACAGAGATGTAGAGGAAAGGATAGCAAAGATGATTCTCGATAGGAGTGAGAGACACAGGGTAGTTGTCATGGGGGACCTCAACTATCCAAATATTGACTGGGATCATTACAGTATGAGTTTTTGTCCAGTGTGTGCAGGAGGTCTTCCTGACCCAGTATGGAGACAGCTGAAGATGTGTTGTTGGAAAAGCGCAGCAGGTCAGGCAGCATCCAAATAACAGGAAATTCGATGTTTCAGGCATAAGCCCTTCTTCAGGAATGAGGAAAGTGTGTCCAGCAGGCTAAGATAAAAGATACGGAGGAGGGACTTGGGAGAGGGGCGATGGAGATGCGATGGGTGGAAGAAGGTCAAGGTAAGGGTGATAGGCCGGAGTGGGGTGGGGGCGGAGAGGTCAGGAAGAAGATTGCAGGTTAGGAAGGCGGTGCTGAGTTCGAGGGATTCGATTGAGACAAGGTGGGGGGAGGGGAAATGAGGAAACTGTAGAAATCTGATTTTATCCCTTGTGGTTGGAGGGTTCCCAGGCGGAAGATGAGGTGCTCTTCCTCCAACTATCGTGTTGTTATGGTCTGGCGATTGAGCATGTCCTTGGTGGAGTGGGAGGGGGATTTAAAGTGTTGAGCCACGGGGTGGTTGGGTTGGTTGGTCCGGGTGTCCCAGAGCTGTTCTCTGAAACATTCTGCAAGTAGGCGGCCTGTCTCCCCAATATAGAGGAGGCCGCATCGGGTGCAGCGGATGCAATTGATGATGTGTGTGGAGGTACAGGTGAATTTGTGGCTGAGATGGAAGGATCGCTTGGGCCCTTGGAGAGAAGTAAGGGAGGAGGTGTGGGCACAAGTTTTGCATTTCTTGCGGTTGCAGGGGAAGGTGGCGGGAGTGGAGGTTGGGTGGTGAGGGTTGTAGACCTGATGAGGGAGTCACGAAGGGAGTGGTCTTTTTGGAACGCTGATTGGGGAGGTGCGGGAAATATATCCCTGGTGGTGGTGTCTGTTTGTAGTTGGTGGAAATGACGGCGGATGATACGCTGTATATGGAGGTTGGTCGGGTGGTAGGTGAGAACCAGTGGGGTTCTGTCCTGGTGGCGGTTGGAGGGGCGGGGCTCAAGGGCAGAGGAACGGAAAGTGGAGAAGATGCGGTGGAGGGCATCGTCGGTCACGTCTGGGGGGAATCTGCGGTCCTTTGAAGGAGGCCATCTGGGCTGTACAGTATTGGAACTGGTCCTCCTGGGACCAGATGCGGCGGAGACGAAGGAATCGGGAATATAGGATGGCGTTTTTACGGGGGGGGCAGGTTGGGAGGAGGTGTAGTCTAGGTAGCTGTGGGAGTCAGTCGATTTATAGTAGATGCCCGTGTCAATTCGGTTGCCCGAGATAGAAATGGGAAGGTCTAGGAAGGGGAGGGAGGAGTCTGAGAAGGTCCAGGTGAATTTGAGGTCGGGGTGGAAGGTGTTGGTAAAGTGGATGAACTGTTCAACCTCCTCGTGGGAGCACGAGGCAGCGCCGATACAGTCATCGATGTAGCGGAGGAAAAGGTGGGGTGTGGTGCCAGTGCAGTTGCGGAAGATGGACTGTTCCACATATCCTATGAAGAGGCAGGCATAGCTGGGGCCCATGCCGGTGCCCACGGCAACTCCTTTGGTTTGGAGGAAGTGAGAGGATTGGAAAGAGAAGTTGTTCAGGTTGAGGACCAGTTCAGTCAGTCAAAGGAGAGTGTCAGTGGAAGGGTACTGGTTGGTACAGCAGGAAAGGAAGAAGCGGAAGGCTTTGAGTCAGTATGTAGACAGGCCAACAAGGGGCGAAGCCACTTTAGATTTAGTACTGGGTAACAAGCCAAGCCATGTGTTCGATTTGGTAGTAGGTGAGCACTTTGGAGACAGTGATCACACTTCTGTAGGGTTTACTTCAGTGATGGAAAGGGATAGGTGTACTACACCTAGCGAGAGTTACAGCAGGAGAAAAGGCAATTACAATCCAACTAGGAAAGATTTAGGAAGCGTAGAATGAGGAAGGAAACTGCAGGGGATCAGCACATTAAAAATATGGAGCTTATTCAAGGAAAAGCTCCTGTGTGTCCTAGATAAGTATATACTTCTCAGGCAGGGAGGATGATATAGAATGCCTGAGGCTTGCTTTACTAAGGAAGTGGAATTTCTGGTCAAGGAGAAGATGAAGGCTTATGTTAGGAAAAAGTGTGAAAACTCAGCTAAGGTGCTTGAAGGTTGCAAGGAAGTCAGGAAAGACCTAAAAAGAGAACTCGGAATGATCTGGAGGGGATATGAGAAGTTTTTGGTGGATAGGATCAGGGTTAACCCTAAGGCTTTCAATAGTTATGTCAGGAATAAAAGAATGACGAAAGTAAAAGTAGTGCCAATCACAGATAATAGTGGAAAGATGTGTGTGGAGACAGAGGAAATAGGGGAAGCACGAAATAAATATTTTTTTGACCGTGTTCACTATAGAAAATGAAAATGTTGGTGAGGAAGATGCAGAGATATTTGCATCTAGAATAGAAGAGATTGAGGTTCACAAGGAAGAGGTATTAGAAATACCGCAGAGTGTGAAAATAGACAAGTCCCCTGGGCTGGATGGGATCTATCCAGGATCCTCAGGGAAGCAAGGGAAGAAATTGCCGAGCCATTGGCATTAATCTTCAAATCATCATTGTCTAAAGGAATAGTGCCTGAGGACTGGAGGATAGCAAATGTGGTTCCCTTGTTCAAAAAGGTTAGTAGAGACAACTCTGGTAATTACAGACCAGTGAGCCTCACTTCAATTGTTGGCAAAGTGTTTGAAAAAGTTATAAGAGATAGGATTTATAACCATCTTCAAAATAATAATCTGATCAGGGACATTCAGAACGGTTTTGTGAAGGGTAGGTCTTGCCTAAGGAATCTTATTGAGATTTTTGACAAAGTGACTGAACAGGTGGATGAGAGTAAACCAGTTGATGTGGTGTATATGGATTTCAGCAAGGCGTTTGATAAGGTTCCCCACAGTAGGCTATTATACAAAATGAGAAGGAATGGGATTGTGGGAGACATAGCAGTTTGGATCAGCAATTGGTTTGCTGGAAGAAAACAGAGGGTTGTAGTTGATAGAACATGTTCAGCTTGGTGTCCAGTTACTAGCAGCGTTCCGCAATGGTCGGTGTTGGGTCCACTGCTCTTCATCATTTTTATAAATGACCTGGATCAGGGCTTAGAAGGGTGGGTTAGTAAATTGGCGGACAGCACTAAAGTTGGTGGAGTTGTGGACAGTGACAAAGGATGTAGTAGGTTGCAGAGAGACATAGATAGGAAGCAGAGCTGGGCTGAGAGGTGGCAAATTGAGTTTAATGTGGACAAGTGTGAGGTGATACACTTTGGCCGGAGTAATCGGAATGCAAAGTACTGGGCTAATGGTGGGATTCTTAGGAGTGCAGATGAGCAGAGAGATCTTGGTGCCCATGTTCACAGATCCCTGAAAGTTGCCACCCAGATTGACAGGTTGTTAAGAAGGCATACAGTGTTTTGGCCTTTATTAATAAGAGGGATTGAGTTCCAGAACCAGGAGGTTATGCTATAGCTGTACAAAGCTCTGGTATGGCCAAACTTGGAGTATTGTGTACAGTTCTGGGACGGCATTATTAGAAGGATGTGGAAACTTTGGAAAGGTGCAGAGGAGATTTACTAGGATGTTGCCTGGTATGGAAGGAATGTCGTATGAGAAAAGGCTGAGGGCCTTGAGGCTGTTCTCGTTAGAGAGAAGAAGGTTGAGAGGTGACTTAATAGAGACATACAAGATAATCAGAGGGTTAGATAGGGTGGACAGGGAGAGCCTTTTTACAATTATGGGGACGGCAAACGCAAGGAGACACAACTTTAAAGTGAGGGGAGATTAGGTGTAAGACAGATGTCAGAGGTAGTTTCTTCACTCAGAGAGTAGTAAGGGTATGGAATGCATTGCCTGCATTGGTAGTAGATTCGCCAAGTTTAAGTGCATTTAAGTTTTCATTGGACAAGTAAATGGATATACATGGAATAGTGTAGGTGGGATGGGCTTCAGATTAGTATGACAGGGCGGCGAGTGAGGACCGAATAGCCTGTACTGCGCTGTGATGTTCTATGTACCTTTTACACCTTCATCAGACAAGGAACTGGTGCAGACCGACTGCTTGTGTTACATGGGAAATTAGAGGAATAAAACGTAAAACTGACCATTCCTGGTGGCCTGTTACGCGCTTCATTATGAAAACATTTAACCCAACAATTCCCCAACCAAATAGTTTTTGATCCCAGAATGCATCAATCCATCTCATCTTTTCATAAATTTCACTAATCGTGCAAAAGGGTATGTTACCATGTTCTTCAGCTGTTCTCTGAACTAAGTCTGGGTCATGGCATATATACATGTGTTTGTGCAGCAACTCAGGAGCTGGAGAATGAAGCCTACATCTCGTAAAATGTAAGGGAAAACGATAGCCTTGAAACCCAAACGATACATTCGTTTCCACACAGAATACACCAGAAATATTGACCATAATAGGATAAAATTCACTGAGATAAGAAACATTAAAGTGATGGATTTTCTTCGGCTCTCCAAGTGTCGGTCTTCGGAATGCTGCCCCCTGCTGTCAGACTGAAGTCTCCTGCGGGCTCTGCTGACCACTAACATGTACCTCCCAGTAAAAGAATTCAGCAGCAGAACCAGAACAAATGGGAGTGCTGGGGTCACAATATAGTGAATCAGCTCGATCGATCCCCAGACGGGAGATAACATGATGTATTTTTTCATCACACAAAACCAAGGGTTATTTCTCAGCTTATACCAAGGATGTAACGTGAAATACCAGGAAATGTTCTTTAAACAGCTGAGCACAGTTATTGTTCCCAGAACCACGGCTGCTGTTTTCTCAGTGCAATATTTGCCTTTCATCTTTTGACAACAATTGGCCACAAATCGATCAAAAGTGAAAGCGACAGTGAACCAGACAGAGCAATCCACAGCTGCAAAAACCAGGATGGCATGGATGTTACACACGGGGACGGTCTTCAGAAATGTAAATTCAGTTTTATATATAATTGGAATGTGTCTCAATGTCAAATCAATGATCATGAGCAATAAGTCCACTGCTGCCATGGCCAACAAGTAGCGAGTGATACATTCAGAAAGATCACATTTTCTCTGTGACAGAATCACTATTGTCACTGTGTTAACTTTGAGAAAGGAAGATTAACAAGAACATGTTAATTTCAGCTGAGAGTAAAGTTACACCTTAATAAAATCAATGTTAGCAATTTACGAGACTGACAGTGATTTTCAAATCTTGAAAGGAAGGTATGATCTAAAAACAGTGACAATCATGATGAATGGTTGCTCAGAAAATTATATGAACTAAAGACTGACTTATACCAGATTCTGACAAAATGCATCCAAAGGTTTTCAAGGGAATGATGAATGAGATAGCTGATACGCTGGTTTTAATTTTGCAGAAGTCCCCAGATGCTGGTGAGAATGGGAAGCAGATGTTCCTTCAAACATAGGCTGCTTCTCTGCAATCTGGCTGTTGATAGGTTTACTGATGAGCTGATCAGTGACAAATGCAAGAGAGAAACAACTTGTGATTGGTGAGTGGGTTTTGGATGCAGGTCCAGTATGCAGTTCAGTAATTGCTGCCAGTCAGGGTCTCTCTGGGGGGAAGATGGGTTGTGGGCTTGGAGCAGGTGGATGGAGACCATGTCTGGGAGGGAGAGCCAGAGGGAGGAGCCAAGCCAGCCATAGCAGACAGGTCCAGGAATGTTGTAGGGGCAAGAGGGAAGTTCCAAGTAATCCCACTTGAGAAAAGGAGACTATGTTGGGATTGGGAAATTATGGGGAGGCCATAAGAAATCTGTCAGGAGATGGTGCTGACACAATGGTGCTGAGGGGGACTGAGAAACCATTGGGATGGGGAATAAGGAGAGGCCACAAGAGGACAGGTGAGACAGGAAGGAGGCAAATGGAAAACAGAGAATGACACTGCAGAGTGGGAGGGAGAGAAAGAGACAGAGAGAACGATATTGGAGAGCGAGGGAAAGAGTTCAAAACCACGAGAGGGTGGTAGAGAGAGAGGAAAGATGGAAATGAAAGAGGGAGAGTGATACTGCAAGAGACGAGGAGGGAGAAAGAGAGAAAGAGAGAGACAGAGAAAGAGTTAAAAAAACTGTGACAGGGTGGTTGAGGGAGCAAGAGGCTGTGAAGTCTGAAATGAGAGAGAAGAGGGACATTACAAACAGAGACTAGTTTCAAAACTGATAATAAAAAGTTACAGCTAACCAGTAATGAGGAAAACATGAAAATCATGAAGGAATTAATTACTTGCAAATGGATGCGGTCTTCGCAGATTAAGGCCACATATGGTCAGGGGATAATCGATGGGAGAGTGATCAGTGGATGCTGTTGTCATGTACATTATATAAGCTGTTATATTTTAATTTGAATTTGACATCCAAAATTTTTTATCTGATCAGTTAACAAACAGATAAATATTTATTGGAGACAATATGTAGTGTAGATGTTAGAAGTCAGAGAGGATGAAATGTGGAACAGGAAAGGTCGAGCAGGTCAGACAGGATCAGAGGAGCAGGAAAGGCGATGTTTTAGGTCAGGATGCTGCATCAGGACTTGCCTGCTTCTCTGATGCTGTAGCACCTGCTGGGCCTTTCCAGCTCCACATTTTATTGAAATAAATATTCATTTTCTCATATCTCAGTAATAAAAAGGTCGCAACAATATGGTGGAGAAATATTCCAATTTTGTGAATATGTGTGGAAATCCATGAGTGGTCTCTTTTCCAGTCTGTAAGAAGTATGTTTAATGTTATAACTTATTGTGTCTCAGGAAGTCTGTGTCAGCTATATTGGGGAAAGAAACATATTTTGCTAAGTTATGCCTGTTGTCTTGTACCAACTTCATTCCAGCATCCATCCAGGAAATTTATATTTTCCAGGAACATTGTGGCTTTACTGGGGGTTCAGACTTCTAAATAAAATTGATAAGTTCCTTGAGAGATGTTTCATTGACAGGAAGTCTGTTTCAAGTGGGGTTTCACAGAGCTTGCTATCTGTTGTGTAGATGAATCATTTAGACTTAAATTCAGAGAATATGATAAAGAATTTCACAGATGGCATGAAACTTGGCAGGGTTGTAAAAGGTGAGAAGGGTATCTGTAACCTGCAGGAGGATATCAATGGCCTGGGCAGCTGGGCAGAGCAGGGACAACAGGAACTCAACCTGGAAAAAGGGTTACTTTACCTTCATCAGTATTCACTGATGAAGTGGCAAATGGAGCTTAATGCAGAAAAGTGTGAGATAGTTCACTTCAGAAGAAGTTACCGGAATGCAGAGTTCTGGGCTAATGGTAAAATTCTTGGCAGTGTAGATGAACAGAGAGTTCTTAGCGTCCCAAGTGCATAAATCCCTGAAAGTTGCAACCCACGTTGACAGGGTTGTTAAGAGGACATATGGTGTGTTGGCATTTATTGGTAGGGAGATTGAGTTTCAGAGCCATGTGGTCATGCTTCAGCTGTACAAGAAACTGGTAAGGCCACACCTGGTGAAAATGTCAATGTCAGTGAGAATACCGAGATACCGTCTATTAGATTAGATAGGATTGCAGTTGGCAAAGAGGAGGTTTTCGCAATTTTGTAATATCTTAAAATAGACAAGACCCTTGGGCTGGTTGGGATTGACCCCCAGATTCTCTGGGAAGCCAGGGAGGATATTGTGGAGCCGTTGGTGTTGATCTTTATGTCATCAATGTTGATAGGAGTACTGTCATAAGACTGGAGGATAGCAAATTTTGTTCCCCTCCTTAAGAAGAGAATTTGGGCCAACCTTGGTAATTATAGACCAATGAGCCTTAATTCGGTTGTGTGTAAGGTCTAGGAAAACGTTACGAGGGATTGGACATCAGTAAGCCTTTTGATAAGGTTCCACATGGTTGGCTATTGCACAAAATATGGAATTTCAGGACTGAAGTTGATTTAGCGGTTTCAATCAGAAGTTGGCTAGCTGAATGAAGACAGAGGGTAGTGACAAATCGGAAATATTCATACTGGAGCTCAGTTACCAGCAGTGTCCTGCAAGCTTCTGTTTTCGAGCTACTTTTGTTTGTCATTTTTATAAATGATCTGGATGTGGACGTAGAAGGATTGGCTAGTAAATTTGCAGACGACACTAAGGTAGGTAGCTTTGCAGATATTGCCAAAAGACAAGATTCCCTACAGCGTGGAAACATGTCCTTCGGCCCAACAAGTCCATACCGACCCTCTGAAATATAACCAACCCAGACCCATTTCCTTACATTTATTCCTGACTAATGCACCTAACACTATGTGCAATTTAGCATGTCTAATTCACCTGAGCTGCACATCTCTGGATTGTGGGTGGAAACCCACACAGACATGGGAAGGATGTGCAATCTTCATGCAGACTTTCGCCTGAGGCTGGAATCTAAACCGGTTCCCTGGCGCTGTGAGGCAGCATTGCTAACAACTGAGCCACCATGCAGCCCCTATTGTGGGCTACCGAGGGACAAAAATAAGATGCAGAGCTGTGCTGAGAAGTGCGAAATGGAGTTTAATGCAGAAAAGTGCAAGATAGATCACTTCAGAAGAAGTTACAGGAATGTGGAGTTCTGGGCTAATGGTAAAATTCTTGGCAGTGTTGATGAACAGAGCGTTCTAAGCGTGCAGGTGCATAAATCCCTGAAAGTTACAAACACTTTGACAGGGTTGTTAAGAAGACATATGGTGTGTTGATATTTATTTTTAGGGAGATTGAATTTCAGAGCCATGAGGTCATGCGTTAGCTTTACAAGAAACTGGTAAGGTCGCACCTGGAGTATTTTGTGCAGTTCTGGAAAGGATGTGGAAGCTATGGAAAGGGTTCAGTGGAGATTTAATTGCATGTTGCCTGATATGGAGGGAAGGTCTTATAAGGATAGGCTGAGGGACTTGAGTCTGTTTTCGTTGCAGAGAAAAAGGTTGAGAGGTGACTTGATCGAGAAGTCAAAGATAATCAGAGGGTTAGATATGATGGATAGTGAGATTCTTTTTCGTCAGATGGTGAAGGCTAACATGAGGGGGCAGATATTTAAATTAAATAGATTTCGGACAGACATCATGGGTAGTATCTTTACTCAGAGAGTAGGAGGGGTGTGCCTTAGCCTGCCTGCAACGATAGTACACTCAGCGAAGTTAAGGGTATTAAAATGGGCATTGTACATCCATATAAATAATAATGGAATGGTGTAGGTTGGATGGGCATCAGATTAACTTCTTAAGTTGACGCAACATCGAGGAACGAACGGCCTGTATTGCACAGGGTTGTTCTGTGTTCGCTGTTTTTTTTTAGGAGGGGCGCACAAGGCAAGGGATTACTCTCTGAATGATAGGGCCCTGGAAATGGCTGAAGATCAGAGGGACCTCGGATGCATATCCACAGATCCCTGATGGTAGCAAGTCAGGTAGATAACCTGGTTAAGAAGGCATTTGTGATAATTGTCTTTTATTAGCGGAGGCTTAGATGAAAAGGACGGGTTGGGTGGTGGTGTTGTGCATTGGTTAGGCCACAACTGGAGTCATGTCTGTAGTTCTGGTCACCAATATTATAGGAAGGATGTGATTGCACTCGAGAGGAAACAGAGGAGATTCACCAGAATGTTGTCTGGGCTGGAGGGTCTGAGCAATGAAGAAAGATTGGAAAGGCTGGGGCTGTTTACATTGGAACAGTAAGGAGTGAGAGGGGACCTGATCGAGGTGTACAAGATGATGAGGGTTGGAGATAGGGTGAATAGAAAGACTCTTTCGCCGTGAGTAAAGAGGTCAATAAACTGGAGGCATAGATTTACCGTGAGAGGCAGAGGGTATAGAGGAACGAAAATGATTTTTTTTTTCTCCAGAGCGAGGTGGGCATCTGGAACTCACTGTCTGAAAAGTTGAAACGATTTTAACACTTAATCAGTCATTAAATATTCACTTCTGTTTCGATGCTCTCCAATGCTACAGGTGTAAAGAGGCATTCGTGTTGTCAGATCTTTGTTGACCAGCGTACTTCAGTGCTGCTTAAGTCGATGAGTCGAGATTGTCATCACCAGTTTTACCGAGGGATTCGACCACTTGATCATCACTGGCCGAGTCAATCAAGAAAGAACGCTTGTGGAGGGAGGGCATATGGGGGAATACAGAGTCATCACAATGACCATCTTAAATACATTCAGATCAACAGTCAGTTCAATAATTCCATCAGCACAACAGTTACCAAGGGAAATGCTACATTATGCTGGAACCAAGAGAGCAGTGTGAAGAAGTAGGAGAAGACCTTTGTATTTTGTCAGAACAATCAGTGATGAATTTGATGTTTATATCTTTGGGCTTTCTGCTCTGTGACCAGTACTAGGCAGCACACTTTAATAGGGACGTGGAAACTGTACAATGTGCATGTGGACATTTTAGCCAGTGTGGGTTCCAGCACGATGGGAATACAGATACATGGATGGACTGGGGAAATCGGAGTTATTGTCATTTGGGAAATCTACAAAATGCTTGGAAGGATAGACAAAATAGATGCAGGAATATGGTCAAGGAGACTCTAAATAAGCATTGATTAAGAATAAGAAACATGCCATTCAGGACCCTGTCGATGAGAAATTGTTTTGCTCAATATCTTTGGAAAGCTTTTTCACAGAGGGCTGTGGCAGCTCAGCCTATCAGTCTATTGAAAGTAGTGGTTAATAAATTTTTGAGTGTTTGGAGAATCGTCTGTAAAAGGCATGAAGTGTCTGGTCAGCCAGGATTGAAATAAATGGCAGAGAAGACTTGATGTGCTGAATGGCATCCTCCAGTTTCTATGCTCCAAAAGACATGTAAAGGCAATAATCAGAGCACACGGATTTAATATGATTGGCAAAAGAAGCAGAGGGTTGCGTGAACATTTTTATTCCACCCAATGAGTGAATCGGACTTGGAATACACAGTCTAATAGAGTGACCCATATCGATTCAATAGTAGATTATAAATATGGAAGTGGAGAAATATGTGAAGCAGGAAAAACTACAGCCGATGGGGAAACAGAGTGTAAGGGAGAGAAGGATGGGTCCAAGACCTGTGTTATAAATTTAAGTAAGGGTAGATCTGAGAACATGAAAGTGAACATAGAAATGAGGTTCTGGGAGAACTCAGTAGTGGTCAGCATTGAAGGACAGAATTCAGATTACACACAATAAATACATTCAAAATGAGAAAGGAAATCTTCCAAATGGCGCACCCACCATCTGCATTTAAAATGGCATTGAAGTTCAATAAAAAGCAGATAATTGCTAAAAGTTGACTGGTAGGTCAGGAACAGAAAATAAAAGTCAGCTCAAAATGTCAAAATGATTGACAAGGACTGAAAAATTTGAATACAAGAGGTGTCCTGTGAGTAATACAGGGGCAAGAGCAAGGTGGGCTGTGGTGAGAGTCATTTATTGACATTGCTCGTAATCACCCACATTAACACCATTTCTCACCTCATTAATATGCAGATGCCCATCCTATCATCCACTGGATAGAAACCAGACACTAACAATTCCATCATGGAAAGAAGTCAGACTGGGAACCCAGTGACTCCAGCTCACTGCTTGTTCCTCCAGCCCTCCAACTTGGAACACCGGCACCAACAAATCAAGGTACGGTTTCTGGGTGGTGACCGCACACAGCCCACGTTCACAGACATTGGAATCCGACATGTGCCAGTCTCACCACACTCCATCCTGGCAAACCTCTGAGCCACTTGTACGGCACTGCCAAGGAGGCCATTCCTGTGAAATGGTTCCTAGGGAACATAATAGTGGGAATCGAAGTTGGGAAGCTGGGGAAAGATGATATTGCAGGGAGACAACTCACTATGTAATGCGGAGGGATTCAGTGAGAGTCAGAAACACCCTTAATACAAGGAGGGGGCAGTGCATTCCCAAACCTGGCATATTGACCCTTCGGGACTGGGCTCAGGGCTGGAGGGTATGTAGATGCAGATGGGTTGGGTGGGGACTCGGAGAAGTGTAAAGTCTGAGAGGTTAACAGAGCGGGGTGTGCTCGCGGGAAGGGACATTTTATCCTTGAGGGTTCCTCTGTGTGCAGAGGAGGAGGCTGGAACTCAGTGTCTGAGGGAAGCCTGCTCTTGTCTTCCATCCTGCTGTGACTCAGAAATGAAGATGACTGCACCTGAACATGAGGCCAGCAGGGTAAGTGTTTGGATGTGCAGCCTGGTGTGGGGGTGGGGTATCTGCAAGTCCGTGCAATGGGAGGCCCCTTCAAAGGGCAATGTCACTCGGCACACACCCAATCACTGAAGGACAGACCCTTTAATATTGTACATTGCAGCTCATTCACCAAAAGAGCTCAGAGCATTTGGTGTCATACAGGTTTACAGAATGGAAACAGGCCCTTTGGCCCAACATGTCCATGCTACCCAGTTGGTACATTTAAACTTGTCCAGTTTGTATACGTTTAGACCAAATCCCTCTATGCCTATCACAACCATGTACCTGTCCAGATGATTCTTAAATGACTTCTATCACTACCTGCGAGAGCCCATTCCAGACACTCACAACCTTCTGTGGGAAAATGTTGTCCCTCTCAACCTATCTGTGTATCTCCCCTCTCGGCCTTAACCTGTGATCTCTAGTTTTAGACTCCCCTAACATGGGAAAAAGTTGTTGGCTATCTACCTTATCTCTGTCTCTCTTGATTTTATGGACATGTATAAAGTCTCATATTCTCAATGGAAAACTACCTCCCAGATTATCCAGACTCTCCTTAAAGCTAAAAACTTCTCGTCCACATAGCATCCTAGGAAATCTTTTTCTGCACTTCGTCCAGTTTAATTATATCCTTTCTATAGTAGGGTGACTCGAACTGTACACAGTAACTTCAAATGTGGCCTTTCCAAAATCTTGCACAACTGCACCAAGATGTCCCAACTCTTAGACTCAATGTTCTCCCCAATGAAAACAAGCATGTTGAAATCCTTCTTGACCACCCTGCCTACCCTGTGACTCCAGCTTCAAGAAGCAATGTACCTGTACCCCTCGATCTCCTTGTTCTATAACACTCCCCAGGGCCTAACCAATAACTGGGTCCGGACTGCCCTGGGTTGACCAAACAAAATGCAACACCTCTACATTAAACACTACTTGACATTCCTCAGCCCACTGCTCCAATTGATTAAAATCTTACTGTACTCACAGGTAACCTTCTTCAATGTCCACTGTACCACCAATCTTTGTGGCATTCATCAACCTACTAATCATACCTCCTAAATTCTCAGCCAAATTCTTTAAATGAATGATGAATAACAGAGGACCCAGCTGTAATGTCCCAGTCCCATGTATCCATCCATGCCCTGAATTCATGTCCCTTACCTGTCAGGCCTCTTGCTTTGAAATAAATGCAGTTTAACCCTGACTTCCCTTGCTTCCAGCATACATCTGTCTGCCCTGTCTGGTACGATGATTACCAACACTGCCTCGACTGTTTTACTTGCTCTCATTATATTCTCTCCTGTCATTAACCTTCTATTATGTCTCCCTACTCCTTTGGATGTTCTCCAATACCTGTCCTCATCTCCCTGCCAGATTAGTGTACCCCATCCCAAGTGGCTCTCACAAATCTCCCCAACTGGTTATTGAACCCCTCCAGTTCAGGTACAACCTGTCCCACTTGGGCAGATCACATCAGCCCCAGAACATGTTCTAATGATCTAAGAATCTGAATCCCTGCCCCCGCACCAGCTTTTAGCCACACATTCATCTGCTAAATCCCCCTTTTCTTGTTCTCGCTGAAACTAACAGTTCCCAAGTTACTCCCCTTGAGATCCTACATTTTAACCATCTGCTTAACTCTCTTTCATGACTCTTCAGGACCTCATCCCTTTTCCACACTACGTTGTTGGTACCAATGTGTACAATGTCCACAGCCTCCTCACCCTCCCCTTGAGGAATTTCACGCAATGTTCATAGATGCCCTCAGCCCTGACACCAGGGAGGGAGCACACCATCCTGGAGTCTCGGTCACAGTCTGTGAACCTGACTCGCGAGTTACCTAATGGTCTATGGAATTGCCTTCCCAAAGGTTTGCAGCTAAGCCATTCATGGTACCACAGGCCTGTCTGCTGCTGCTGTACTCCCCTGAGAGAGGTTATACCCCCCCCAACAGTATCCCAAACGGTATCCTTGTTCGTGAGAGGAATAGCCACTGGAGACTCCTGCACTACCTGCCTCTCCTGGCAGTCACCGATCTCCCTGACTGAACCTGTGGTGTGGCCACATAACTGTAAATAGTGTCTATCACACTCTCTGTCCCCTGTATGCTCCTCAGTGTGTCCAACTCTTTCTTCAACTCAACCGCCCGGTTTGTGAGGATCACACTTCCTGCAGACACAGTCGTCAGGGACACTAGACTATTCTCTGATCTTCCACTTGCGGCAGGATGAGCATACCACTGCTCCAGGTGCATCTCTGTCACCTCACAGGAAGACAAAGAACAGAATATTACCTTACTCTTACCTCGTTGCTGATCACCCTCCTCACCAAGTATCCCAGTATCCACCAAAACCCACACTTAAACATCCAGCAGCACTTCAACAGCAAAACAGTCATTCTCAAAATGTTCGCTCCAACAATGGCTACTCAGCTGGAGATTGCCTCCATTTTGTTCACTCCTGGTGGCTGAGCTGATTCCTCACAGAATGCTCCTCAATCACTTCTCAGCAGCACGTTTTGTTAACTTGGGAATAACTTGAATATCTCAGGAAGTCCAGTCATTTCTGCAGCACATTGGCGTAGCTGCCAGGATGACAGTGACCTGTGATTTCCCCATTGCCTGGATACGGTAGCTATGGGTTACCTCCCACTTGGGGCGATGGAGCACTGTGCAGTGACAGGGATGGCTGGGTCCAGTCCCTGTAATGTCAGATTTGCAGCCAGAGAGAGACTCACAGACATAGCTGATTGTAAAGGGTGAACTCATAGATGTGCAAAATTATTTTCAATAGCATGTCGCCTGTGTCACCAGTACATCTGCTTTCTCGCTCTATCGCCTGGTCTAGGTGCATTCCTGGGGTCTGCGGCTGGTCTGGAGAAAGCCTGCCCTACACTGGAGCCCATTGGCATTGGAGGGTCTGGTTGGGTGATCCTGGGGGTGGGTGGGTGTGCAGAGTCCTCACACACTGACTAACAGAGGCAGGTGCAACTCCCTCAGTCTGACCACACAGAGAACAGGGAGACGGCAGAGAGAGAGTAGGAGGGAAAGAGAGAAAGAGAGAGAGTGAGAGACAGAGACAGAGAGAGAGGTTTAAATATGAGAAGAGAGAGAGGGAAAAATTAAGATGTAGAAGATGGAGAGACAAATCGACAGAAATAAATTTTCAGAATGGAATTGGATAAAAATTAATAGGGGAAAGATTTGCAGGACGATGGGGAGAGAACAGAAAAGGGGAATGGTGCTGTGTCTCTGTGACTCTACCTACAGGATGACAAGGAGGGGACCGGGGGTGGGAATAATTAGACAGGTCAGGACTTGAAGGAATTTGAAATCAAAAATAAGAACATTAAAATGGGAAGTTGTTGGATCAGGAATGTTTGTTGGTCAATTAGCACAAAGAGAAATGGTAAACCAAACGTGATGGGAGTTCAGAATGGGCAGCATACTTTGGATGAGTTCTGGTTTATTGAGGTTTAACACTGTGGGGTTAAAGATGATATCAGCAGAATACTCGAGTCTGGGTTAATCAAACCCAGAGACAGTGTAGTATGTAGCATCCCGGATGAAGCAGGCAGGAGACAGAGATATTACAGAGGGGATGGTAAACAAGCTTTGCAATGGAGAGGATGTGGGGTAAAACCTCAGGTTAGGGTTAAAGGGAGCCCTGAGGCGACAAACATATTGTTTCAACCTGAAACTAGGGATTGGATCAAGGCAAATGATAGAAAACTGAATTTGTGATGGGAACCAAAGACAATGGTATTGGTCTTCTCATGTTAAAGTGAGAATAACAGGAGTCTAGTGGTTTACAAATCTACTGGGGGGCAATAGAAACATAGTTAAAGCAGGAGCAGCAAGCAGGAGAATTGGAAATGACAAGAACAGGAAAACAGTGAAATTATGATTCATAGAATTAATAGCCAGATAGAGACACTTACCTGGAATACCAACAGCAGCGAGAGTCGGATAGTAAATGTGTTGAATAATCCAAAGTATGTATTGGATCCGACGTTCCAAATTCATCCGTTGATAATTTGCAGAAAAATAGTCAATAGTCCCAGAGAGACTCCTGCCCATTGTGGGAACATTGCAGTCTGCTCTCCTCAGATTCTGATCTGTCATCTCTCCCTGTTTTGAGGAATGTTGTAGCTGACATTCATTTATTAATAGAAGGAGAAATCCATCCAGAGACTCAGTTAGGGCCCACAGAGATTGACATTAATTACAGTCACTGAACAAACAGGTTGATTGAACTCCTTTCAATCCAATGACTTTGTCACAGAGTAAAGTAAAACTTTTCCCTGGTCTGTATAAAATGTGTGAGGGATGCTGAGTAAAGGAACAATGAAAATATGGGAGTGGGCCAAGAGGGCTGGATGTTTGTATTAGTGTCCCCTAAAGAACAATATAAAATATGGTTTTATTTATTTGAAGAAACGTTGAACAAGTGATAGGTATTATGGGCTTAAAGAATACTTTGATAAATTAAAGTTCAGCGTGTTTCAGGTTCCAAAAGGAATATGACTTTCAAAAGGTGAAGTGTTTTTTAAATGACAGATTAGGAAATTCAAACATGTGAACTGAAGGACCAATGGCATTCTGACTATAACACAGACTGAGGGACATAACTCAGAGAGGAACACTGTGCAGGTAAAGGGCTCTTGTGGTGCAGTGTTAGTCCCACGAGTAAGAGATCTTGTGCTGAAATACCAGAGGTGTGTAGCAGCATCTCGGAGACAGGTTGATTAGAAGATAGATAAAATGCAGGAAAATAGACTGTTCATCCCTTATGACCAACATTAGAATCAGAGATTTCAAGGTTTGGAGACAACAAGTGAGACGGAAAGATAGTGAACAGTGAGGAGGACAGGATCAGACATCAGAAGGTCATTTAAAGTAACATATTACTGATGCTGCAAAACTAAAACACACACAGAATGCTGCAGAAACTCAGCCGATCAGGCAGCATTGGAGAGGGAAGTAGAATTAATGATTCAGCTCGGAGCTGAAAGGGGTGGAAAAATGGGATATTTTATTGTTTCAACAGAGGAAAACGACGGGTGAAATGGTGTCCAGGGTAAAAGGCAGGGAATTTGTTAATGGTGGTGGAAGTGGAAATGAAGCAATGTAAATAAGGCACAAATAAGAAAACTGTGTGTGTGAAGGAGATGATCAGAATCAGAGAAATGACCCAGCAGCTGGCACTTAGAGGGACCGGCAGAGACCAGACAGCTACTCAGGCAGGAGAGGGACCTGTGGTGTCAGCAATCAGGACCCACATCTGAATGTACAGGGAGGAGCAGCAGGCGGGGAAATGGGAAACAATGGGTTCAACTCTTTCCAATTTATAGAAATGATTTGGATGGAGGGATTGAATGTATGGAGCGAAATCTACTGATGACACAAAGATATCTGGAACGTGAGTTGTGAAGAGGACATGAGGAGCTTACAAAGCGTATGGATTGATTAGATTAGATTACTTACAGATTAGATTAGATTACTTACAGTGTGGAAACAGGCCCTTCGGCCCAGCAAGTCCACACCGACCCACTGAAGCGCAACCCACCCATACCGCTACATTTACCCCTTACCTAACACTACGGGCAATTTAGCACGGCCAATTCACCTGACCTGCACATCTTTGGACTGTGGGAGGAAACTGGAGCACCCGGAGGAAACGCACGCAGACACGGGGAGAACGTGTAAACTCCACACAGTCAGTCGCCTGAGGCGGGAATTGAACCCGGGTCTCTGGCGCTGTGAGGCAGCAGTGCTAACTTGGTTCATTGAGTGAGCAAAAAACTGGCAAATGGAGGAAATTGTGGGGAACTGGGAAACTGTCCATTGTGTCAGCAAGAATTAAAAATAAACACCTTATCTGAAAGGTCAGCAGTTGCAGAGCTCTAAGATGCAGAGGGATTTGGAGGTCCTGGTCCATTAATCACTGAATGTTAGAATGCAATTACATTCAGAGAGCAGTAAGGGTATGGAATGCATTGCCTGCATTGGTAGTAGATTCGCCAAGTTTAAGTGTATTTAAGTTTAATTGGACAGGTAAATAATGTACATGGAATAGTATAGGTGGGATGGACTTCAGATTAGTTTGACAGGGCGGCGCAACATCGAGGACCGAAGAGCCTGTACTGCGCTGTAATGTTCTATGTTCTACGTACCTTTTACACCTTCATCAGACCAGGCAGTTGGAACTGGTGCAGACAGACTGCTTGTATTACATGGGAAATTTGACGAATAAAACATAAAACTGACCATTCCTAATGGCCTGGTACGTGCTTCATTATGAAAACATTTAACCCAACAATTCCCCAAACAAATAGTTTTTGATCCCAGAATGCATCAATCCATCTCATCTTTTCATAAATTTCACTAATCGAGCAAAAGGGTATGCTATCACATTCTTCAGCTGTTCTCTGAACTTAGTCTGGGTCATGGCATATATACATGTGTTTGTGCAGCAACTCAGGAGCTGGAGAATGAATCCTACATCTCGTAAAACGTATTGGAAAACAACAGCCTTAAAACCCAAACGATGCATTCGTTTCCACACAGAATATACCAGAAATATTGACCATAATACGACAAAATTCACTGAAATAAGAAACATTAAAGTGATGGATTTTCTTCGACTCTCCAAGTGTCGGTCTTTGGAATGTTGCCCCCTGCTGTCAGACTGGAGTCTCCTGCGGACTCTGCTGGCCACCAAAATGTACCTCCCAGTGAAAGCATTGAGCAGCAGAACCAGAACAAATGGGAGTGCTGGGGTCACAATATAGTGAATCAGCTCGATCGATCCCCAGATGGGAGATAACATGATGTACTTTTTCATCGCACAAAACCAGGGGTTATTTCTCAGCTTATACCAAGGATGTAACGTGAAATACCAGGAAATGTTCTTTAAACAGCTGAGCACAGTTATTGTTCCCAGAACCACGGCTGCTGTTTGCTCAGTGCAATACTTGCCTTTCATCTTTTGACAACAAATGGCCACAAATCGATCAAAGGTGAAAGCCACAGTGAACCAGACAGAACAGTCCATAGCTGCAAAAACCAGGATGGCGTGGATGTTACACACGGGGACGGTCTTCAGAAATGTAAATTCAGTTTTATATATAATTGGAATGTGTCTCAATATCAGATCAATGATCATGAGCAATAAGTCCACTGCTGCCATGGCCACCAGGTAGCGAGTGATACATTCAGAAAGATCACATTTTCTCTGTGACAGAATCACTATTGTCACTATGTTAACTTTGAGAAAGGAAGATAAGCAAGAACATGTTAATTTCATCTGAGAGTAAAGTTACACCTTAATAAAATCAATGTTAGCAATTTACCAGACTGACAGTGATTTTCAAATCTTGAAAGGAAGGTATGATCTAAAAACAATAACAATCATGATGAATGGTTGCTCAGAAAATTATTTGAACTAAAGACTGACTTATCCCAGATTCATACAAAATGCATCCAAAGGTTTTCAAGGGAATACTGAATGAGATAGCAGATAAGCTGGTTTTAATATTCCAAAAGTCCCCAGCTGCTGGTGAGAATGGGAAGCAGGTGCTCCTTCAAACATCGGCTGTTTCTCTGCATGCTTGCTTTTGATAGGTTTACTGATGAGCTGATCTTTGACAAATGCAAGAGAGAAACACCTTGTGATTGGTGAGTGGGTTTGGATGCGGGTCCAGTATGCAGCTTAGTAATTGCTGCCAGTCAGGGCCTCTCTGGGGGGAAGATGGGTTGTGGGCTTGGAGCAGGTGGATGGAGACCATGTCTGGCAGGGAGAGCCAGAGGGAGGAGCCAAGCCAGCCATGGCAGACAGGTCCACGAATGTTGGAGGGGCAAGAGGGAAGTTCCAAGTAATACCAGATGAGACAATGAGGCCATGTTGGGATTGGGAAATTATGGGGAGGCCTATCAGGAGATGGTGCTGACACAATGGTGCTGAGGGGTACTGAGAAACCAGTGGGATGGGGAATAAGGAGAGGCCACAAGAGAACAGGTGAGACAGGAAGGAGGGGATGGAAAAGAGAGACTGACACTGCAGAGTGGGAAGGAGAGAAAGAGACAGAGAGAACGATATTGGAGAGCGAGAGAAAGATTTCAATACTACGAGAGGGTGGTAGAGGGAGAGGTAGGATGGGAATGAAAGACGGAGAGTGGTACTGCAAGAGACTAGGAGGGAGAGAGAGAGAAAGAGAGAGACAGAGAGAGTTAAAAACTGCGAGAGGGTGGTTCAGGGAGCGAGAGTGTGAAATCTGCAGTGAGAGAGAAGAGGGGCATTGTAAGCAGAGACTATTTTCAAAATTGATAATAAAAAATTACAACGAACCAGTAATGAGGAAAACATGAAAATCATTGAGGGAATGAATTACTTGCAAATGGATGTCGTCTTCCCAGATTAAGGCCACATATGGTCAGGGGATACTCGATGGGGGAGTGATCGGTGGATGCTATTTTCATGTACATTATATAAGTTGTTATATTTTAATTTGAATTTGACATCCAAAATTTTTTATCTGATCATTTAACAAACAGATAAATATTTATTGGAGAAAATAAGGAGTGCAGATGCTTGAAGTTAGAGAGGATGAAATGTGAAACAGGAAAGGCCGAGCAGGTCAGACAGGATCAGCGGAACAGGAAAGGCGATGTTTTAGGTCAGGATGCTGCATCAGGACTTGCCTGCTTCTCTGATGCTGTAGCACCTGCTGGGCCTTTCCCGCTCCACATTTTATTGAAATAAATATTCATTTTCTCATATCTCAGTAATAAAAAGGTAGCAACAATATGGTGGAGAAATATTCCAATTTTGTGAATATGTGTGGAAATCCATGAGTGGTCACTTTTCCAGTCTGTAAGAAGTATGTTTATTGTTATAGCTTTTTGTGTCTCAGGAAGTCTGTGTCAGCTATATTGGGGGAAAAAAAAACATATTTTGCTAAGTTATGCCTGTTGTCTTGTACCAACTTAATTACAGCATCCATCCAGGAAATTTATATTTTCCAGGAACATTATGGCTTGACTGGGGGTTCAGACTTCTAAATAAAATTGATAAGTTCCTTGAGAGATGTTTCAGTGACAGGAAGTCTGTTTCCAGTGGGGTTTCACAGAGCTTGCTATCTGTTGCGTAGATGATTCATTTAGACTTAAATTCAGAGAATATGATAAAGAATTTCACAGATGGCATGAAACTTGGCAGGGTGGTAAAAGGTGAGTAGGGTATCTGTAACCTGCAAGAGGATATCAATGGCCTGGGCAGCTTGGCAGAGCAGGGACAACAGGAACTCAACCTGGAAAAAGGGTTACTTTCCCTTCATCAGTATTCACTGATGAAGTGGCAAATGGAGTTTAATGCAGAAAAGTGCGAGATTGCTCACTTCAGAAGAGGTTACAGGAATGCAGAGTTCTGGGCTAATGGTAAAATTCTTGGCAGTGTAGATGAACAGAGAGTTCTTAGCGTCCCAAGTGCATAAATCCCTGAAAGTTGCAACCCACGTTGACAGGGTTGTGAAGAGGACATATGGTGTGTTGGCATTTATTGGTAGGGAGATTGAGTTTCAGAGTCATGAGGTCATCCTTCAGCTGTACAAGAAACTGGTAAGGCCACACCTGGTGAAAAGGTCAATGTCAGTGAGAATACCGAGATACCGTCTATTAGATTAGATAGGATTGCAGTTGGCAAAGAGGAGGTTTTCGCAATTTTGTAATATCTTAAAATAGACAAGACCCTTGGGCTGGGGTGGGATTGACCCCCAGATTCTCTGGGAAGCCAGGGAGGATATTGCAGAGCCTTTGGTGTTTATCTTTATGTCATCAATGTTGATAGGAGTACTGCCATTTGGAGGATAGCAAATTTTGTTCCCCTCCTTAAGAAGAGAATTTGTGCCAACCTTGGTAATTATAGACCAATGAGCCTTAATTCGGTTGTGTGTAAGGTCTAGGAAAACGTTACGAGGGATTGGACATCAATAAGCCTTTTGATAAGGTTCCACATGCTTGGCTATTGCACAAAACATGGAATTTCAGGACTGAAGTTGGTTCAGCGGTTTTAATCAGAAGTTGGCTAACTGAATGAACACAGAGGGTAGTGACAAATCGGAAATATTCATAATGGAGTTCAGTTACCAGCAGTGTCCTGCAAGCTTCTGTTTTGGAGCTACTTTTGTTTGTCATTTTTATAAATGATCTGCATGTGGACGTAGAAGGATTGGCTAGTAAATTTGCAGACGACACTAAGGTAGGTAGCTTTGCAGATATTGCCAAAAGACAAGATTCCCTACAGCGTGGAAACATGTCCTTCGGCCCAACAAGTCCGTACCGACCCTTTGAAAAATAACCAACCCAGACCTATTTCCTTACATTTACTCCTGACTAATGCACCTAACACTATGTACAATTTAGCATGTCTAATTCAACTGAGCTGCACATCTCTGGATTGTGGGTGGAAACACACACAGACATGGGAAGGGTGTGCAATCTCCATACAGACTTTCGCCTGAGGTTGGAATCAAAACCGGTTCCCTGGCGCTGTGAGGCAGCAGTGCTAAGAACTGAGCCACCATGCAGCCCTTGTTGTGGGCTACCGAGGGACAAAAATAAGATGCAGAGCTGTTCTGAGAAGTGGCAAATGGAGTTTAATGCAGAAAAGTGCAAGATAGATCACTTCAGAAGAAGTTACAGGAATGCAGAGTTCTGGGCTAATGGTAAAATTCTTGGCAGTGTTGATGAACAGAGAGTTCTAAGCGTCCAGGTGCATAAATCCCTGAAAGTTGCAACCCACGTTGACAGGGTTGTTAAGAAGACATATGGTGTGTTGATGTTTATTGGTAGGGAGATTGAGTTTCAGAGCCATGAGGTCATGCATCAGCTTTACAAGAAACTGGTAAGGTCACACCTGGAGTATTTTGTGCAGTTCTGGGAAAGGATGTGGAAGCTATGGAAAGGGTTCAGTGGAGATTTACTTGCATGTTGCCTCGTATGGAGGGAAGGTCTTAAGAGGAAAGGCTGAGGGACTTGAATTTGTTTTCGTTGCAGAGAAAAAGGTTGAGAGGTGACT
This sequence comes from Hemiscyllium ocellatum, assembly GCF_020745735.1. Lineage (NCBI taxonomy): Eukaryota > Metazoa > Chordata > Chondrichthyes > Orectolobiformes > Hemiscylliidae > Hemiscyllium > Hemiscyllium ocellatum. Next base: position 16,201,233 of record NC_083412.1, read on the forward strand.
TGATCGAGACATCAAAGATAATCAGAGGGTTAGATATGATGGATAGTGAGATCCTTTTTCGTCAGATGGTGAAGGCTAACATGAGGGGGCAGAGATTTAAATTAAATAGATTTCGGACAGACATCATGGGTAGTATCTTTACTCAGAGAGTAGGAGGGGCGTGTCTTGGCCTGCCTGCAACGGTAGTACACTCAGCAAAGTTAAGGGTATTTAAATGGGCATTGTACATACATATAAATAATAATGGAATGGTGTAGGTTGGATGGGCATCAGATTAACTTCTTAAGTTGGCGCAACATCGAGGAACGAACGGCCTGTATTGCACAGGGTTGTTCTGTGTTCTCTGTTTCTTTTAGGAGGGGCGAACAAGGCAAGGGATTACTCTCTGAATGATAGTGCCCTGGAAAGGGCTGAAGATCAGAGAGACCTCGGATGCATATCCACAGATCCCTGATGGTAGCAAGTCAGGTAGATAACCTGGTTAAGAAGGCATTTGTGATACTTGTCTTTTATTAGCGGAGGCTTAGATGAAAAGGACGGGTTGGGTGGTGGTGTTGTGCATTTGTTAGGCCACAACTGGAGTCATGTTTGTTGTTCTGGTCACCAATATTATAGGTAGGATGTGATTGCACTCGAGAGGAAACAGAGGAGATTCACCAGAATGTTGTCTGGGCTGGACGGTCTGAGCAATGAGGAAAGATTGGCAAGGCTGGGGGTGTTTACCTTGGAACAGAAGGAGTGAGAGGGGACCTGATTGAGGTGTACAAGATTATGAGTGTTGGAGATAGGGTGAATAGAAAGACACTTTCGCCGTGAGTAAAGAGGCCACTAAACAGGAGGCATAGATTTACCGTGAAAGGCAGAGGGTATAGAGGAACGAAAATGATTTTTTTTCTCCAGAGCGAGGTGGGCATCTGGAACTCACTGTCTGAAAAGGTATTGAGTTGAAACGATTTTAACCCTTAATCAGTCATTAAATATTCACTTCTGTTTCGATGCTCTCCAATGCTACAGGTGTAAAGAGGCATTCGTGTTGTCAGATCTTTGTTGACCAGCGTCCTTCAGTGCTGTTTAAGTCGATGAGTCAAGATTGACATCACCAGTTTTACCGAGGGATTCGACCACTTGATCATCACTGGCCGAGTCAATCAAGAAAGGACGCTTGTGGAGGGAGGGCATATGGGGGAATACAGAGTCATCACAACCACCATCTTAAATACATTCAGAACAACAGTCAGTTCAATAATTCCATCAGCACAACAGTTACCAAGGGAAATGCTACATTATGCTGGAACCAAGAGGGCAGTGTGAAGGAGTTGGAGATGACCTTTGTATTTTGTCAGAACAATCAGTGATGAATTTGATGTTTATATCTTTGGGCTTTCTGCTCTGTGACCAGTACTAGGCAGCACAATTTAATAAGGACGTGGAAACTGTACAATGGGTATGTGGACATTTTAGCCAGTGTGGGTTCCAGCACGAAGGGAATACAGATACATGGATGGACTGGGGAAATCGGAGTTATTGTCATTTGGGAAATCTACAGAATGCTTGGAAGGATAGACAAAATAGATGCAGGAATACGGTCAAGGAGACTCTAAATAAGCATTGATTAAGAATAAGAAACATGCCATTCAGGACCCTGTCGATGAGAAATTGTTTTGCTCAATATCTTTGGAAAGCTTTTTCACAGAGGGCTGTGGCAGCTCAGCCTATCAGTCTATTGAAAGTAGTGGTTAATAAATTTTTGAGTGTTTGGTGAATCGTCTGTAAAAGGCATGAAGTGTCTGGTCAGCCAGGATTGAAATAAATGGCAGAGAAGACTTGATGTGCTGAATGGCATCCTCCAGTTTCTATGCTCCAAAAGACATGTAAAGGCAATAATCAGAGCACACGGATTTAATATGATTGGCAAAAGAAGCAGAGGGTTGCGTGAACATTTTTATTCCACCCAATGAGTGAATCGGACTTGGAATACACAGTCTAATAGAGTGACCCATATCGATTCAATAGTAGATTATAAATATGGAAGTGGAGAAATATGTGAAGCAGGAAAAACTACAGCCGATGGGGAAACAGAGTGTAAGGGAGAGAAGGATGGGTCCAAGACCTGTGTTATAAATTTAAGTAAGGGTAGATCTGAGAACATGAAAGTGAACATAGAAATGAGGTTCTGGGAGAACTCAGTAGTGGTCAGCATTGAAGGACAGAATTCAGATTACACACAATAAATACATTCAAAATGAGAAAGGAAAACTTCCAAATGGCGCACCCACCATCTGCATTTAAAATGACATTGAAGTTCAATAAAAAGCAGATAATTGCTAAAAGTTGGCTGGTAGGTCAGGAACAGAAAATAAAAGTCAGCTCAAAATGTCAAAATGATTGACAAGGAGTGGAAAATTAGAATACAAGAGGAGTCCTGTGAGTAATACAGGGGCAAGAGCAAGGTGGGCTGTGGTGAGAGTCATTTATTGACATTGCTCGTAATCACCCACATTAACACCATTTCTCACCTCATTAATATGCAGATGCCCATCCTATCATCCACTGGATAGAAACCAGACACTAACAATTCCATCATGGAAAGAAGTCAGACTGGGAACCCAGTGACTCCAGCTCACTGCTTGTTCCTCCAGCCCTCCAACTTGGAACACCGGCACCAACAAATCAAGGTACGGTTTCTGGGTGGTGACCGCACACAGCCCACGTTCACAGACATTGGAATCCGACATGTGCCAGTTTCACCACACTCCATCCTGGCAAACCTCTGAGCCACTTGTACGGCACTGCCAAGGAGGCCATTCCTGTGAAATGGTTCCTAGGGAACATAATAGTGGGAATCGAAGTTGGGAAGCTGGGGAAAGATGATATTGCAGGGAGACAACTCACTATGTAATGCGGAGGGATTCAGTGAGAGTCAGAAACACCCTTAATACAAGGAGGGGGCAGTGCATTCCCAAACCTGGCATATTGACCCTTCGGGACTGGGCTCAGGGCTGGAGGGTATGTAGATGCAGATGGGTTGGGTGGGGACTCGGAGAAGTGTAAAGTCTGAGAGGTTAACAGAGCGGGGTGTGCTCGCGGGAAGGGACATTTTATCCTTGAGGGTTCCTCTGTGTGCAGAGGAGGAGGCTGGAACTCAGTGTCTGAGGGAAGCCTGCTCTTGTCTTCCATCCTGCTGTGACTCAGAAATGAAGATGACTGCAACTGAACATGAGGCCAGCAGGGTAAGTGTTTGGATGTGCAGCCTGGTGTGGGGGTGGGGTATCTGCAAGTCCGTGCAATGGGAGGCCCCTTCAAAGGGCAATGTCACTCGGCACACACCCAATCACTGAAGGGCAGACCCTTTAATATTGTACATTGCAGCTCATTCACCAAAAGAGCTCAGAGCATTTGGTGTCATACAGGTTTACAGAATGGAAACAGGCCCTTTGGCCCAACATGTCCATGCTACCCAGTTGGTACATTTAAACTTGTCCAGTTTGTATACGTTTAGACCAAATCCCTCTATGCCTATCACAACCATGTACCTGTCCAGATGATTCTTAAATGACTTCTATCACTACCTGCGAGAGCCCATTCCAGACACTCACAACCTTCTGTGGGAAAATGTTGTCCCTCTCAACCTATCTGTGTATCTCCCCTCTCGGCCTTAAACTGTGATCTCTAGTTTTAGACTCCCCTAACATGGGAAAAAGTTGTTGGCTATCTACCTTATCTCTGTCTCTCTTGATTTTATGGACATGTATAAAGTCTCATATTCTCAATGGAAAACTACCTCCCAGATTATCCAGACTCTCCTTAAAGCTAAAAACTTCTCGTCCACATAGCATCCTAGGAAATCTTTTTCTGCACTTCGTCCAGTTTAATTATATCCTTTCTATAGTAGGGTGACTCGAACTGTACACAGTAACTTCAAATGTGGCCTTTCCAAAATCTTGCACAACTGCACCAAGATGTCCCAACTCTTAGACTCAATGTTCTCCCCAATGAAAACAAGCATGTTGAAATCCTTCTTGACCACCCTGCCTACCCTGTGACTCCAGCTTCAAGAAGCAATGTACCTGTACCCCTCGATCTCCTTGTTCTATAACACTCCCCAGGGCCTCACCAATAACTGGGTCCGGACTGCCCTGGGTTGACCAAACAAAATGCAACACCTCTACATTAAACACTACTTGACATTCCTCAGCCCACTGCTCCAATTGATTAAAATCTTACTGTACTCACAGGTAACCTTCTTCAATGTCCACTGTACCACCAATCTTTGTGGCATTCATCAACCTACTAATCATACCTCCTAAATTCTCAGCCAAATTCTTTAAATGAATGATGAATAACAGAGGACCCAGCTGTAATGTCCCAGTCCCATGTATCCATCCATGCCCTGAATTCATGTCCCTTACCTGTCAGGCCTCTTGCTTTGAAATAAATGCAGTTTAACCCTGACTTCCCTTGCTTCCAGCATACATCTGTCTGCCCTGTCTGGTACGATGATTACCAACACTGCTTCGACTGTTTTACTTGCTCTCATTATATTCTCTCCTGTCATTAACCTTCTATTATGTCTCCCTACTCCTTTGGATGTTCTCCAATACCTGTCCTCATCTCCCTGCCAGATTAGTGTACCCCATCCCAAGTGGCTCTCACAAATCTCCCCAACTGGTTATTGAACCCCTCCAGTTCAGATACAACCTGTCCAACTTGGGCAGATCACATCAGCCCCAGAACATGTTCTAATGATCTAAGAATCTGACTCCCTGCCCCCGCACCAGCTTTTAGCCACACATTCATCTGCTAAATCCCCCTTTTCTTGTTCTCGCTGAAACTAACAGTTCCCAAGTTACTCCCCTTGAGATCCTACATTTTAACCATCTGCTTAACTCTCTTTCATGACTCTTCAGGACCTCATCCCTTTTCCACACTACGTTGTTGGTACCAATGTGTACAATGTCCACAGCCTCCTCACCCTCCCCTTGAGGAATTTCACGCAATGTTCATAGATGCCCTCAGCCCTGACACCAGGGAGGGAGCACACCATCCTGGAGTCTCGGTCACAGTCTGTGAACCTGACTCGCGAGTTACCTAATGGTCTATGTAATTGCCTTCCCAAAGGTTTGCAGCTAAGCCATTCATGGTACCACAGGCCTGTCTGCTGCTGCTGTACTCCCCTGAGAGAGGTTATACCCCCCCAACAGTATCCCAAACGGTATCCTTGTTCGTGAGAGGAATAGCCACTGGAGACTCCTGCACTACCTGCCTCTCCTGGCAGTCACCGATCTCCCTGACTGAACCTGTGGTGTGGCCACATCACTGTAAATAGTGTCTATCACACTCTCCGTCCCCTGTATGCTCCTCAGTGTGTCCAACTCTTTCTTCAACTCAACCGCCCGATTTGTGAGGATCACACTTCCTGCAGACACAGTCGTCAGGGACACTAGACTACTCTCTGATCTCCCACATGCGGCAGGATGAGCATACCACTGCTCCAGGTGCATCTCTGTCACCTCACAGGAAGACAAAGAACAGAATATTACCTTACTCTTACCTCGTTGCTGATCACCCTCCTCACCAAGTATCCCAGTATCCACCAAAACCCACACTTAAACATCCAGCAGCACTTCAACAGCAAAACAGTCATTCTCAAAATGTTCGCTCCAACAATGGCTACTCAGCTGGAGATTGCCTCCATTTTGTTCACTCCTGGTGGCTGAGCTGATTCCTCACAGAATCCTCCTCACTCACTTCTCAGCAGCACGTTTTGTTAACTTGGGAATAACTTGAATATCTCAGGAAGTCCAGTCATTTCTGCAGCACATTGGCGTAGCTGCCAGGATGACAGTGACCTGTGATTTCCCCATTGCCTGGATACGGTAGCTATGGGTTACCTCCCACTTGGGGCGATGGAGCACTGTGCAGTGACAGGGATGGCTGGGTCCAGTCCCTGTAATGTCAGATTTGCAGACAGAGAGAGACTCACAGACATAGCTGATTGTAAAGGGTGAACTCATAGATGTGCAAAATTATTTTCAATAGCATGTCGCCTGTGTCACCAGTACATCTGCTTTCTCGCTCTATCGCCAGGTCTAGGTGCATTCCTGGGGTCTGCGGCTGGTCTGGATAAAGCCTGCCCTACACTGGAGCCCATTGGCATTGGAGGGTCTGGTTGGGTGATCCTGGGGGTGGGTGGGTGTGCAGAGCCCTCACACACTGACTAACGGAGGCAGGTGCAACTCCCTCAGTCTGACCAAACAGAGAACAGGGAGACGGCAGAGAGAGAGTAGGAGGGAGAGAGAGAAAGAGAGAGAGTGAGAGACAGAGACAGAGAGAGAGGTTTAAATATGAGAAGAGAGAGAGGGAAAAATTAAGATGTAGAAGATGGAGAGACAAATCGACAGAAATAAATTTTCAGAATAGAATTGGATAAAAATTATAAGGGGAAAGATTTGCAGGACGATGGGGAGAGAACAGAAAAGGGGAATGGTGCTGTGTCTCTGTGACTCTACCTACAGGATAATTAGGAGGGGACCGGGGGTGGGAATAATTAGACAGGTCAGGGCTTGAAGGAATTTGAAATCAAAAATGAGAACATTAAAATGGGAAGTTGTTGGATCAGGAATGTTTGTTGGTCAATTAGCACAAAGAGAAATGGTAAACCAAACGTGATGGGAGTTCAGAATGGGCAGCATACTTTGGATGAGTTCTGGTTTATTGAGGTTTGACACTGTGGGGTTAAAGATGATATCAGCAGAATACTCGAGTCTGGGTTAATCAAACCCAGAGACAGTGTAGTATGTAGCATCCCGGATGAAGCAGGCAGGAGACAGAGGTATTACAGAGGGGATGGTAAGCAAGCTTTGCAATGGAGAGGATGTGGGGTAAAACCTCAGGTTAGGGTTAAAGGGAGCCCTGAGGCGACAAACATATTGGTTCAACCTGAAACTAGGGATTGGATCAAGGCAAATGATAGAAAATTGAATTTGTGATGGGAACCAAAGACAATGGTATTGGTCTCAAGTTAATGTGAGAATAACAGGAGTGTAGTGGTTTATAAATCTACTGGGGGGGCAATAGAGACATAGTTAAAGCAGGAGCAGCAAGCAGGAGAATGGGAAATGACAAGAACAGGAAAACAGTGAAATTATGATTCATAGAATTAATAGCCAGATAGAGACACTTACCTGGAATACCAACAGCAGCGAGAGTCGGATAGTAAATGTGTTGAATAATCCAAAGTATGTATTGGATCCGACGTTCCAAATTCATCCGTTGATAATTTGCAGAAAAATAGTCAATAGTCCCAGAGAGACTCCTGCCCATTGTGGGAACATTGCAGTCTGCTCTCCTCAGATTCTGATCTGTCATCTCTCCCTGTTTTGAGGAATGTTGTAGCTGACATTCATTTATTAATAGAAGGAGGAATCCATCCAGACACTCAGTTAGGGCCCGCAGAGATTGACATTAATGACAGTCACTGAACAAACAGGTTGATTGAACTCCTTTCAATCCAGTGCCTTTGTCCCAGAGTAAAGTAAAACTTCTCCCTGGTCTGTATAAAATGTGTGAGGGATGCTGAGTAAAGGAACAATGAAAATATGGGAGTGGGCCAAGAGGGCTGGATGTTTGTATCAGTGTCCCCTGATGAACAAGATAAAATATGGTTTTATTTATTTGAAGAAACGTTGAACAAGTGATAACTATTATGGGCTTAAATAATTCTTTGATGAAGTAAAGTTCTTTGGAAATGCTGAGTTCAGCGTGTTTCAGGTTCCAAAAGGAATATGACTTTCAAAAGGTGAAGTGTTTTTTTAAATGACAGATTAGGAAATTCAAACATGTGAACTGAAGGACCAATGGCATTCTGACTATAACACAGACTGAGGAACATAACTCAGAGAGAAACACTGTGCAGGTAAAGGGCTCTTGTGGTGCAGTGTTATTCCCACGAGTAAGAGATCTTATGCTGAAATACCAACTGTTCCAGAGGTGTGTAGCAGCATCTCGGAGACAGGTTGATTAGAAGATAGATAAAATGCAGGAAAATAGACTGTTCATCCCTTATGACCAACATTAGAATCAGAGATTTCAAGGTTTGGAGACAACAAGTGAGACGGAAAGATAGTGAACAGTGAGGAGGGCAGGATCAGACATCAGAAGATCATTTAAAGTAACATATTACTGATGCTGCAAAACTAAAACACACACAGAATGCTGCAGAAACTCAGCCGATCAGGCAGCATTGGAGAGGGAAGTAGAATTAATGATTCAGCTCGGAGCTGAAAGGGGTGGAAAAATGGGATATTTTATTGTTTCAACAGAGGAAAACGACGGGTGAAATGATGTCCAGGGTAAAAGGCAGTGAATTTGTTAATGGTGGTGGAAGTGGAAATGAAGCAATGTAAATAAGGCACAAATAAGAAAACTGTGTGTGTGAAGGAGATGATCAGAATCAGAGAAATGACCCAGCAGCTGGCACTTAGAGGGACCGGCAGAGACCAGACAGCTACTCAGGCAGGAGAGGGACCTGTGGTGTCAGCAATCAGGACCCACATCTGAATGTACAGGGAGGAGCAGCAGGCGGGGAAATGGGAAACAGTGGGTTCAACTCTTTCCAATTTATAGAAATGATTTGGATGGAGGGATTGAATGTATGGAGCGAAATCTACTGATGACACAAAGATATCTGGAACGTGAGTTGTGAAGAGGACATAAGGAGCCTACAAAGCGTATGGATTGATTAGATTAGATTACTTACAGTGTGGAAACAGGCCCTTCGGCCCAGCAAGTCCACACCGACCCGCCGAAGCGCAACCCACCCATACCCCTACATTTACCCCTTACCTAACACTACGGGCAATTTAGCACGGCCAATTCACCTGACCTGCACATCTTTGGACTGTGGGAGGAAACTGGAGCACCCGGAGGAAACCCACACAGACACGGGGAGAACGTGCAAACTCCACACAGTCAGTCGCCTGAGGTGGGAATTGAACCCGGGTCTCTGGCGCTGTGAGGCAGCAGTGCTAACTTGGTTCATTGAGTGAGCAAAAATCTGGCAAATGGAGGAAATTGTGGGGAACTGGGAAACTGTCCATTGTGTCAGCAAGAATTAAAAATAAACACCTTATCTGAATGGTCAGAAGTTGCAGAGCTCTAAGATGCAGAGGGATTTGGAGGTCCTGGTCCATTAATCACTGAATGTTAGAATGCAATTACAGCAAATAATCAGGAAAATCTAATAGAACATTAAAGCTTATCAGGAACAGAATTCAATGCAGGAATTGAACGGAAGATGTGCTCAGATGAGACCCAAAAAATAATTAAATCCGTGATTAATTTGATGTAAAGTGGACAAGGACTAAATCATGCTGGGAAATGGAAACCGGCCTTGACCAAAGTGATTGTGCTAATCCACATGCTGCAGAACCCAGGCAGGCTGCAGCTAGTAACAGACAGTTTGTAATGAACCTGGTATCTGCAGATGCTACAATACACCCCCGAAGTCAGGGGTCGAATGGTGTCGATGCAATGTCATCCTCAGGTTAATCAGAAACACTGAGGTATGAAACAGACACGGGGAGGTGGTGGTGGTGGTGGGGGCGGGGTGCACCTCACACCCGTATTTGGATGAGGGTATGTGTTCTCAGGACCTCCAGGAATGGAGACCTGAGGATGACCCGACCATCATCATGGGGACGCCTGGTTGGGTCGGATTGATCAGGGTGATCGAGCCTGATCGATCCATTGGTTAATTATGAAGACCCTTCCAAAAGGGCATGAAGACTTTAGAGTATAAGAATTGCCACAACACCACGCTCGAGAGCAGTAACTCGAGACAAACCACAAAGAAAGGAAGATACCCCTAAAATCATTGGGAGATGACCAGGCGACATCATGATGTGGATCATGGTCGAGTTCTAGTGTGGGGGTATATGATCACCGAGAGTGAAGGTAAAGCACAAGATAGCATTTGTAGTGTAAATGGTTAATTTATACTGTATTTTTTATGATAGTGTTAGTTGTGTCAAATAAATGATTATTATTGTTTATTTTTAATGAAGAGTTTTCTCAGTTCTTTTGCTGGAAATAATTTAAAAAACACTGTGCAGCAGGGACAACCAATTGGCCCCCCAAGATCAGACCTCGATAAGAAGTGACTTTGTCGCTCTGAGATCGAAGCCCGTGGAACCTACTATTCCTTGAGATTTTGGCTGAAAATTTGTTGCTGAAACAGCGTAGCAGGTCCGGCAACATCCAAGGAACAGGATGGAATCTGTTTCGGGCATAAGCCCTTCTTCAGGAAGCCTGAAGGAGGGCTTATGCTCGAAACGTCGAATCTCCTGTTCCTTGGATGCTGCCTGACCTGCTGTGCTTTTCCAGCAACACATTTTCAGCTCTGATCTCCAGCATCTGCAGACCTCACTTTTTCCCTGAGATTTTGCCTGAGATGGTTGTTAAGAGGACAACTGTCCCAAGCGAAGGCCAAGGGTTCAAATAAATCAAAGAGAACAGAATGGTCTAAATTGAACTGCGCTTTAAAAGATAAAAACCAACAAAGGTTTACTCCTAAACCAGCAAACGACTGTACTGTATGTGTGTGTGTGTGTGTATGTGTGAGACCGGTGAGGTTAAACACTGAATGCCAGGTGACACCCGATGTGATTAGGACTGGATCATAACGAAAGCCCTACCCTCAGTCTGATCCACCCCTTATATCCCATAGTTTAATTGAAAATGGCAGAGAATGACATGAGAGTAGAGTATGGGTAACAACGCTGAGACAGTATATTAGTTAGAAAAAGCGTCCACGTGGACAGAATTTTGTTGTAACGATGAAATGGGCCCAGGATCCCCAGGGCAGAAGTATTGGGATAATTTTATCAGAACTCAAGGGAAACGTGCTTCCAAACTCACGGAGATCACAGCGATAATGTGCTGTAGAGGGCAATTTTTAGGGACAGAGCAGGAATTAAATTTTATCCGTAAGGAATCAAGGGACGGAAAAATACAGGAGTTTGAATTGAAAATGCAGCTCTGGTACAGAGAAATCAAGCAAACCCTCTACCCATGGGGCAATACCAAACCCAATGAGAATGAGCATACTGAGATCCCCAACACACAGTGTCAGCTAAAGAAGCTACTGAGAAGGCAGGAAGGGAGTTGGGAAATAAATGGACAGTTTTAATAGGATGGTTATGGGAGGGGATTTTAACTTTCCAAACATAGACTGGGACTGCCATTGTCTTAAGAGTTTAGATGGAGAGGAATTTATAAAGTGTAAACAAGAAAAGTTTTCTGATTAACTATGTGGATGTACCCATTAGAGAAGGTGCAAAACTTGGCCTACTCTTGGGAAATAAGGCAGGACAGGTGACTGGGGTGTCAGCGGGGGAGCATTTTGGGGCCAGTGACCATAATTCTATTAGCTTTAAATTAGTGATGAAAAAGGAGAGACCAGATCTCAAAGTTAAAGTTCTAAATCGGAGGAAGACTAATTTTGACGGTATTAAGCATGAACTTTCAAAAGCTGATTGGGGGCAGATGTTCACAGGGAAAGGGACGGCGGGAAATTGGGAAAACTTAAAAAAATGAGATAACGAGAGTCCAATGATAGTATATTCCTGCTAGGGTGAATAGAAATGTTGTTACGTGTAAGGAATGCTGGATGACGAAAGAAATTGAGGGTTTGGTTAAGAAAATGAAGGAAACATATTTCAAGTATAGACAGGATAGATCGAGTGAATCCTTACAAGAGTATAAAGGCGGTAGGAGGATACTTAAGAGGGAAATCAAGACGGCAAAACGGGCACATGAGATGACTTTGGTAAATAGGATTAAGGAGAATCCAAAGGGTTTTTACAAATACATTATGGACAAAATGGTAACTAGGGAGAGACTAGGGCCCGTCAAAGATCAGCAAGGCAGCCTTTGTGTGGAGACGCAGGAGATGGGGGAGACAGTAAACGAGTACTTTGCATCAGTGTTTACTGTGGAAAAGGATATGGAAGCTATAGAATGTGGGGAAATAGATGTTGACATCTTGCAATATGTCCATAATAAAGAGGAAGAACTGCTGGATATCGTGAAATGCATAAAAGTGGATAAATCCCCAGTACCTGATCAGGTGTACACTGGAACTCTGTGGGAAGCAAGGGTAGTGATTGCTGGGACCATTGCTGAGATATTTGTGTCATTGATAGTCACAAGTGAGGTGCCGGAAGACTGGAGGCTGGCGAACAGGGTGCCACTGTTTAAGAAAGGTGGCGAGGACAAGCCAGGGAATTATAAACCGGCGAGTCTGACGTTCGTGGTGGGCAAGTTGGAAGGAGTCCTGAGGGACAGGATGTACATGTATTTGGAATGACAAGCACTGATTAGGGGAGGTGAACATGTTTTTGTGTGTGAGAAATCATGTCTCACAAATCTATTTTAACAAGTATCAAAGGGGATTGATGAGGGTGGAACAGTGGATGTGATCTACATGGACTTCACTAAGGCATTAAACAAGGTTCCCCATTGGAGACTGGTTTGGAAAGTTAGATCTCACAGAATATACGGAGAACTAGCCATTCGGAAACAGAAGTGGCTGAAAGGTAGAAGACAAGAGGATGGTGGCTCAGGGTTGTTTTTCTGACTGGAGGCCTGTAAACAGTAGATTCCAACAAGGATTGGTGCTGCGTCCACTACTTTTCGTGGTTTATGGAAATGTTATATATGTGAGCATAAGAGGTACAGTAAGTAAGTTTGCAGATGACATCAAAATTGGAGGTGTTGTGGATAGCGAAGAAGGCTACCTCAGATTAAAATGGGATCTTTATCAGATGGGCCAATAAGTGGAAGATGAAGTTTAATTCAGATAAATGCAAAGTGCTGCAGTTTGGGAAAGCAAATCTCAGCAGGACTTGATCACTTAATGTTAAGATCCTTGGGAGTGTTGACTAACAATGAGACTTTGGAGTGCAGGTTCATAGCTGCTTGAAAGTAGAGTCACAGGTAAATAGGATCGTGAAGAAGGCGCTTGTATGCTTTCCTTTATTGGTCAGGGTATCGAGTATAGGAGTTTGGAGGTCATATTGCGGTTGTACAGGCTGTACATTGGTTTGGCCATTGTTGGAATATTGTGTGCAATTCTGGTCTCCTTCCTAATGAAAGGATGTTGTCAAACTTGAAAGGGTTCTGAAAAGATTTATAAGGATGTTGCCAGGGTTGGAGGATTTGAGCTATAGGGGAGGCTGAATAGGTGAGGGCTGTTTTCCCTGGAACATCAGAGACTGAGGGGTGACCTTATAGAGGCAAATAAAATCATGAAGGGCAGGGATAGGATGAATAGACTAAGCCTTTTCCCGAGCATGGAGGAGTCCAGAACTTGAGGCCGTAAGTTTAGAGTGAGAGGGGACGATATAAAAGAGCGCTAAGGGGCAATTGTCATGCAGAGTGTGATATGTGTATGGAATGAGCTGTGAGATGATGTGGTGAAAGCTGGTACTGCTGCATAATTTAAAAGGCATCTGGATGGGTATATGAACAGGAAGAGTTTAGTGGGATATGGGCTGGGTGCTGGCAGGTGTGACAATGGGTTCGGATATCTTGTCAGCATGAACAGATTGGACTGAATGGTCTGTTTCTGTGTTGTACATCTCTATGAATCAGAAACTATGACCTGGTCTGGCCTACATGTGACTCCAGACACACAGCAGTGTCATTGATTCTCAATTGACCCTAAACAGCCCTGGCCAGCCATTCAGTTGTACCAGTCATTACAAAGTCTCAACGAAATGAAATTGGACGGATCACCTGGCACCGCCCTAGGCACCAGAAAATGCAGGAACAGCCCTGTAGATCCTGCAATGTCCTCTGGGGGATACTGCCAAAACTGGGAGAGCTGCCCCATGGGCTAGTCAAGCAACAACCTGTCATAGTCATACTCACAGAATCATACCTTACAGACTCTGTCCCAGTCACCACCATCACCATCCCTGAATATGTCCTGACAGACCCAGCAGAGATGACAGCACCATGGCGAACAATCAGGAGACAGTTTCCCTCTGATTCCTCAACATTGACTCCGCACTCCATGAAGTCTGATGGTTTCAAGATAGACATAGGCAAAGAAATGTATCATCTCCCTCAACTGATGAATCGGTTCACTTTCAAGTTGAATAACACTTGGAGGAATCACTGAGAATGGCAAGGGCTCAAAATGTACCCTGGGTGGGGATTTCAATGTCCACCATCAAGAGTGTCTCAGCAGCCGTACTACTGATTGAGCTGGTCAGGTCAGAAAGGACATAGCTGTTAGACTGGGACTTCAGCAGGTGGTGAGGGAACCAACAAGAGGGAAAAACTTACTCGACCTCATCCTTACTGTGAAGAGGCTGCTCCTTTAACAAGGTGATGTTGGCCTTGGTTTTATTTTCAGGAGTTCGTAAAAACACAGATTCCGAAAAGACTGGGTCTGATGGGTTTTAGGGACAGTTTGATTATAGCTAACAGATACTGCCTCAGACAAAAGAATTTCAAGATTTAGAAAAAAGGTGAAATGGGAAGTGGCCAGTTGTCCCAACTCAGCTTTTTCTCTGGTTTGGTTTGGTTTTTGCCAGTCTGGCTATTCACTGAAAGCAGTCAGGCAGGCTTAAAGCTGTTGGACCCAAAGGAGCAGGTCCGTGCTGATCCCCCTCTCTCTCTGACATCTCTCCTGGAAGACCCTGTGTTTGAGTTTGGAACAGCATCATTAAGTTGGAATAATTTGTTGAGTTTAGTGATTTGATATACTGCTATTTTTTATTTGTGTTTCATTTGGCAATCTTCAAAATAAATCCTGTTTTGTTTAAAACTATGTGATTTGACCATTTGCATCCCTTCTGAAATATCTGTGTTACACCTTCTTAAAACAACTGGCAAAATGAGGGTCTGGGCTATTTTCTTGAAATATTTTGAGGGAGTCGGGCCTGGTCTATAACAGATTGGAGACTCTTTGTGGGATTTGTTCTGCAGTTCCAGTTTGGGATAGGCATGTTGGCCTCGAAGACAGCGAGTGGTAGGTATTCGTGTCTTTTGTTCTCGGTGTTGAATTCGGTCGCGTTAATCAGTGCTTGGGATAGCAATGACTTTATCAGTCACCAAGAGGTTTCTGGGGATGGGAGAAGTGACTTTGGGGATTTTACAAGCTGCTGGAATGAGCAGATAAGCTGGGGTTGGAGCTGTCTCCTTCCATAAGGAAAGGAGAGATAATTACAGCAATTCAACACCTGGAACAGCAATAACTCAGCATTTCAAATTGCAGAACAAAAAGGAAAAGAGAGAGAAAGAGAGAATAGGGAGAAACAGAGAGAGGAGGCTGAGGAAAAGTAGAAAAAGAGGGAGTTTGAACTTCAGAATATACAACATTACCGTGCAGTACAGGCCCTTCAACCCTCGATGTTACACCCATCTGTGAAACCTATCTGAAGCCCATCTAACCGATATTATTCCAATGACCATTTAAATGCTCTTAAAGTTGCCGGGTCTACTACTGTTACAGGCAGTGCATTCCACGCTCCTCCTCCCGAAGAAACTACCCCTGACATCTGTCTTATATCTCTGACCCTTCAATTTAAAGCTATATTCCCTCGTGCTGGAAATTGTCACTTCTACAGGAAAGTCAGTTTAAAGGGATGGTGATGAACACTGAAGGGAAGCTTGATGAGGAGGAGCGTGAGGATGAGCAAACCCATGGTAGCCAATAGACTGGTGAGAAACTTTTTAAATATATTCAAGCATGGCTAAAGTTGATGAGGAAGATGTGGAAACTTTTTCCATCTCAGTTGAAAAGGTGGCTAAAAGAATGCAGTGGCCAGTGGCAATGAGGGTTTTGTTGATCCAAACCAAACTTGTCGGTCGAGTTAGTGACGTATTTGCATAACTATCAAAGGAGGTATCAGAGGAGGTATCTGTGGGGGTATGAGGAGGTATCAGAGGAGGTATCTGTGGGGGTATGAGGAGGTATCAGAGGAGGTATCTGTGGGGGTATTAGGAGGTATTTGGGGGGAAGGAGGAGGTATCAGAGGAGGTATCTGTGGGGGTATGAGAAGGTATCAGAGGAGGTATCTGGAGGTATATGAGGAGGTATCAGAGGAGGTAACTGGGGGGGTATGAGGAGGTATCAGAGGAGGTATCTGCGGGGTATGAGGAGGGATCAGAGGAGGTATCTGGGGGTGTTATGAGGAGGTGAACAAAGCCAGTTTTAGTGCATTTGAGCATGTGCCAGAAGCCCACAGAAAACGCTTCAGGAATCTAAGAAGGGAACCTAGTCAAACCTACACTGAATTTGAATGGATCAAACAAATTCCTTTTGATTGGTGCATTAAAAATGGAGCAAACATACAACACTCAGAGAGAAATGATTATTTTGGAGAAGTTCAAAAATTCACTTCTTGAGCGAGTGAGAATTCATGTGGAAGAGCAGAGAGTTAAAACAGCAAGGTTCCCAGCTGAAATGGTTGATGGTTATGAGTTGGTCTATGAATCAAAGTTTGGCTTCCAACATCAATATCAATCCGTGAGAGATAGAAATTGGGGAAAAGAGAAATCCTGAAGTGGAAAGGGAAAGATAGATCTTGGTGAAGATCATAAGGATAACTTACCCACGGGGTAAAAAAGAAACACTAGAAAGAGACAAAACAGCTCTGTTTTTTTTTCACTGTAATAAATAGGTCGCATGAAATCACAGTGTTGGTGGGTTGCAAAAGTACTGGGAAGCCAGATATAGGAAAACAGGATAAGCCAGTGAATTTTGTTGGAAAGATAACAAAAAGCACAGTGGAGGCTAGAAAGTTGCACTCGGAATGTACAAGCAGGTCGGAGGTTGATTGAGGAGGAAGTGCCAGATCTTAAACCATACACCTATGAAGGTAAATTTTACTCACATAGGCTAGAAGCAGCAGGTAAAGAGGTTACAATAATAAGAGCTACAGGATCCTCTCAGTCTGTGATGATGAAAGATGAGGACATACGCACCTCTGAAGGACTATTACCAGGAAAGATACAGGTAACAGGAACTCATAGTGAGACAAGAAGCGCTCAGTTATGCAAAGTGAGATTAGCAAGGATTGTGAAGGTTTTGTAGCTCAGGTTGAGATTGAGGTGTAGGTTTGGTCGCTGAGCTATAGGTTTGAATTCCAGCCATTACATTACCAGGCTAAGTAACATCATCAGTGGCGACCTCCAAGTGAAGCGAAGCTGTTGTCTCCTGCTTTCTATTTATATCTTTCTCCTGGATGGGTATCCTGGGGTTTGTGGTGATGTCATTTCCTGTTTGTTTTCTGAGGGATTGATAGATGGCATCTAGATCTATGTGCTTGTTTATAGCTTTGTGGTTGGAGTGATCAGCCTCTAGGAATTCTCTGGCATGTCTTTGCTTAGCCTGTCTCAGGAGAGATGTGTTGTCCCAGTCGAAATGTTTTTTTTTCATCTGTGTGTAGGGCTATGAGGGAGAGGGGGTCGTGTCCTTTCGTGGCTAGCTGGTGTTCGTGTATCCTGGTGGCTAACTTTCTTCCTGTTTGTCCTTCGTAGTGTTTGTGGCAGTCCTTGCATGGAATTTTATAGATGACATTGGTTTTGTCTATGGGTTGTACTGGGCCTTTTAAGTTTGTTAGTTTTTGTTTGAGAGTGTTGGTGGGTTTATGTGATACTAGGGTTCCGAGGGGTCTTAGTAGTCTGGCTGTCATTTCTAAACCTTATTTGATATATCATAAGGTGGTTAGGGTTTCTGGCTGTGTTTGGTCTGCTTGTCGTGGTTTGTTCTTAAGGAATCTGCGGACTGTATTTTTTGAGTATCCCTTCTTCTTGAAATCGTTATGGAGGTGGTTCCCCTCTGTTTTTCGAAGTGCGTCTGTGCTGCAATGTGTGGTGGCTCATTGGAATAGTGTTCTGATACAGCTTCGTGTGTGTGTGTTGGGATGGTTGCTGGTGTATTTGAGTATTTGGTCAGTGTTTGTCGGTTTTCTGAATATTAGTGTGTCCTGTGAAGAGTGGAGACGTTGTGGTGGGAGTACTGAACAAACTCTCAGCTCCAGCAATACAGTTTGTCCTTGCTAATGATATAGCTGTGACACACGTAGGAGTGCTGCCTACTGTGGTTGAAAAGCCAGTGGAAACTCAGGCAACTGAACTATTGCAGGACACGTATCCTGGGATTTTACCTGACAATGTGGTAACAATGTCACAGGGTCACCAGTTGAAACAGAAGAGATCAAAGAGAAAAGATAAGAAAGTTGAAGTGGAATTAGTGGAGAACCTGTTTGATTATATGGTTGAGACAAGCCAAAAGCAGATAGATGACACAGCAGATATCCTTAGCTCAGATGGATTAACAGAGTTACTGCAGAAAGATGAAAACTTAAGGCAGTTATATCAAAAGGCATACACAGTAAACGAATCCCAAAATGTCCTTCAACGTTATTTTCTTAAAAATTATGCCTTAATAGGAAATGGAATCCATCACATATTCAGGCAGATGAATATTGGGCAGAGGTTCATCAAGTTAGATTGCCAGTGTGTTATAGAAAGGAGTTGTTGCGAGTGGTACATGAGCTCCCTCTAGGGGGTCATTTAGGAATGAGAAAAGATCACGCTGAAATACAAGATCAGTTTTGCTTGCCTGGACTGCACTGGTTAAATTTTGCCAGCCATGTCACATTTGTCAGGTAATTGGAAAATCCCAGGCTGTAATTAAAGCTGCCCCTTTAATACCTGTTCCTGCATTTAAGGAACCTTTTATGACAGTCTTAATTGATTGTGTAGGACCCCTACCAAAACCAAAAAGTGGGAATCTGTATTTGTTATCAATACAGGATGCGTCCACGAGATTTCCAGAGGCTGTCCCATTATGCAATATCACAGCTAAAAGGTTTTTAGAGGAGTTTTCCAATTCTTTCACGAAGTATGGAGTACCCACAGAGAAAATCAGATGAAATATCAAACTTTACAGCAAAATTATTCAAGGAGGTTATGCAGAGCTTAGAAATAAAACAATTCAAATCTACTGTGTACCATCCAGTATCGCAGGGAGGATTAAAAAGATTGTATCAGACATTAAAGACCATGTTGAGGCCTAACAGTCAAAACTATCCAGAAGGTTGGGATGAGGGAATTTATACTTCTTGCGATCAGAGATGCACCAAATGACTCGATCAAATTCAATCCATTTCATAGAAACCCTATTGCATGGCAACAGGCCCTTTGGCCCATCATGTCCACACCGATCCTCTGAAGAGTAACCCACCCAGACTCATTCCCCTGAATGCAACAGTATTCAGGTTATGCTTCAGTTATACAGGTCATTGGTGAGACCACATCTGGAGTACAGTGCACAGTACTGGTCACCGTAGATAACGGATGTTAATATGGTGGAAGCTGTTCAGAGAAGGTTTATTGGTCTGTTACCTGGAATGTGCTGAATACCTGATGAGGAAAGGTTGGACAGACGAGCCCTGTATACTCTGGTGTGTAGAAGACTTCTATACAGAGGTGACTTAATTGAAACATATGCAATCCTGAGGGGACTTGACCAATTCAATGTGGAAAAGATGTTACCTTTTCTGGGAGAATCTAGACCTGGGAGGAAGTGACGTTCACAGTTAAAAAATAGGGCTGTCACTTTCAGAGAATCACACACCGCAACTATTTCACTATTCTCCCTAACTTAGCATCATGTGCAAATTGAGAAAGTTTGCCCTTAACTTCCATCTCTAAGTTGTTTATAAAAAGCAGAAAAAAGCAAGGATCTCATCCGAAGTAGTTTTATTGTCATCCCGTCAAGGAACACAGTGCAGATTGTTAGATATGTCCTGCCCTTGACAAGGCCATGTTAACTGTCTCGAATTTATTTATTTTCCCTGTCCTTATTTAGTATCTCCTGCACTATGGTTTCCATCAGATGGTGTCAAGCTGCTTGGTCTGAAGGCTCCTGGGTTATCATTTGCTCCTTGCTGAAACAATGATGCCACATTTTGGAATCGTCCAGATCCCCAGGACTATTCCTGTATACAGAGAGGTCTGGAAAATTCCTGTCAATGGCTTTGCTTCCCGAACTCTCTCAGCAAACTAGATGCATCCTGCCGGGGTGTAGCAAATTCTCTCCCTGTAATGCCATACCTTTGAGCACGTATTCTTTATCTATCACTATATTGCTCAGTTGCTCAACATTCATATTTTTACACAGCCATTCACACTATTTTTTAATTTGTTAAAGACAGAAGCAAGTGCTCCTTTAGTACCTCTACCATGTCATTTCCTTCATTGAG
The DNA here is from genome assembly GCF_020745735.1 of Hemiscyllium ocellatum. Classification (NCBI taxonomy): domain Eukaryota; kingdom Metazoa; phylum Chordata; class Chondrichthyes; order Orectolobiformes; family Hemiscylliidae; genus Hemiscyllium; species Hemiscyllium ocellatum. The sequence goes on from NC_083412.1 coordinate 16,221,518, forward strand.
CAGCTTATTTTGCCTGTTCTTTGCCAGGCTCCACTCTATCCTTCATTAACCTTTCACTATTTATATGTTTGAAGAATATTTTCCGATTTGTTTTAGCACAGTGTGCCATCCTTTCCCCTCAGTTTTTCTTAGCCTTCCTTATTTGTATCTGAGCCTTTTTCCTGCATTTGTAGTGTTCTTCCTGATTTCTCTTGCTATTATTATTCTCGTCTGCATCATATGCTCCATTGATCTTCCTTATTTTCTTGTTAATATCCTCAGTCATCCAGGTTACAACTGCATTAGACACAGGTAATTCTGCTACATCGCACGTTTCATCAACATAACTTGGCTGCAATGTGATTGGTGAATTGGGGAATGATTTTTTTTAAAAAGCAAACACTTTTTGGCTATCAAGTGATTCCATCCCTGGTTCCCTTAAATCCACTCTTGGTGTTTACTTCAGATCAAGCAATAGTGGTTTGATGCTGGGGAACATTTTTTTCTTTCCATATTGGTGATGTTTTTAAGGGTGAATTTTAGAAATGATTGCTGGGGAAGTGATTTGGATTTCAAGATTCTCCTCATTCTGGACAATGTACCAAGCCATCCTCCCACCACTGGTGAGCTTTCTGAACACATCAAAGTAGTATTCCTACCTCCGAAAACAACGTCTCTCAGACAGCACATGTGCCAGGATAAGCTGATTGCAGCTACTGAGGGGGATCATGAGGACAGTATACAGTTCGTCCCTCATGGCCAGTATGAGGGACACTTTTGGAGGATTGTTAACATTAAGAGTGCTCATGACACCATGGTGGAGGTCTGGGGTGATGTCAGTCAGGACTGCCTGCATGCATTTTGGTAGAAGCTTCCCCCAGATTTTCTCCATCATTTTAAAGGTATTGAACCATCAGAGGAGCCTTCAGCAATCAATGGATATTGTGTCACTCTGACAAAGCAAGTTGGATTTGAAGAAGTGGAGACAGAGGATGTTGATGAGCTCCGTGAATCCCATTGTGAAGACTTCTCCACAGCGGATTTATAGACTGGAAGAAATTGAATGAATCCTTAGAAGAATATAAAGGCAGTAGGAGCATAATTCAGAGGGACATAAGATGGGCAAAAAGTGGACATGAAATAGTGTAAAGGAGAATGCAAAGGGTTTTTATGAATGTGTTAAAGACAAAAGGGTAACTAAGGAGAGAACAGGGCTCCTCAAAAATCAGCAAGGCAGCCTATGTGTGGAGTCACAGGAGATAGGGTGAGATATTAAAAGAATATTTTGCATCAGTGTTTAACGCACAGAAGACCATTGAAGACACGGAATGCAGGGAAATAAATGGTGATATCTTTACAGAGGAGTAAATACTGGATGTCTTGAAATGCAAAAAGACGTTAAATCCCCAGGATCTGATCAGGTGTACCTCAGAAATATGTCGGAAATGAAGAAAGCGATTGTGGGGCCCTTTGATGAGATATTATTATCATCAATAGTCACAGTTGAGATACTGGAAGACTGGAAGTTGGCTGACGTAGTGCCACTACTTAAGAAAGTTGGTAAGGAAAATTCAGGGAACTATAGACAGGTGAGCCCGACATTGGTGGTGGGAAAGTTGTTGGAGGGTATCCTAAGGGACAGGATTTACATGTATTCGGAAAGGTAAGGACTGATTAGAGATAGTCAGTGTGCCTTTGTGCGTGGGAAACCATGTCTCATGAACGTGATTGCGTTTTTTGAAGAAGAACCAAAGGAACGATGAGGGCAGAGTATTGGATGTGATCTATATGGACTTCAGCAAGACATTCGACAAGGTTACTTATTAGAAACTGGTTAGCAAGGTTAGATCTTATGGAATACAGGGAGAACTAACCATTTGGATGTAGGACTGGTTCAAAGGTAGAAGACAGAGGGTGGTGGTGGAGGGTTGCTTTTCAGACTGGAGACCTATGACTAGTGATCTGCCACAAGCATCAGTGCTAGGATCGCTGTCTTGTGTGATTTACATACATGATTTAGATGTAAACCGAGAGGGTATAGTTCGCAAGTTTGCAGATGACATCAAAATTGGAGCTGTAGTGGACAACAAAGAAGGTTACCTCAGAGCACAAGGGGATATTGATCAGATGGGCCAATGGACTGAGGAATGGCAGACGGAGTTTAACTTAGATAAATGTGAGGTGCTACCTTTAAGGAAAACAAACCTGTGTATGAATTATACACTTCATGATAGGTTCCTGGACTGTGTTGCTGAACAAAGGGGACTTGGCGTTCAGGTTCATAGTTCCTTGAGAGTCGCAAGCACATTGGATAGCGGAAAAGGTGTTTGGTATGCTTTCCTTTATTGGTCAGAGCATTGAGTACAGGAGTTGGGACGTCATGTTGTGGCTGAATATGACATTGGTTAGGCCACTTTTGGAGTACTGTGTGCAGTTCTGGTCTTCTTCCTGTCGGAAGGGTGTTGTGAAACTTGAAGGGATTCAGAAAAGATTTCCAAGCATGTTACCAGGTGTTATGGACTAGGCCAGACAACTCACAACATTCTTAAGCAGGCAGCCCTGACCATAACTTTGCAATTTGTTTATGTAAGTGTGCAGTGAAACTTATCTGGAGTATGTTAGCGACATTCACTACCAGGTTTTAAAACAGAAAAAATAAAATTATTGTGCAAAGCAGAAATAACAGAATATAGAATACCCGCAGACATAAGGCCAACCAAACTTGACTGAATTATGATATTGTGAAGCTACACAAGAGTCCCAAATAAACAAACCCCTTTCAACACAGAGTAAAAATGAAACAAAGGCTGTCAGGTCGAAGTTAGAGGGCAGAAGGAGTGAGAGAGTCGAGCAGCCTGTTCCCACCCAGGCCACTGCTGAACTGACTCGAAAAATACTTCAGATTTTAGGACTGACCAATACCATTTCATTACGCAGGTTACTTCGAAAACATGAAAGCTGTGGCCTGAAGTCTCATATGTTTATGTATTCAACAAATAGCCTCTCAATACTCTCTGGAACAGCACAGCCAATTCGGAGCTCAGACTGTTTTACAACCCCTCTGAGAAAATCAAGGACACTGTATCCTTGAGAAAAGGGACAGCTTATGGAAAAAGCATCAGTTTTGTGACATTAAAGTTGGAGGATTTGAGCTAGAGGGCGGGGCAGAATAAGCTGGGACATTTTTTCCCTGGAACGTCAGAGTTTGAGGAGCATGAATGGGATAAATATACAAGGTCTTTTACCTGGGGTGGGGAAGTACAGAACGAGAGGGCATTGGTTAAGGGTGAGAGGACAATGACTTAAAAGGAATGTAAGAGGCAACCTTTTGACATGGGGATGGTGTGTGCATGGAATGAGCTGCCAGAGGAAGTGGTGGAGGGTGGTACAATTACAACATTTATAAGACATCTGGATGGACAAATGAATAGGAAGTGTAGAGGGATACAGGCCAATTTCTGGCAAATGAGATTAGATTAGGTTAGTATATCTGGTCAGCATGGATGCATTGAACCAACGGATCTGTTTCCATCTCTATGCCTTTATGACTCGATGACTTGTTGCTGCAGGGGAAGATGAAGCTGGAGATGAAGGCGATGAAGTCCAGGATCAAACCCCATGAGAACTTTCCACTTCCCTTTTGTCTTCCATCCTGAGGGAAGTTGAGAAACAGCTGCAGCTTAGGGAAGACAATGACTACAATGCAGAACACAGCAGGATAGCGGTTCATGGCATAAATTCCATCAAAGAAGAAAGATGGCAAAGCAGCGAAACCTAGATGTCTATGTTAAACCAAAACCCAAGAAACACTCTGAGGACAATGAAGCACAGCCATCGACTTCTGGACTAAATGTATTCTTTCATCCTCACCCTGTACCCAGAACGGCAACTGAAGGAATGATGATGCTGATGATAGCCCCCAGCCCCTGTTTTATTATGGTACTATAACTCAGCAAATTCAGAAACTTCCCACAGTTTTAAATTTGTTATATTATTCCATTAAATATAAAATGTTAACATTTACTTAGGCTCTGCTACTGTTTGAGCTCAGTTAAATACTATTTTTGTTTTGATTTTCACTTCTATATTTAGTTGGTCGCCCCGAACCACAATTTTCCCATCGGTTTCATTATTTCTAATGGACGATTTTCTGTAACATGTGGTTGTATGAAAACACAACTCTTGTGTTATATCAGAACAGACTGTGCCATGTATGTATTGCTCCTGGGTATATACCGAGCTTGCACCCTATTCATCTCTCCGGTGAAATTCTCTCATTTTACATCCTCTGTTTAATCCACAAAAATGTGTTTCCAAACAACTGCTCCAGTTTTACTTTTAGACCTCGACAATCTGTCTTTTTCCAATGTGGAATCATAAAGATTGACTCTTTTTTTATCATTTTCAGTATAATATCGAACTTTTTTATATTATGATCACTATTTCCCAAAGGCTCCTACAGACTGCTGCTCCCACTTGGTCTGCTTCATTCCTAGGACCTAATCCAGCACAGCTCCCGCCCTGGCTCAATTGGAAATTACTGTTCATGAAGGTACACATTGCAGGAAGTTCTTCCCATCCATCCCGCACGCTCGATCAGGAACAGTCAGGGAGAGCAGAGGGAACTTGTGCGTGTAGTCTGAGCAGATAGGGGAAGCACGAAATGAGTTTTCTTTGTCTCAATTTTCACGAAGGAAATGGACCTTGTTGTGAATAAGAACTTTGAGGAGCTGGAATATGGGCTTGAGCAGATCAAGATTGATGTAGTTGATGTGTTGGAAATGTTGCAAACATTAAGGTTGTTACCAGGGCCAGACCAGATTTGTCCTAGGTTATTCCGGGAAGTGAGAAGGGAGATTGCCAAGCCACTGGTGAAGATCTTTGCTTCCATACTCTTCATAGGAGTCATACTTAAGGATTGGAAGGAGGCAAATGTTGTTCCTCTTTTCAAGAAAGGTAATAGGGAAATCCTGGCAATTACAGAGCAGTCAGTCTTACATCTGTGGTCAGCAAGGTTTTGGAAAGAATTATGAGAGAAAGGATTGATGACTATTTGGAAAAGCATAGCATGATTAAAGGCAGTCAGCATGGCTTTGTTAGAGGCAGGTCGTGCCTAACTAATATTATTGATTTCTTCGAGGAGGTGGTCAATGAAAGTTAGGCAATGGCTGTGGCATATAGGGAAGTCAGCAAGGGACTTGATAATGCTCCCCGTGGTAGGCTCATTCATAAGTCAGGAAGTATGGGATACAGGGAGATTTGGCTATCTGGATTCAGAATTGTTTGGCTAATGGAAAGCAGAGAGTGATTGCAGATGGGAAGTATTCTGCCTGGAGGTCAACGTTGAGTGGTGTCCTGCAGGGCTCTGTTCTTGTTTCTCTGCTCTTTGTAGTTTTTTTATAAATGACTTGCATGAGGAGATTGAGGGATGAGTTCGTAAATTTGCAGACTTCACAAAGGTTGGAGGTGCCGTTAATAGTATTGAGGGCTATTGCAGAGCTGAGCTGAGAAATGGCAGATGGAATTCAAGTTGGATAAATGTGAAGTGATGCATTTTGGAAGGACGAATCTGATTGCTGAATATGTGATTAAAGGCAGAATTCTTGGCAGTGCGGAGGAAAAGGTGGATGTTGGTGTTCAATACTTAGATCTCTCAAAAGTTGCTACCTAAGTGGATAGCGTTGTTAAGAAAGCATATGGCTTTCATTAACAGGCTTTCATTAACAGGGGCGATTGAGTTTCAAAGCTGCAAGGTTTTGCTAAATCTCTCCAAGTCCCTGGTGAGACAACACTTGGAATGTTGTGTCTCGTTCTGGTCGGCCTGAAGAAGGGCTCATGCCCGAAACGTCGAATCTCCTGCTCCTTGGATGCTGCCTGACCTGTTGCGCATTTCCAGCAACACATTTTCAGCTCTGATCTCCAGCATCTGCAGACCTCACTTTCTCCTCTAGTTCTGGTCACCCTCCTATCAGAAATACACAGAAATGGAGAGGTTGCAACGAAGTTTTACCAGAATGGTGCCTGGACTGGAGGTCTTGCCTTATGAAGAGAGGTTGACGAAGCTTGGACTTTTCTCTCTGGAGAGAAGGAGGAAGAGAGCTGACCTGATCGAGGTATAGTAGGTAATGAGAGGCATGGACAGAGTCAACAGCCAGAGACTTTTCCCCAGGGCACAATTGACTTGGACAAGGAGTCATAGTTTTAACATATTTGGAGAAAGGTTTAGAGGAGACGTCAGAGTAGTTTCTTTACACAAAGAGTTGTGAATGCATGGAATGCGTTGCCAGTGATGGTGTTGGAGTAGAGTCATTAGGGACATTTAAGTGCTTGCTGGACATGCACACAGATGGCAGTGAGTTGATGGATGTGTAGGTAAGATTATTTCATTTTAAACTAGGATTAATCCTTGGTACAACATCGTAGGCCGAAGGGCCTGTTCTGTGCTCCACTTTTCTATGTTCTATCTTTTACCCAGTCTGCCTCAGTTATTGAAATCACCATTTATCACAACCCTTCTTCTCCTGCAAGTGTACATAATCTGCCTAGAAATGCTCTCTTCTACTTCCTGCTTACTTGGGCCTCCACAATAAACACCCAACAAGGTCACTGCTTCCTTCCTGTTTCTGACCTCCAACCATACAGATTCGAATTCAGGAACTGTATCCAATTCAGTGGCTATGTTACTGTCTTTGACCAATATTGCTCCATCTCCTTTTTTTCCCCAACCTGTTTGCAGTTCTGTTCTGGCTGAGTCATGTTTCTGTCAATGTTGCTGTGTCACATCCCCAGAGATCCAACCTGAATAAGCTGCAAACTGCTTTCCAACTTCCCTCAGGAAGTAGCCAAAAGAGAAGTGGAAAGTTCCCATGGAGCTGGATCCTGCATATCATCGTATTCATCTCCACCTTCGATTTCAACTTACTTTATATAAGAAAAGTCACAATTTGTTTAACTTTAATAGTGAGTATTAACCAAAACTATGAACAATTTGAATACTCTTTCCACCAACTAACCCGTATCTCTTAGCTGACCTGAACTTTATGAATATGCTTTTCCATTAACGAAATGATTAAACCTTACATTAATATAATCTCTCAAAGGCCATGCAGTTCCAGAAGCTGTCTTCCTTCTAATCTTCCAATTCTGTGGTCTGCTGCCTGGGCCGTCTACTTACTTCTAACTGTTTTTACAGGAAAATGAACTTTTAATGGATATTCCCTTCTGAGATTTCATTGGAAGCAACGTCTTTTTTCTTCAGATGTCACTTGTTCTTTGACTCTATGGCTGTGCCTCTGACCGTTTTTCAAACTACCTTCGTATTTTATATTCCCCAACATTGTACCCGCTCATTGGTACGATGTTGTCAATACAATAAATTCAAATTCAGTTGGGTATTGTTATCCTGGACATAAGTAAAATTAATGGCTGCATTTGAATTGTTGACAAAACAGCAACAACAACTGAAGTATCAGTTAAATAGCCACTTGTCATATGTATCTATTTTTGAACCGTCCGTATCCCAGCTGCTCTCTATACTGGCAGCAGTGTCTGTGATTTAAATGCAGAAAACACTTTCTATCTTAAAATGACCACATACATTGTAACACCTCCCCACCACCGCCCCTCATCCCTTAAGAAAGAATTAGCTATCATAATTTAAAGATGGCTTCATTTTTGTTTCTGTATCTTAAAGCTATTATTATTAAATACATATGCGATTAATATATTTTTTTCCTCTCATATTAATTCTGTGCATTTATATAACATTGGAATTAATGTAGTTCAACCTTATCTTTCCATTTTCTTTCAATTCTGTGATAACACGGCTGCAAAGACATTGTATGAGCCGCAACATGTATCATTTATTAATTAAAAATCTGTGACATAAGAATCCAATGAAATAGTCTCATATTTTTATCTTTTAAATCTTTCCAAAGTTGTGATCCTTATACACAACCATCTCTAAAATATTATTCGTCACAAAAATATTAAAATGTTGTAAATTCAAATTCAGTAAATCTTTCTCAATGGTGGGACATTCTCTCTGTTGGATAATGAGTTTTTTTTTCAAAAAAATAGCCAATTGGCTGTTCAATTCCATCTTCATCTTCCTGCATCAAGATTGAGTTGATTCATTTGTTTACCTCTAATGGCAAACAAAAGGAATGGGATACCTTTAGTCCAATCATTCAGGTAATCCTGGTTGTAAGCTCTTAAGATTGGCTTCAGGGTCTGATGCTACCTTTCCAATGCTCCCTGGGATGCAGGATGGTCTACACTTGATTTAAAGTGCTGTGTGCCAAAGTATCCATGGCTTCCACAAATAGGTTAGCAGTAATGTTCGACCCTTGCTCTGAGTGAATATCCCTGGGTAGCCCATACCCGATAAAGAAAGCTATCAATTCCTCCACCAACCTTTTAACCTTAACACTCCATAATGGAATTGCCTCCAGAAACCTGGCAGACATATCCATTTTGGTTAGCAAATACTGTTTCCCACTTTTAATTTTATGGAGGGGACCTACACGATCAATCATAACCCTCGTGAAAGGCTTTTCGAATATGAGAATTATCAACAAAGGGGGCTGGGTTTATTACTGCACATGGCTTAACTACCATTTGGTACATATGACATGTACAACAAACTTGAACCACATGCTGATGCTGTCCAGCCCAACGGACGTGGTTTTGTATCTTAGCCTGAATCTTCCTCACACCAGCTGACCACCTACTAGTAATTCATGTGCTAGCCAAAGCATTTCCTGTCTGTATGCAACTGGCAACATATTCTAGTCCACTTCCCCATTACTCTGCTACACTAACCTGCCATGGTCTCCATTTTCGCCTTTGGATTCTGTCCTTAAGAGAATAACCCTTGGGAATACTTCTGATTCCATTACTGAGTATGCATCATGATATAGATATTTTATCGTAACATCTTTCGTTAGTCTTTCAGGATTAAGCACCACTCCCTTACCCTCTGGCTGTTCAGGGTTTCCCTGCACCATTACATCAAACAGGGTGTCAGCTCACTGAAGCTCAACTCCTTCATCTTTCTCTTTCGTGTTTCCTTCGTGCTGTAACTAGTGAGAGTGAGATTTTTTTTATTCCACAGTTTGGAAAAAAATCCAAGGTATATTTTTTAAAGACCTCAGTTCCCTGGTTCTCCTTCAGCTTCTGCACACAAGGGGAATCACTGCTACCTTGGATCCTACTAGGTTATTTCCCACAACAAAAAGTATTCCTGCAAGTAACAATCTCAGTAACTCCCACTATCACTTCCCCAAACTTGATTTGGCTCTCCAACCTGATCTTACACAGAGGAATGCAAATCTTCAGTCCATCGATTCCATAAATTACCGCTCTTGTAGGAAACTGTTCAGAAGGAGTGAAAATACTTCCATCTCTGAGTATTAGACACTTACCAGATCCTGTATCTCTTGAAATTGCAATTTCTTTCCTTTCTCCCCTAGTTGTTCCTGAGTAAACTTTACCCAAAGAGGTGAATACTTCATTGAGATCAGGCACTAACTCAAAACGTAGTCCCTGTGTATTCTGTGCACTCTCCTGCAGCTCCTTGACTTCTATTGAGGTTCACTTTACTACTTCCACTAATCCCACCAGCTTTGCCTCTTTCACCACTTCTGGGTGAAAGAAATCTCGATTTCCACGCTGTAAAGAAAACATTACCATTCATTATTCTAACTCAATTAAGTGAACACCAAACAAAAATGATGAACTAACCCAATCCCGTTTTCCCTATCTGATCCCAATCCAATTAAAATGCTGCTTCAATAACACAATTATGAAACATTAAATTAATTTTTTATCACAAAGTCCATACAGCAGGAAATGCTGCTTTCCTTCTGGTCTTCTGAATGTACTGGTTACTTCCATCCTTTTAATTCTGCTGTTTCCCCCTGAGCTGTTTGGACTGTGAGTATCTTTGTATAAAATTCCTTTGTACCTTTAATAATGGGTACGTTATGAGATTTCTTTCAGAGCTGTTCAGTGCTGTTGGTTCGCTTCCTCCTCGATGTTGAAAAACAATTGCTTTTATCCCTTGATTCCACCTGAAATTCCTATCATTGTATTGGTTTCAGGCTGTCAATATCATCAGATTTTAAATTCGATTGGCTTTGAAGGGCTGAGTGTTTGGTCTAAATTGATTGGTCACAGTTGAATTGTTATCAAAACAGAAACCAAAACTCAGGAGGAAGTTATGATGAACTTTGATTAACGTTATCGGTATGTTAAGGTAATTGGTTTAAAGAATAGGAAAATAAAGCCACTTTTTCATTTGTTTTCTTCAGTGGGGAGGTGTTATGAGGCTAATGTATCTTTAAGAGAGCTATTCTCCGGGCAGTCTGCATATGTTGGTGTCTTGGCAGTTCTCCTGCAAATGTTCATTTTTTTTCAGGTTTTATATTCTGAAACATAGGATCGTTTCATTTGTGCAAATATTGTCAAAGTGTTAATGCAAACTTGATTGGAGATTGGTATTTTGGAGAATGATTTCAAAGAATTGGCTGAATTTGAATTTGTTTTGTCATCTCCAGGTACCCTAATTAATCTAGAAGTTTGACCCAATGCTACATAGGTATCTTGGTGCTGGGTTAGGTAGTTCTTAAGGCAATTAACTCTCTTAAAGATACAGTCTCTGATCTTGTTTTTGGGATTCTTCCGGGGGAGGGAGAGCAGACCCAAGTCATGGTCCACATTGGCACCATCAACACAGGTCAGAAGAGAGATGGGGACTTGAGGCAGAAATTCAGGGAGCTAGGATGGAAGCTTCGAGCTCGGACAAACAGAGTTGTTTTCTCTGGTTTGCTGCCCGTGCCACGTGCAAGTGAGGTGAGGAATAGGGAGAGAAAGGAGTTTAACATGTGGCTACAGCAATGGTGCAGGAGGGTGGGTTTCGGGTTTGTGGATAATTGGAGCTCTTTCTGCAGTAGGTGGGACCTCTACAAGCAGGATGGTCTTCATCTAAACCAGAGGGGTACCAATATCCTTGGGGGGGAGGGGGGGGGGAATTCGCGAAAGCTATTAAACTAATACAGCAGGGGGATGAGAGTAGGGAGTTCCCATTTCAAGTGTCTGACACTGGCAAGCGAGAACCTGGTTTGAAGTGTGTGTACTTCAATGTGAGGAGCATCCGAAATAAAGTGGGTGAACTGGCAGCGTGGGTTGGTACCTGTGACTTCGATACTGTGGCCATTAATGAGACATGGATAGAGCAGGGACAGAAATGGCTGTTGCAGGTACTGAGATTCAGATGTTTCAGTAAGAGCAGAGAAGATATTCAAAGAGGGGGCGGTGCGGCGTTGTTGGTCAAAGACAATATTACAGTTGTAGAAAGGATGTTTGGGAACTCATTAATTGAGGTAGTATGGGTTGAGGTTAGAAACAGGAAAGGAGAAGTCACAATGCTGGGAGCTTTCTATAGGCCTCAAAGGTCACAGAGATGTAGAGGAAAGGATAGCAAAGATGATTCTCGATAGGAGTGAGAGACACAGGGTAATTGTCATGGGGGACTTCAACTATCCAAATATTGACGGGGATCATTACAGTATGAGTACTATAGATGGGTCATTTTTTGTCCAGTGTGTGCAGGAGGGTTTCCTGACCCAGTATGGGGACAGCTGAAGATATGTTGCTGGAAAAGCGCAGCAGGTCAGGCAGCATCCAAGGAACAGGAAATTCGACGTTTCAGGCATAAGCCCTTCTTCAGGAATGAGGAAAGTGTGTCCAGCAAGCTAAGATAAAAGATAGGGAGGAGGGGCTTGGGGGAGGGGCGATGGAGATGTGATAGGTGGAAGGAGGTCAAGGTGAGGGTGATATGCCGGAGTGGGGTGGGGGCGGAGAGGTCAGGAAGAAGATTGCAGGTTAGGAAGGCAGTGCTGAGTTCGAGGGATTCGATTGAGACAAGGTCGGGAAGGGGAAATGAGGAAACTGTAGAAATCTGAGTTTATCCCTTCTGGTTGGAGTGTTCCCAGGCGGAAGATAAGGCGCTCTTCCTCCAACCATCGTGTTGTTATGGTCTGGCGATGGAGCATGTCCTTGGTGGAGTGGGAGGGGGAGTTAAAGTGTTCAGCCACGGGGTGGTTGGGTTGGTTGGTGCGGGTGACCCAGAGCTGTTCTCTGAAACATTCCGCAAGTAGGCGGCCTGTCTCCCCAATATAGAGGAGGCCGCATCGGGTGCAGCGGATGCAATTGACGATGTGTGTGGACGTACAGGTGAATTTGTGGCTGATATGGAAGGATCCCTTGGGGCCTTGGAGAGAGGTAAGGGAGGAGGTGTGGGCACAAGTTTTGCATTTCTTGCGGTTGCAGGGGAAGGTGCTGGGAGTGGAGGTTGTGTTGGTGGGGGGTGTGGACCTGACGAGGGAGTCACGAAGGGAGTGGTCTTTTAGGAACACTGATAGTGGAGGGGAGGGAAATATATCCCTGGTGGTGGGGTCTGTTTGGAGTTGGTGGAAATGACGGCGGATGATACGCTGTATATGGAGGTTGGTTGGGTGGTAGGTGAGAACCAGTGGGGTTCTGTCCTAGTGGCGGTTGGAGGGGAGGGGGTCAAGTGCAGAGGAACGGAAAGTGGAGAAGATGCAAAGGAGGGCATCGTCGATCACGTCTGGGGGGAGTCTGCGGTCCTTTTGAAGGAGGCCATCTGGGCTGTACGGTATTGGAACTGGTCCTCCTCATAGCAGACGCGGCGGAGACGAAGGAATTGGGAATATGGGATTGCGTTTTTACAGGGGGGCAGGTTGGGAGGAGGTGTAGTCTAGGTAGCTGTGGGAGTCAGTCGGTTTATAGTCGATGTCCGTGTCAATTCATTTGCCTGAGATAGAAATGGGAAGCTGCAAATGTGTTGCTGGTCAAAGCACAGCAGGTTAGGCAGCATCTCAGGAATAGAGAATTCAACGTTTCGAGCATAAGCCCTTCATCAGGAATAAGAGAGAGAGAGCCAAGCAGGCTGAGATAAAAGGTAGGGAGGAGGGACTAGGGAGGGGCGATGGAGGTGGGATAGGTGGAAGGAGGTCAAGGTGAGGGTGATAGGCCGGAGTGGGGTGGGGGCGGAGAGGTCAGGAAGAGGATTGCAGGTTAGGAGGGTGGTGCTGAGTTGAGGGAACCGACTGAGACAAGGTGGGGGGAGGGGAAATGAGGAAGCTGGAGAAATCTGAATTCATACCTTGTGGTTGGAGGGTTCCCAGGCGGAAGATGAGGCGCTCCTCCTCCAGCCGTCGTGTAGTTGTGTTCTGCCGGTGGAGGAGTCCAAGGACCTGCATGTCCTCGGTGGAGTGGGAGGGGGAGTTAAAGTGTTGAGCCACGGGGGAAGGTCTAGGAAGGGGAGGGAGGAGTCTGAGACGGTCCAGGTGAAATTGAGATCGGGGTGGAAGGTGTTGGTAAAGTGGATGAACTGTTCAACCTCCTCGTGGGAGCACGAGGCAGCGCTGATACAGTCATCGATGTAGCGGAGGAAAAGGTGGGGTGTGGTGCCAGTGTAGTTGCGGAAGATGGACTGTTCCATATATCCTACGAAGAGGCAGGCATAGCTGGGGCCCATGCCGGTGCCCATGGCAACTCCTTTGGTTTGGAGGAAGTGGGAGGATTGGAAAGAAAAGTTGTTCAGGTTGAGGACCAGTTCAGTCAGTCAAAGGAGGGTGTCAGTGGAAGGGTACTGGTTGGTACAGCAGGAAAGGAAGAAGCAGAAGGCTTTGAGTCAGTAGGTAGACAGGCCTACAAGGGGCGAAGCCACTTTAGATTTCGTACTGGGTAACAAGCCTAGCCATGTGTTAGATTTGGTAGTAGGTGAGCACTTTGGAGACAGTGATCACACTTCTGTCAGGTTTACTACAGTGATGGAAAGGGATAGGTGTACTACACCTCGCAAGAGTTACAGCTGGAGGAAAAGCAATTACAATGCAACTAGGAAAGATTTAGGAAAAGTAGAATGAGGAAGGAAACTGCAGGGGATCAACACATTAAAAATGTGGAGCTTATTCAAGGAAACGCTCCTGTGTGTCCGAGATAAGTATGTACTTGTCAGGCAGGGAGGATGATATAGAACGCGTGAGCCTTGCTTTACTAAGGAAGTGGAATTTCTGGTCAAGGAGAAGATGAAGGCTTATGTTAGGAAAAAGTGTGAAAACTCAATTAAGGTGCTTCAGGGTTACAAGGAAGTCAGGAAAGACCTAAAAAGAGAGCTCGGAAGAATCTGGAGGGGATATGAGAAGTTTTTGGTGGATAGGATAAGGGTTAACCCTAAGGCTTTCAATAGGTATGTCAGGAATAAAAGAATGACGAGAGGAAAAGTAGTGCCAATCACGGATAATAGTGGAAAGATGTGTGTGGAGACAGAGGAGATAGGGGAAGCACGAAATAAATATTATTTTGACCGTGTTCACTATAGAAAATGAAAATGTTGGTGAGGAAGATGCAGAGATACTTGCATCTAGATTAGAAGAGATTGAGGTTCACAAGGAAGAGGTATTAGAAATACCGCAGAGTGTGAAAATAGACAAGTCCCCTGGGCTGGATGGGATCTATCCAGGATCCTCAGGGAAGCAAGGGTAGAGATTGCCGAGGCATTGGCATTGATCTTCAAATCATCATTGTCTATAGGAATAGTGCCTGAGGACTGGAGGATAGCAAATGTGGTTCCCTTGTTCAAAAAGGTTAGTTGAGACAACTCTGGTAATTACACACTAGTGAGTCTCACTTCAGTTGTTGGTAAAGTGTTTGAAAAAGTTATAAGAGATAGGATTTATAACCATCTTGAAAATAATAATATGATCAGGGACATTCAGAACGGTTTTGTGAAGGATAAGTCGTGCCTAAGGAATCTTATTGAGATTTTTGACAAAGTGACTGAACAGGTGGATGAGAGTAAACCGGTTGATGTGGTGTATATGGATTACAGCAGGGCGTTTGATAAGGTTCCCCACAGTAGGCTATTATACAAAATGAGGAGGAATGGGATTGTGGGAGACATAGCAGTTTGAATCAGCAATTGGCTTGCTGGAAGAAAACAGAGGGTTGTAGTTGATGGAACATGTTCAGCTTGGTGTCCAGTTACGAGCAGCGTTCCGCAATGGTCGGTGTTGGGTCGACTGCTGTTCATCATTTTTATAAATGACCTGGATGAGGGCTTAGAAGGGTGGGTTAGTAAATTGGCGGACAGCACTAAAGTTGGTGGAGTTGTGGACAGTGGCAAAGGATGTAGTAGGTTGCAGAGAGACATAGATAGGAAGCAGAGCTGGGCTGAGAGGTGGCAAATTGAGTTTAATGTGGACAAGTGTGAGGAGATACACTTTGGCCGGAGTAATCTGAATGCAAAGTACTGGGCTAATAGTAGGATTCTTAGGAGTGCAGATGAGCAGAGAGATCTTGGTGTCCATGTACACAGATCCCTGAAAGTTGCCACCCAGATTGACAGGGTTGTTGAGAAGGCATACAGTGTTTTGGCCTTTATTAATAAGAGGGATTGAGTTCCTGAACCAGGAGGTTATGCTATAGCTGTACAAAGCTCTGGTATGGCCACACTTGGAGTATTGTGTACAGTTCTGGGACGGCATTATAAGAAGGATATGGAAACTTTGGAAAGGTGCAGAGGAGATTTACTAGGATGTTGCCTGGTATGGAAGGAATGTCTTATGAGAAAAGGCAGAGGGCCTTGAGGCTGTTCTCGTTAGAGAGAAGAAGGTTGAGAGGCGACTTAATAGAGATATATAAGATAATCAGAGGGTTAGATAGGGTGGACAGGGAGAGCCTTTTTACAATTATGGGGACGGCAAACGCAAGGAGACACAACTTTAAAGTGAGGGGAGATTAGGTGTAAGACAGATGTCAGAGGTAGTTTCTTCACTCAGAGAGTAGGAAGGCTATGGAATGCATTGCCTGCATTGGTAGTAGATTCGCCAAGTTTAAGCGCATTTAAGTTTTCATTGGACAGGTAAATGGATATACATGGAATAGTGTTGGTGGGATGGGCTTCAGATTAGTATGACAGGGCGGCGAGTGAGGACCGAAGAGCCTGTACTGCACTGTAATATTCTATGCTCTACGTACCTTTTACACCTTCATCAGACCAGGCAGTTGGAACTGGTACAGACTGACTGCTTGTGTTACATGGGAAATTTGACGAATGAAATGTAAAACTGACCATTCCTGGTGGACTGTTACGTGCTTCATTATGAAAACATTTAACCCAACAATTCCGCAACCAAATAGTTTATGATCCCAGAATGCATCAATCCATCTCATCTTTTCATAAATTTCACTAATCGAGCAAAAGGGTATGTTACCATGTCCTTCAGCTGTTCTCTGAACTTAGTTTGTGTCATGGCATATATACATGTGTTTGTGCAGCAACTCAGGAGCTGGAGAATGAATCCTACATCTCGTAAAATGTAAGGGAAAACGACAGCCTTAAAACCCAAACGATACATTCGTTTCTACACAGAATACACCAGAAATATTGACCATAATAGGACAAAATTCACTGAGATAAGAAACATTAAAGTGATGGATTTTCTTCGGCTCTCCAAGTGTCGGTCTTTGGAATGCTGCACCCTGCTGTCCGACTGGAGTCTCCTGGAGGCTCTGCTGGCCACTAAAATGCACCTCCCAGTGAAAGCATTCAGCAGCAGAACCAGAACAAATGGGAGTGCTGGGGTCAGAATATAGTGAATCAGCTCGATCGATCCCCAGACAGGAGATAACATGATGTATGTTTTCATCACACAAAACCAGGGGTTATTTCTCAGCTTATACCAAGGATGTAACGTGAAATACCAGGAAATGTTCTTTAAACAGCTGAGCACAGTTATTGTTCCCAGAACCACGGCTGCTGTTTGCTCAGTGCAATATTTGCCTTTCATCTTTTGACAACAAATGGCCATAAATCGATCAAAGGTGAAAGCGACAGTGAACCAGACAGAGCAGTCCATAGCTGCAAAAACCAGGATGGCATGGATGTTACACACGGGGACGGTCTTCAGAAATGTAAATTCAGTTTTATATATAATTGGAATGTGTCTCAATATCAGATCAATGATCATGAGCAATAAGTCCACTGCTGCCATGGCCCCCAGGTAGCGAGTGATACATTCAGAAAGATCACATTTTCTCTGTGACAGAATCACTATTGTCACTATGTTAACTTTGAGATAGGAAGATAAACAAGAACATGTTAATTTCATCTGAGAGTAAAGTTACACCTTAATAAAGTCAATGTTAGCAATTTACGATACTGACATTGATTTTCAAATCTTGAAAGGAAGGTATGATCGAAAAACAATGACAATCATGATGAATGGTTGCTCAGAAAATTATTTGAACTGAAGACTGACTTATCCCAGATTCTGACAAAATGCATCCAAAGGTTTTCAAGGGAATGCTGAATGAGATAGCAGATAAGCTGGTTTTAATTCTCCAAAATTCCCCAGATGCTGGTGAGAATGGGAAGCATGTGCTCCTTCAAACATAGGCTGCTTCTCTGCATACTTGCTGTTGATAGGTTTACTGATGAGCTGATCAGTGACAAATGCAAGAGAGAAACAACTTGTGATTGGTGAGTGGGGTTTGGATGCAGGTCCAGTATGCAGCTCAGTAATTGCTGCCAGTCAGGGTCTCTCTGGGGGGAAGATGGGTTGTGGGCTTGGAGCAGGTGGATGGAGACCATGTCTGGCAGGGAGAGCCAGAGGGAGGAGCCAAGCCAGCCATGGCAGACAGGTCCAGGAATGTTGTAGAGGCAAGAGGGAAGTTCCAAGTAATCCCAGATGAGACAAGGAGGGCATGTTGGGATTGGGAAATTATGGGGAGGCCATGAGAAATCTGTCAGGAGATGGTGCTGACACAATGGTGTTGAGGGGTGCTGAAAAACCATTAGGATGGGGAATAAGGAGAGGCCACAAGAGGACAGGTGAGACAGGAAGGAGGGGGATGGAAAAGAGAGAATGACACTGCAGAGTGGGAGGGAGAGAAAGAGACAGAGAGAACGATATTGGAGAGCGAGGGAAAGAGTTCAAAACCACGAGAGGGTGGTAGAGAGAGAGGAAAGATGGGAATGAAAGAGGGAGAGTGATACTACAAGAGACGAGGAGGGAGAAAGAGAGAAAGAGAGAGACAGAGAAAGAGTTAAAAACTGTGACAGGGTGGTTGAGGGAGTAAGAGGCTGTGAAGTCTGAAGTGAGAGAGAAGAGGGACATTGCAAACAGAGACTAGTTTCAAAACTGATAATAAAAAGTTACAGCTAACCAGTAATGAGGAAAACATGAAAATCATGAAGGAATTAATTACTTGAAAATGGATGTGGTCTTGCCAGATTAAGGCCACATATGGTCAGGGGATAATCGATGGGAGAGTGATCAGTGGATGCTGTTGTCATGTACATTATATAAGTTGTTATATTTTATTTTGAATTTGACAACCAAAAGTTTTTTTCTGATCAGTTAACAAACAGATAAATATTTACTGGAGATAATAATGAGTGCAGATATTAGAAGTCAGAGAGGATGAAATGTGGAACAGGAAATGTCGAGCAGGTCAGAGAGCATCAGAGGAGCAGGAAAGGCGATGTTTTAGGTCAGGATGCTGCATCAGGACTTGCCTGCTTCTCTGATGCTGTCGTAACTGCTGGGCCTTTCCAGCTCCACATTTTATTGAAATAAATATTCATTTTCTCATATCTCAGGAATAAAAAGGTAGCAACAATATGGTGGAGAAATATTCCAATTTTGTGAATATGTGTGGAAATCCATGAGTGGTCACTTTTCCTGTCTGTAAGAAGCATGTTTATTGTTATAGCTTTTTGTGTCTCAGGAAGTCTGTGTCAGCTATATTGGGGAAAGAAACATATTTTGATAAGTTATGCCTGTTGTCTTGTACCAACTTAATTACAGCAGAAAAGTGCGAGATAGTTCACTTCAGAAGAAGTTACGGGAATGTAGAGTTCTGGGCTAATGGTAAAATTCTTGACAGTGTAGATGAACAGAGAGTTCTAAGCGTCCCAGGTGCATAAATCCCTGAAAGTTGCAACCCACGTTGACAGGGTTGTTAAGAAGACATATGGTGTGTTGACATGTAGGGAGATTGAGTTTCAGAGCCATGAGGTCATGCTTCAACTGTACAAGAAACTGGTAAGGCCACACCTGGTGAAAAGTTCAATGTCAGTGAGAATATCGAGATACCATCTATTAGATTAGATAGGATTGCAGTTGGCAAAGAGGATGTTTTCACAATTTTGGAATATCTTAAAATAGACAAGACCCTTGGGCTGGGTGGGATTTTCCCCCAGATTCTCTGGGAAGCCAGGCAGGACATTGCAGAACCTTTGGCGTTAATCCTTATGTCATCAATGTTAATAGGAGTACTGCCATAAGACTGCAGGACAGCAAATTTTGTTCCCCTTCTTAAGAAGAGAATTTGGGCCAACCTTAGTAATTATAGACCAATGAGCCTTAATTCAGTTGTGTGTAAGGTCTAGGAAAACGTTACGAGGAATTGGACATCAGTAAGCCTTTTGATAAGGTTCCACATGGTTGGCTATTGCACAAAATATGGAATTTCAGGTCTGTAGTTGATTCACTGGTTTGAATCAGAAGTGGGCGAGATGAATGAAGACAGAGGAGGGTAGTGGCAAAAGGGAAATATTCATCCTGGAGCTCAGTTGCCAGCTGTGTGCTATAAGCTTCTGTTTTGAAGCTACTTTTGTTTGTCATTTTTATAAATTATCTGTATGTGGGCGTAGAAGGATTGGTTAGTAAATTTGCAGATGACACTAAGGTAGGTAGCTTTGCAGATATTGCCAAAAGACAAGATTCCCTACAGCGTGGAAACATGTCCTTTGGCCCAACAAGTCCATACCGACCCTCTGAAAAATAACCAACCCAGACCCATTTCCTTACATTTACTCCTGACTAATGCAACCAGCACTATGTGCAATTTAGCATGTCTAATTCACCTGAGCTGCACATCTCTGGATTGTGGGTGGAAACCCACACAGACATGGGAAGGATGTGCAATCTCCATACAGACTTTCGCCTGAGGCTCGAATCAAAACCGGTTCCCTGGCGCTGTGAGGCAGCAGTGCTAACAACTGAGCCACCATGCAGCTCCTGTTGTGGGCTACCGAGGGACATAGATAAGATGCAGAGCTGTGCTGAGAAGTGGAAAATGATGTTTAATGCAGAAAAGTGCAAGATAGTTCACTTCAGAAGAAATTACAGGAATGCAGAGTTCTGGGCTAATGGTAAAATTCTTGGCAGGGTAGATCAACAGAGAGTTCTAAGCGTCCCAGGTGCATAAATCCCTGAAAGTTGCAACCACTTTGACAGGGTTGTTAAGAAGACATATGGTGTGTTGATGTTTATTGGTCGGGATATTGAGTTTCAGAGACATGAGGTCATGCGTCAGCTGCACAAGAAACTGGTAGGCCCACACCTGGAGTATTTTGTGCAGTTCTGGGGAAGGATGTGGAAGCAATGGAAAGGGTTAGATTAGATTACTTACAGTGTGGAAACAGGCCCTTCGGCCCAACAAGTCCACAGCGACCCGCCGAAGCGCAAAACACCCATACCCCTACTTTACCCTTTACCTAACACTACGGGCAATTTAGCACAGCCAATTCACCTGACCCGCACATCTTTGGACTGTGGGAGGAAACCGGAACACCCGGAGGCTACCCACGCAGACACAGGGAGAACGTGCAAACTCCACACAGTCAGTCGCCTGAGTCGGGAATTGAACCCGGGTCTCAGGCGCTGTGAGACAGCAGTGCTAACCACTGTGCCTTTGTGCAGTGGAGATTTAATTGCATGTTGCCTGGTATGGAGGGAGGATCTTATGAGGAAAGGCTGAGTTACCTGAGTCTGTTTTCGTTGCAGAGAAAAAGGTTGAGAGGTGACTTGATCAAGACGTCAAAGATAATCAGAGGGTTAGATATGATGGATAGTGAGATCCTTTTTCCTCAGATGGTGAAGGCTAACATGATGGGGCATAGATTTAAATTAAATAGATTTCGGACAGACATCACGGGTAGTATCTTTACTTAGAGAGTAGGAGGGGCGTGGCATGGTCTGCCTGCAATGGTAGTACTGTCACCGAAGTTAAGGGTATTTAAATGGGCATTGGACATCCATATGGATAATAATGGAATGGTGTAGGTTGGATGGGCATCAGATTAACTTCTTCAGTTGGCGCAACATCGAGGAACAAATGGCCTGTACTGCACAGGATTGTTCTGTGTTCTCTGTGTTATTTTAGGAGGGGCAAACAAGGCAAGTGATTACTCTCTGAATGATAGCGCCCTGGAAAGTGCTGAAGATCAGAGGGACTTCAGATGCATATCTACAGATCCCTGATGGTAGCAGGACAGGTAGATAACCTGGTTAAGAAGGCATTTGAGATACTTGTCTTTTATTAGCGGAGGCCTAGATGAAAAGGACAGGTTGGGTGGTGGTGTTGTGCATTGGTTAGGCCACAACTGGAGTCATGTCTGTAGTTCTGGTCACCAATATTATAGGTAGGATGTGATTGCACTCGAAAGGAAACAGAGGAGATTCACCAGAATGTTGTCTGGGCTGGAGGGTCTGAGCAATGAGGAAAGATTGGAAAGGCTGGGGCTGTTTACAATGGAACAGTAAGGAGTGAGAGGGGACCTGATCGAGGTGTACAAGGTTATGAGGGCTGGAGATAGGGTGAATAGAAAGACACTTTCTCCGTGAATAGAGGTCAATAAACAGGGGGCATAGATTTTCCGTGAGAGGCAGAATATAGAGGAGCGAAAATGATTTTTTTTCTCCAGAGCGAGGTGGGCATCTGGAACTCACTATCTGAAAAGCTGTTGTGTTGAATCGATTTTAACCCTTAACCAGTCATTAAATATTCACTTCTGTTTCGATGCTCTCCAATGCTACAGGTGTAAAGAGGCATTCGTGTTGTCAGATCTTTGTTGACCAGCGTACTTCAGTGCTGTTTAAGTCGATGAGTCGAGATTGACATCACCAGTTTTACCGAGGGATTTGACCACTTGATCATCACTGGCCGAGTCAATCAAGAAAGAACGCTTGTGGAGGGAGGGCATATGGGGGAATACAGAGTCATCACAATGACCATGTTAAATACATTCAGAACAACAGTCAGTTCAACAATTCCATCGGCACAGCAGTTACCAAGGGAAATGTTACATTATGCTGAAACCAAGAGGGTAGTGTGAAGGAGTTGGAGAAGACCTTTGTATTTTGTCAGAACAATCAGTGATGAATTTGATGTTTATATCTTTGGGCTTTCTGCTCTGTGACCAGTACGAGGCAGCACACTTTAATAAGGACGTGGAAACTGTACAATGTGTATGAGGACATTTTAACCAGTGTGGGTTCCAGCACGAAGGGAATACAGATACATGGATGGACCAGGGAAATCGGAGTTACTGTCAGGTGGGAAATCTACAGAATGCTTGGAAGGAATGGCAAAATAGATGCAGGAATATGGTCAAGGAGACTCGAAATAAGCATTGATTAAGAATAAGAAACATGCCATTCAGGACCCTGTTGATGAAAAATTGTTTCGCTCAATATCTTTGGAAAGCTTTTTCACAGAGGGCTGCGGCAGCTCAGCCTATGAGTCTATCGAAAGGAGTGGTTGATAGATTTTTGAGCATTAATCACATAAAAATTTAGGAGGATCATCGGTAAAAGGCATTTGAAGTGTCTGGTCAGTCAGGCTTGAATTAAATGGAAGAGAAGACTTGATGGGCTGAATGGCATCCTCCAGTTTCTATGCTCCAAAAGACCTATAAAGGCAATAATCGGAGCACACAGATTTAGTATGATTGGCAAAAGAAGCAGAGGATGACGTGAACATTTTTGTTCCACACAATGAGTGATTCGGACTTGGAGTACACAGTCTAATAGAGTGACACATCTCGATTCAATAGTAGATTATAAATATGTAACTGGAGAAATATGTGAAGCAGGAAAAATTACAGCTGATGGGGAAACAGAGTGTGAGGGAGAGGATGGTGGGATAATTGCTAAAAGTTGGCTGGTAATTCAGGAACAGAAAATAAAAGTCAGCTCAAAATGGCAAAACGATTGACAAGGAGTGAAAAATTAGAGTACAAAGGAACCTAGTGAGTAATACAGGGGCAAGAACAAGGTGGGCTGTGGTGAGAGGCCTTGATTGACATTGCTCGTAATCACCCACATTAACACCATTTCTCACCTCATTAATATGCAGATGCCCATTCTATCATCCACTGGATAGACTCCAGACACGAACAATTCCATCATGGAAAGAAGTCATACTGGGAACCTGGTGACTCCAGCTCACTGCTTGTTCCTCCAGCCCTCCAGCTTGGAACACTGGCACCAACCAACTCAAGGTACGGTTTCTGGGTGGTGACCGCACACAGCCTATGGTCACAGACATTGGAATCCGCCATGTGCCAGTCTCACCACACACCATTCTGGCACACTGCCAAGGCACTTGTAGGGCACTGCCAAGGAGGCCACTCCTGTGAAATGACACCTAGGGAACATAATAGTGGGAATCGGATTTGGGAAGCTGGGAAATGATGATATTGCAGGGAGACAACTCACTATGTAAGGGGAAGGGATTCAGTGAGAGTCAGAAACACCCTTGATGCAAGGAGGGGGCAGTGCATTCCCAAACCTGGCATATTGCCCGACGGGACTGGGCTCAGGGCTGGAGGGTATGTAGAAGCAGATGAGTTTGGGTGGGGACTCGGAGAAGTGTGAAGTCTGAGAGGTTAACAGAGCGGGGTGTGCTCAAGGGAAGGGACATTTTAACCTTGAGGGTTCCCCTGTGTGCAGAGGAGGAGGCTGGACCTCAGTGTCTGAGGGAAGCCTGCTCTTGGCTTCCATCCTGCTGTGACTCAGAAATGAAGATGGCTGCAACTGAACATGAGGAAAGCAGGGTATGTGTTTGGATGTGCAGCCTCAGGTGGGGGTGGAGTATCTGCAAGTCCGTGCAACGGGAGGCCCCTTCAAAGGGCAATGTCACTCGGCACTGAAGGGCAGATCACTTAATATTGTACATTGCAGCTCCTTCCCCAAAAGAGCTCAGAGCATTTAGTGTCATACAGATTTACAGCATGGAAACAGGCCCTTCAGCCCAACATGTCCATGCTACCCAGTGGGTAGAATTAAACTTGTCCAGTTTGTATACGTTTAGTCCATATCCCTCTATGCCTATCACAACCATGTACCTGTCTAAATGTTTCTTAAATGACAAAATGGTGCTCACTTCCATCACTACCTCTGGGAGCCGATTCCAGACACTCACCACTTTCTGTGGGGAAATGTTGTCCCTCTCAACCTATCTGTGTATCTCCCCTCTCGGCCCTAACCTGTGTTCTCTAGGTTTAGACTCCCCGAACATGGGAAAAAGTT
Organism: Hemiscyllium ocellatum; assembly: GCF_020745735.1. Lineage (NCBI taxonomy): Eukaryota > Metazoa > Chordata > Chondrichthyes > Orectolobiformes > Hemiscylliidae > Hemiscyllium > Hemiscyllium ocellatum. The sequence continues at coordinate 16,245,910 of NC_083412.1, forward strand.
GTTGGCTATCTACCTTATCTCTGCCTCTCATGATTTTATGGACATGTATAAAGTCTCATATTCTCAACGGAAAAATACCTCCCAGATTATCCAGACTCTCCCTAAAGCTCAAAACTTCGAGTCCAAGTAACATCCTCAGAAATCTTTTCTGCACTTCGTCCAGTTTAATTATATCCTTTCTATAGTAGGGTGACGAGAACTATACACAGTAACTTCAAATGTGGCCTTTCCAAAATCTTGCACAACTGCACCAAGATGTACCAACTCTTCGACTCAATGTTGTTCTAAGATGACCCAATGAAAGCAAGCATGCTGAAAGCCTTCTTGACCACCCTGCCGACCTGTGACTCCAGCTTCAAGGAGCAATGTACCTGTACCCCTCGATCTCCTTCTTCTATAACACTCCCCAGGGTCTGACCAGTAACTGGGTCCAGACTGCCCTGGGTTGACCCAGCAAAATGCAACACCTATACATTAAACACCATTTGACATTCCTCAGCCCACTGGCCCAATTGATTAAGATCGCACTGTACTCCCAGATCACCTTCTTCAATGTCTACTGTACCACCAATCTTTGTGGCATTTATCAACCTACTAATCATACCTCCTAAATTCTCAGCCAAATTCTTTAAATGAATGATGAATAACAGTGGACTCATCACTGATTCCCCGTGGCACACCAATGGTCACAGCTATGTTTTTGTAATAGCTGTAGTGTCCCATGTATCCATCCACGCCTTGAATTCATTTCCCTTACCTGTCAGGCCTCTTGCTTTGAAATAAATGCAGTTTAACCGTGACTCCCCTTGCTTCCTGCATACATTTGTCTGCCCTGTCTGGTACAATGATTACCAACACTGCCTCGACTGTTTTACTTGTTCCCATTATCTTCTCTCCTGTCATTAACCTTCTTTTATGTCTCCCTACTTCTTTGGATGTCCTCCAACACCTGTCCGCATCTCCCTGCCAAATTAGTTTTACTCATCCCAAGTGCTCTCACAAATCTCCCCACCAGGTTATTGAACCCCTCCAGTTCAGGTACAACTTGTCCCACTTGGGCAGATCACCTCTGCCTCAGTACATGTCCTAATGATCTAAGAATCTGAATCCCTGCCCCCTGCACCAGCTCTTAGCCACACATTTATCTGCCAAATCCCCCTTTCCTTGTTCTCGCTGAAACTAACAGTTCCCAAGTTCCTACATTTTAACGATCTGCTTAACTCCCTTTCATGACTCTTTAGGACCTCATCCCTTTTCCACACTATGTTGTTGGTACCAATGTGTACAATGTCCTCTGCCTCCTCACCCTCCCCTTGAGGAATTTCACGCAATGTTCATAGATGCCCTCAGCCCTAACACCAGGGAGGGATTACACCATCCTGGACTCTCGGTCACAGTCTGTGAACCTGACTAGCGAGTTACCTAATTTTCTATGTAATTGCCTTCCCAAAGATTTGCAGCTAAGTCATTCATGGTACCACAGGCCTGTCTGCCGCTGTTGTACACGCCTGAGAGAGGTTATACCCCCCACCAACAGTATCCTAAATGGTACGCCTGTTAGAGAAGGGAATAGCCACTGGAGACTGCTGCACTACCTGCCTCTCCTGGCAGTAACCCATCTCCCTAACTGAACCTGTGGTGTGGCCACATCACTGTAACTAGTGTCTATCACCCTCTCTGCACCCTGTATGCTCCTCAGTGTGTCCAACTCTCTCACCAACTCAAACACCGGGTTTGTGAGGATCACACTTTGTGTAGACACAGTCGTCAGGGACACTAGACTATTCTCTGATCTCCCACATCTGGCGGGAGGAGCATACCACTGCTCCAAGTGCCATCTCTGTCACCTCACAGAAAGACAAAGAACAGAATATTACCTTACCCTGACCTCGTTGCTGATCCCCCTCCACACCAAGTGTCCCAGTATCCACCAAAACTCACACTTAAACCTCCAGCAGCACTTCAACAGCAAAGCAGTCCTTCTCAAAATGGCCGCTCCAACAATGGCCACTTGGCTGGAGATTGTCTCCTTTTTGTTCACTCCTGGTGGCTGAGCTGATTCCTCCCAGAATCCTCCTCAGTCACTTCTCAGCAGCACATTTTGTTAACTTAGGAATAACTTGAATATCTCGGGATGTCCAGTCATTTCTGCAGCACATTGGTGTCTCTAAAAAGTGAGAATGTAGCTGCCACGGTGACAGTGACCTGTGATTTCCCCATTGCCTGGATACGGTAGCTATGGGTTACCTCCCACTTGAGACGATAGAACACTTTGCAGTGAAAGGGATGGCTGGGTCCAGTCCCTGTAATGTCAGATTTGCAGCCAGAGAGAGACTCACAGACATAGCTGATTGTAAAAGATGAATACATGGTTGTGCAAAACTATTTCCAATAACATGTCGACTGTATCACCAGCACATCTGCTTTCTCGCTCTATCGCCAGGTCTAGGTGCATTCCTGGGGTCTGCGGCTGGTCTAGAGAAAGCCTGCCCTACACTGGAGCCCATTGGCCTTGGAGGGTCTGGTTGGGTGATCCTGGGGGTGGGTGGTTGTGCAGGGCACACACACTGACTAACAGAGGCAGGTGCACCTCCCTCAGTCTGACCACGCAGAGAACAGGAAGAGGGCTGAGAGAGAAAGAGTGGGAGGGAGACAGAGAGAAAGAGAGAGAGAGAGAGAGAGAGGTTTAAATATGAGAAGAGGGAGAGGGAAAAAGTAAGATGTAGAAGACGGAGAGACAAATCGAAAGAAATGAATTTTCAGAATGGAATTGGATAAAAATTGTAAGGTGATAGATTTGCAGGACGATGGGGAGAGAACTGAGAAGTGGAAGGGTGCTGTGTCTCTGTCACTCTACATACAGGACAATAAAGACAGGACCGGGGGTGGGATTAATTAGGCAGATCAGGCCTTGGAGGAATTTGAATTCAAAAATGACAACATTAAAATGGGAAGTTGTTGGATCAGGAATGTTCGTTGGTCAATTATCACAAAGAGAAATGGTAAACCAAACATGATGGGAGTTCAGAACGGGCAGCAGAACTTTGGATGAGTTCTGGTTTATTGAGGTTTGACACTGTGAGGTTAAAGATGATGTCAGTGGAATATTCGAGTCTGGGTTAACCAAACCCAGCGACAGTGTAGTCTGTAGCATCCTGGATGAAGCAGGCAGGAGACAGAGATATGACAGAGCGGATGGTAAACAAGCTTTGCAATGGAGAGGATGTGTCGTCAAACCTCAGGTTAGGGTTAAGGGGAGCCCTGAGGCTACAAACATTTTGGTTCAAACTGAAACCAGGGATTGGATCAAGGCAAATGATAGAAAACTGAATTTGTGACGGGAAACAAAGACAATGGTATTGGTCTTCACAAGATTATACTGAGAGTAGCAGGAGTCTTATTATTTATAGTGGTTTATAAATCTACTGGGAGGGAGATAGAGACTTAGTTAAAGCAGGAGCAGCAAGCAGGAGAATGGGAAATGACAAGAATAGGAAAAAAGTTAAATCACGATTCATAGAATTACGAACCAGACAGAGACACTTACCTGGAATACCAACAGTAGCGAGAGTTGAATAGAAAATGTGTTGAATAATCCAAAGTGTGTATTGGATCCGACGTTCAAAATTCATTCTGTGATAATTTGCAGAAAAATAGTCAAATGTCCCAGACAGACTCCTGCCCACTGTGGGAACATTGCAGTCTGCTCTCCTCAGATTCTGATCTGTTATCTCTCCCTGTTTTGAGGAATGTTGTAGCTCACACTCATTTATTAATAGAAGGATGAATCCATCCAGAGACTCAGGTAGGGCCCGCAGAGATTGACATTAATTGCAGTCACTGACCAAACAGGTTGATTGAACTCCTTTCAATCCAGTGTCTTTGTCCCAGAGTAAAGTAAAACTTATACCTGGTCTGTATAAAATGTGTGAGGGATGCTGAGTAAAGAAACAATGATAAAATGGAGTGGGTCAAGAGGGCTGGATGTTTGTATTAGTGCCCCCTGATGACCAAGGTAAAATATAGTTTTATTTATTTGCAGAAAAGGTGAACAAGTGATAGCTATTATGGGCTTAATGAATTCATTGATAATGTAAAGTTCTTTGGAAATGCTGAGTTCAGCGTGTTTCATGTTCCAAAAGGAATATGACTTCCAAAAGGTGAAGTGTTATTTAATTGACAGATTAGGAAAATTCAAACATTTGAATTGAAGGACCAATGGCATTCTGACTATAACACAGACTGAGGGACATAACGCAGAGAGAAACACTGTGCAGGTAAAGGGCTCTTGTGGTGCAGTGATAGTTCCCCAAGTAAGAGGTCTTGTGCTGAAATCCCACCTGTTCCAGAGGTGTGTAGTAGCATCTCGGGAACAGGTTGATTAGAAGATAGATAAAATGCAGGAAAATAGACTGTTCATCCCTCATGACCAATATTAGAATCAGAGATGTTTATAACACATATATAAATGACATAGGTTAATATGTTATTTCTAAAGGACATGACTTCAAGGTTTGGAGACAAGTGAGACGGAAAGATAGTGAACAGTGAGGAGGACAGGATCAGACATCAGAAAATCATTTAAAGCAAAATATTGCTAAGGCTGCAAAACTAAAACACGCACAGAATGCTGCAGAAACTCAGCCGATCAGGCAGCATTGGAGAGGGAAGTAGAAATAATGATTCAGCCGGAGCTGAAAGGGATGGGAAAATGGGATATTTTATTGTTTCGACAGAGGAAGACGACGGGTGCAATGGTGACCAGGGTAAAAGGTAAGGAATTTGTTAATGGGGTTGAAAGAGGAAATGAAGCAATGTAAATATGAAAATAAGAAAACTGCGTGTGAAGGAGATTGTAAGAATCAGAGACATTATACAGTCAAGATCTGAAGCTGGGAAGATCGATATTCAATCTTTGAGACACACAGTTTTCTTATTAGATTAGATTAGATTACTTACAGTGTGGAAACAGGCCCTTTGGCCCAACAAGTCCACACCAACCCGGCGAGTCGCAACCCACCCATACCCCTATATTTACCCCTTACCTAACACTACGGGCAATTTAGCATGGCCAATTCACCTAACCCACAAATCTTTGGACTGTGGTAGGAAACCGGAGCACCCGGAGGAACCCCACGCAGACACGGGGAGAATGTGCAAACTCCACACAGTCAGTCGCCTGAGTCGGGAATTGAACCCGGGTCTCAGGCGCTGTGAGACAGCAGTGCTAACCACTGTGCCACCGTGCCGCCCATAGGATCCTCTGTGGAAAATGTGATGTTGTTCCTCAAGCTTGTGCTGTGCTTTGTTCCCATTCTCCCATTAACTGCTCTGTCAGTCTCATTCATCGCCCACCACTTCCAACCAGCTGCTGTAATTCTCTCTCTCTCTCTCTCTCTCTCTCTCTTTCTGTGCCTTGTGGGTTCCACCAGCATCTCCACCACCCCCACAGTAACATGCACCCTCCTCCCCCTGTGAGGACGAGAGTACTGAAGTGTAAAAGGCACCCCACCAGCTCAGACCCTGAGACCTCGGGGAGAAGGTTAGCCTTAGAGAGTGTGGCAGCACAAGCTGGTGAGCACCTCACTGCCACAGATCTGCAGCTGGCTGAGGAAGAAATGCCCCAGACCGCTGGCACTGGAAGGGACCGGCAGAGACCAGACAGTTACTCAGGCAGGAGAGGGACCCGTGGTGTCACAATCGGGACCCACATCTGAATGTACAGGGAGGAGCAGCAGGCGGGGAAATGGGAAACAATGGGTTCAACTCTTTACAATTTATAGAAATGATTTGGATGGAGGGATTGAAGGTATGGACCGAAATCTACTGATGACACAAAGATATCTGGGACGTGAGTTGTGAATAGGACATGAGAAGCCTACAAAGGGTATGGATTGGTTCATTGAGTTGGCAAAAATCTGGCAAATGGAGGAAAATGTGGGGAACTGAGAAACTGTCTATTGTGGGCTACTGACAAAACTGGGAGAGCAGTCCCATGGGCTCGTCAAGCAACAATCTGTCATAGTCATACTCACAGAATCATACCTTACAGACTCTGTCCCAGTCACCACCATCACCATCCCTGAATATGTCCTCACAGACCCAGCAGAGATGACAACACCATGGAGAACAGTCAGGAGAGAGTTCCCCTGTGATTCCTCAACATTGACTCCGCACTCCATGAAGTCTCATGGTTTCAAGATAAACATAGGCAAAGAAACGTACCATCTCCCTCAGCTTATGAATGGGTTCACTTTCAAGTTGAATAACACTTGGATGAAGCACTGAGAATGGCAAGAGCTGAAAATGTACCCTGGTTGGGGGATTTCTATATCCACCATCAACAGTGTCTCAGCAGCAGTACTACTGATTGAGCTGGTTGGGTCCGAAAGGACATAGCTCTTAGACTGGGTCTTCAGCAGGTGGTGAGGGAACCAACAAGAGGGAAACACTTCCTCGACCTCATCCTAACTGTGATGAGGCTGTTCCTTTAACAAGGTGATGTTGGCCTTGGTTTTATTTTCAGGAGTTAGTAAAAACACAGATTCCGTAAAGACTGGGTTTGATGGATTTTAGGGCCAGTTTGATTATAGCTAACAGATACTGCCTCAGGCAAAAGACTTTCAAGGTTTAGAAAAAAGTTCAAATGGGAAGTGGCCAGTTCTCCCAACTCAGCTGTCACTGATTTGGTTTGGGTTTTGGCAGCCTAGCTATTCACTGAAAGCAGTTAGGCAGGTTTAAAACTGCTAGACCCAAAGGAGCAGGTCCGTGCTGATCCTTATCTATCTCTGACATATCTCCTGGAAAACCCTGTGTTTGAGTTTGGAACAGCATCATTAAGTTGGAATAATTTGTTGGGTTTAGTTATTTGATATATTGCTATCTTTTATTTGTGTTTCATTTGGCAATCTTGTAAATAAATCCTGTTTTGTTTAAAACTATGTGATTCGACCAGTTGCATCCCTTCTGAAATATCTGTGTTATACCTTCTTTAAACAACTGGCAAAATGAGGGTCTGGGCTATTTTCTTGAAATGTTTTGAGGGCATTGGGCCTGGTCTATAACAGATTGGGGGCTCTTTGTGGGATTTATTCTGCAGTTCCAGTTTGGGATAAGGGTTGTTGGTTTCGACGACAGTGAGTGGTAGGTATTCATGCATTTTGTTCTAGGTGTCGAATTCGGTCGGGTCAATCAGTGCTTGGGATAGCAATGACTCTATCAGTCACCAAGAGGTTTCTGGGTATGGGAGAAGTGACTTTGGGGGTTTTATAAGCTGCTGGAAGGAGCAAACAATCTGGGGTTGGAGCTGTCTCCTTCCGTAAGGAAAGGAAAGATAATTACAGCAATTCAACACCTGGAACAGCAATAACTCAGCATTTCAATTTGCAGGACAAAAAGGAAAAGGGAGAGAAAGAGAGAATAGGGAGAAAACGAGAGAGGAGAGTGAGGAAAAGTAGAAAGAGAGGGAGTTTGAACTTCAGAACATAGAACATTACCGTGCAGTACAGGCCCTTCGACACTCGATGTTGCACCGACCTGTGAAACCGATCTGAAGCCCCTCTAACCGACATTATTCCTTTGACCATTTAAATGCCCTTAAAGTTGCCGGGTCTACTACTGTTACAGGCAGTGCATTCCAAGCCCCTCCTACTAAAGAAACTACCTCTGACATCTAACCCTTCAACTTAAAGCTATATTCCCACGTGCTGGAAATTGTCACTTCGACAGGAAAGTCAGATTAAAGGGATAGTGATGAACACTGAAGGGAAGCTTGATGAGGAGGAGAGTGAGGATGAGCAAACCCATGGTAGCCAAGAGACTGGTGAGAAACTGTTTAAATATCTTCAAGCATGGCCTAAAGTTGATGAGGAGGATGTGGAAACTTATTCCATCTCAGTTGAAAAGGTGGCTAAAAGAATGCAGTAGCGAGTGACAATGTGGGTTTTGTTGATCCAAACAAAACTTATTGGTCTAGCTCGTGACGTATTTGCATAACTATCAGAGGAGGTATCAGAGGTGGTATCTGGGGGTATGAGGAGGTATCAGAGGGGATATCTGGGGGATCTCTGGGGGGTATGAGGAGGTATCAGAGGAGGTATCGGGGGTATGAGGAGGTATCAGAGGAGGTATCTGGGGGTTAGGGTGAGGTATCAGAGGGGGTATCTGGGGTATGAGGAGGTATCAGAGGGGATATCTGGGGGGAATGAGGAGGTATCAGAGGAGGTATCTGGGGGGTATGAGGAGGTATCAGAGGAGTAATCTGGGGGTATGAGAAGGTATCAGAGGAGTTATCCGGCGGTATGAGGAGGTATCAGAGGAGGTAACTGGGGGGTATGAGGAGGTATCAGAGGAGTAATCTGGGGGTATGAGAAGGTATCAGAGGAGTTATCCGGCGGTATGAGGAGGTATCAGAGGAGGTAACTGGGGGTATGAGGAGTTATCAGAGGGGGTATCTGGGGGGGTTATGAGGAGGTATCAGAGGAGGTATCTGGAGGGGTATGAGGAGGTGAACAAAGCCAGTTTAAGTCCATTTGAGCATGTGCCAGAAGCCCACAGACAACACTTCAGGAATCTAAGAAGGGAACCTGGTCAAACCTACACTAATTTTGAAAGGATCAAACAAAGTAATTTTGATCGGTGCATTAAAAATGGAGCAAACATACAACACTCAGAGAGAAATGATTATTTTGGACAAGATCAAAACTTCACTTCTTGAGCGAGTGAGAACTCATGTGGAAGAGCAGAGAGTTAAAACAGCAAGGTTAGCCGCTGAAATGGCTGATGGTTATGAGTTGGTCTATGAATTAAAGTTTGGCTTCCAACATCGATATCAATCCGTGAGGGATGGAAATTGGGGAAAAGAGAAATCCTGACGTGGAAAGGGAAAGGTAAATCTCGGTGAAGATCATAAGGATAACTTACCCACAGGGTAAAAAAGAAACACTAGAAAGGGACCAAACAGCTCTTTTTTTTTCACTGTAATAAGTAGATGGCATGAAATCACAGTGTTGGTGGGTTAACAAAAGTACTGGGAAGCCAGATATAGGAAAACAGGATCAGCCAGTGAATTTTGTTGGAAAGATAACAAAAAGCACAGTGGAAGACTCGAAAGTTGCACTAGGAATGTACAAGCAGGTCGGAGGTTGATTGAGGAGGAAGTGCCAGATCTTCTTCAACCTTACACCTATGAAGTTAAAGTTTACTCACATAGGCCAGGAGCAGCAGGTAAAGAGGTTACAATATTAAGAGATAGAGGATACTCTCAGTCTGTGATGATGAAAGATGAGGAGATATGCACCTATGAAGGACTATTACCAGGAAAGACACAAGTTACAGGAACTCACAGGGAGACAAGAAGCACTCAGTTTCACAAAGTGAGGTAAGTGTGTCCAGTGAAGGACGGACATGTTGTGGTGGGAGTACTGAACAAACTCGCAGCTCCAGCAATACAGTTTGTCCTTGCTAATGATACAGCTGTTTCACACGTAGGAGTGCTGCCTACTGTGGTTGAAAAACCAGTGGCATCTCAGGCAACTGAACTATTGCAGGACACGTATCCTGGGATTTTTCCTGACAATGTGATAACAAGGTCACAGAGTCACCAGTCAAAACAGAAGAGATCAAAGTGTAAAGATAAGAAAGTTGAAGTGGAATTAGTAGAGAACCTGTTTGATCACATGGTTGAGACAAGCCAGAATCAGATAGATGACACAGCAGATATCTTTAGCTAAGATGGATTAACAGAGTTGCAGGAGAAAGATGAAAATTTATGGTAATTATATCAAAAAGCATACACAATAAACGAATCCCAATCTGTCCTTGAAAGTTATTATCTTAAAAATTATGTCTTAATAGGAAATGGAGTCCATCACATATTCAGGTAGATGAGAAATGGGCAGAGGTTCATCAAGCTATTTTGCCAGTGAGTTATAGAAAGGAGGTGTTGCGAGTGGTGCATGAGCTACCTCTAGGGGGTCATTTAGGAGTGAGAAAAGATCACGCTGAAATACAAGAACACTTTTGCATCGCCTGGACTGCACTGGTTGAATTGTGCCAGACACGTCACATTTGGCAGGTAATTGGAAAATCCCAGGCTGTAAAAAAAGCTGACCGTTTAATACCTGTTCCTGCATTTAAGGAACCTTTTATGAGAGTCATAATTGATTGTATAGTACCCGACCAAAACCAAAAAGTGGGAATCAGTATTTGTTATCAATACACGATGTGTCCACGTGATTTCCAGAGGCTTTCCCATAACGCAGTATCACAGTTAAAAGGATTGTAGAGGAGTTCCCCAATTCTTTCACGAGGTATGGAGTACCCACAGAGAAAATCAGCTGAAAGGTCAAACTTTACAGCATAATTATTCAAGGAGGTTATGCAGAGCTCAGGAATAAAACAATTCAAATCTACTGTGTACCATCCAAAATCCCAGGGAGGACTAAAAAGTTGGTATCAGACATTAAAGACCATGTTGAGGGCTTACCGTCAAAACTATCCAGATAGTTGGAATGAGGGAATTTATCGTTCTTGCAATCAGAGATGCACCAAATGACTCGACCAAATTCAATCCATTTCATAGAATCCCTATTGCATGGCAATAGGCCATTTGGCCCCATCATGTCCACACCGATCCTCCGAAGAGTAACCCACTCAGACTCATTCCCCTATTCTGTATTTATCCCTGACAAATGCACATAACCTCGACACCTGAACGCTTTGGCAATTTAGCATGCGCAATTCACTGAACCTGGACATATTTGGATTGGGGGAGGAAACCGGAGCACCCAGAGGAAATCCAAGCAGACACAGGGTGAATGTACAAACTCCACCCAGTCAGTCACCCGAGACAGCTCAGAAGAAAGAACCAAGTCCAGAGGATTCTGAATTGGGCATTCCTCAAATTAAATTGGACAATGAGGAAGTTCTCAAAAATTGGGATAAATGATTGAGTTACCTTCCAGTGGAAAATCAAAATGACCTGAAAGTTATTGCTATCACATGGGGAGATATGTGGGAAGAAGCTGGGAAGTACTTCCCGAATTATGTATGTTGTAGATCGAGGAGATGCTGTTCCAATTAAGCAAACTCCTGACAGGAATAACCCTCTAAAGTTGGTGCAGGTTCAAAAGGAGATTGGACACATGCTCCAAGATGACATAATCGAAGCGAGTTACAGTGAGTAGAGCTAAGCCATAGTCATGGTGCCAAAACCAAATAGTACCCGACGGTAAAGTGTGGTCTATTGCAAAGTCAACGCAGTTACAAAGTCTGATGTATATCCACTTCTGTGTTTGGAAAACTGTGCTGAAAGTGTGGGAGAAGGAATGTATATTTCCAAGTTAGATTACTCAAAAGACACTGGCAGGTCGTTTGTGTGAAAGTGCAAAGACAATTTCAGCTTTCGTAACACAGAATAGATTGTATCAGTTTAAAGTAATGTCATTTGGAATGAAAATGTGCCAGTCATGTTTCAGAGACTAACCAATAATATCACTGCTGGATTACCCAATTGTGTCATATATATTGATGAACTGGTGATTTTTCGTCACATATGGAATGAACATTTGCAATGATTTATCAGACTTGTTCCATCAACTTTGGAAGGCAGGCTTGTTGATAAACCTGGTTCAAAGTAAATGGTCAAAGCCCAAGTCACCTTCCTGGGTCATGTTATTGGACTGGGACAAATGACCACATGGGATACAACAACCAAGGTAATTGGGGAGTATCCCATGCAATCGACAATAAACGCAGTCCAACAATTCCTTGGATTGAAGGGACTTCACCAAATCTTAGCAGTATGGCTGCTCTCCTCACGGAATTGCTAAAGAAAGGCAAAGCATTTCAGTGGACATTGAACTGTCAGAGGCATTTGACAGCCTGAACCTGTGTTAGCTACTGTCGCAGTACTAGCTACACTGAATTATGCAAAGCCATTCAAGGTGGAAGTGCAAGTGATGTGGGTGTTGGTACTGTGCTCTGGCAGGAAGATACGTATCTGAGACAATCATAACCCATTGAAATTTGTGGAGAAATGTAAGGGCAAAAAAAGCAGCTTTAGCTATTCAATTTGAAAATTGTGCACGTGGCAGGATGACAAAACATGATTGTGGATGCAGTGGTGAGATTTGAATGAGAAATGGAGGCATTCATGTCAGGAGTGTGATTGTTGTCATTGTAAGGTATGTGTCTGTTATAAAGTACAAAATGTCTACAATTAAGGGGTTTTAAATTGAAGTCAGCTTTGGTTTTGTGGGTTCATTTCATTTTAGGGTGAGGTACAATGGTCTTGCTCGTTTAACAAGGTGATGTTATACTTGATTTTAGTTTCAAAAGATTGTAAAAACATAGAGCCTGAAAAGTCTGGGTTTCGATGGGTTTTGGGGCCAGTTTGATTAAAAAATAACAGATACTGCCTCAGGCAAAAGGCTTTCAGCTTTTATATCAAAACAATGGAAGGGGAGAGGCCAGTTCTCACAACTCAGCTCTCAAGTGGTTTGTTTTGGGTATTTTGACAGTCTAGCTATTCAGGTTACTCCAGTGAAGAAAATCCCAGTCTTTCCACTCGATTTGTGTATCTCAGACCCTCCGAGCCTGGTAAAATCTTGGTAAATCCTTTCTGATCCATTTCCAGTTTAATAACATCCTTCCAACAACAAAGTGACATGAACTGGACACAGTACCCGGCCATCGCATGCTGCGGCTTTTTTTGTGTGGTTAGCACTGCTGCCTCACAGCGCCAGAGACCCGGGTTCAATTCCCGACTCAGGCAACTGACTGTGTGGAGTTTTCACATTCTCCCCGTGTATGCATGTGTTTCCACCCGGTGCTCTGGTTTCCTCCTACAGTCCAAAGATGTGCAGGTCAGGTGAATTGGCCATGCTAAATTGCCCGTAGTGATAGGTAAAGGGGTAAATGTAGCGGAATGGGTGCGTTGTGCTTCGGCGGATCGGTGTGGACATGTTGGGCCGAAGGGCCTGTTTCCACACTGTAAGTAATCTAATCTACTCTAATCTACTCCAGAAGAGGCCTCACCAACATCCTGTACAACTTCAACATGACGTCCTGCACTCTGCAGCAGATGTCCCTGTGTAAAGTTTCTGAAGTGCTATTAGAAACCAAGATTCCATCAAATACTTCTTAAGTCATCCCCACGGATGTAACTTTAAGTGAATACAGTGCACAATGAAAAGCAAAGCTATGTCACAGAATAGCTACTGTAAATGTCATTGAAATCATTGCAGCAAATATTGTTTAACGTGATCACAGCAAAGAACATTTAAACTGCTCACTCACTATAGGAACGGGGGAAAGTCTCAGATATAGTCACATGAATGGATTAACTCCAGGAAGTGTGAACATAGAACAATACAGCACAGAACAGGCCCTTTGGCCCACGATGTTGTGCCGAACATTTGTCCTAGCTTAAGCACCTATCCATGTACCTATCCAATTGCCACTTAATGGTCACAAATGATTCTGACTCTGCCACTCCCACAGGCAGCGCATTCCATGCCCCCACCACTCTCTGCGTAAAGAACCTACCCCTGACATCCCCCCCTATACCTTACACCCTTCACCTTAAATTTATGTCCCCTTGTAACACTCTGTTGTACCTGGGGAAAAAGTCTCTGACTGTCTACTCTATCTATTCCCTGATCATCTTATAAACCTCTATCAGGTCACCCCTCATCCTTCGCCGTTCCAATAAAAAAAGGCCTAGAACTCTCAACCTATCCTTGTACGACCTAATCTCCATTCCAGGCAACATGCTGGTAAATCTCTTCTGCACCCTCTCCAAAGCTTCCACATCTTTCCTGAAGTGAGGCGACTAGAAATGCACACAGTACTCCAAATGTGGCCTTACCAAGGTCGCGTACAGCTGCAACATCACCTCACAACTCTTGCATTCAATCCCTCTGCTAATGAACGCTAATACACCATAGGCCTTCTTCCAAGTTCTATCCACCTGAGTGGCAACTTTCAAAGAGCTATGAACATAGACCCCAAGATCCCTCTGCTCCTCCACCTTACTAAGAACCCTGCCGTTAACTCTGTATTCCGCATTCTTCTTTGTCCTTCCAAAATGGACAACCTCCCATTGACAGAGTTGAATTCCATCTGCCACTCCTCATCCCAGCTCTGCATCATATCTAAGTCCCTTTGCAGCTGACAACAGCCCTCCTCACTATCCACAACTCTACCAATCCTCGTATCGTCTGCACATTTACTGACCCACCCTTCGACTCCCTCTTACAAGTCATTAATAAAAATTACAAACAGCAGAGGACCCAGAACTGATCCCTGTGGAACTCCACTTGTAAATGGGCACCAGACTGAATATTTACCGTCTACCACCACTCTCTGACTTCGACTGGTTAGCCAGTTCTCTATCCAACTGGCCAAATTTCCCACTATCCCAGGCCTCCTGACTTTCCTCATAGGCCTACCATGGGGAAACTTATCAACTGCCTTACTAAAATCCATGTACACTACATCCACGGTTCTACCCTCATCCGCATGCTTGATCATCTCCTTAAAGAATTCAATAAGACTTGTAAGGTAAGACCTACCCCTCACAAATCCTTTCTGGCTGTCCCTAATCAAGCAGTGTCTTTCCAGATACTCATAAATCCTATCTGTCAGCAACATTTCCATTACTTTACCTACCACTGAAGTAAGACTAACTGGTCTGTAATTCCAGGGGTTATCCCTATTCCCTTTCTTGAACACGTCGGATCTGTTAAAGTGACGTCGGCAACTAGGACAGGAGTCTTTTGTAGATATACCCATTTCAAACAAGTATGCTGTTTTGGAAAATGTAGGGAGTGATGGATTCTCAGGGGAACGTAGCACGAACAGCTAAGTTTCTGATATTGAGATTGGCTCTAATGCAACGAGGGGTATGTTGGCTTCAAAGAGATCAATTGTGTTAGGGGATTCTGAAGTCTGAGGTACAGACAAACGTTTCTGTGGCCAGCAGAGAAAAAGCAGAATGGTGTGTTGTTTCCCTTTTGCCAGGATCAAGATTGTCTCAGAGAGGGTGCAGAATGTTCTCACGGGGAGAGAGGAGGTCATTGTCCACATTGGAACCAATAACATTGGAAGGGAAAAGGTTGAGACTCTGAAAAGAGATTGCAGAGTGTTAGGCAGAAATGTAAAATGGTGGTCCTCAAGTGTAGTAATATCTGGATTACTTCTAGTGCTACGAGCTAGTGAGGGCAGGAATAGGAGGATAGAGCAGATGAATGCATGGCTGAGGAGCTGGTGTATGGGAGAATGATCCACATTTTTAGATCATTGGAATCTCTTTTGGGGTAGAAGTGACCTGGACAAGAAGGATGGATTGCACCAAAATTGGAAGGGAACTAATATACCGGCAGGGAGATTTGCTAAGAAAGGGATCATCACCTTATTGGGATTGCATTATAGACTCCCCAATAGTCAGAGGGAAATTGAGAAACAAACTTGTAAGGAGATCTCAGCTATCTGTAAGAATAATAGGATAGTTTTGGTAGGGGATTTTAACTTTGCAAACATCGACTGGGACTGCTATAGTGTTAAAGGTTTAGATGGAGAGGAATTTCTGAAGTGTGTACCAGACAATTTTCTGATTCAATACGTGGATATACTTACTAGAAAAGGTGCAAAACTTGACCTACTCTTGAGAAATAAGGCAGGGCAGGTGACTGAGGTGTCAGTGGGGGAGCACTTTGGGGCCAGCGACCATAATATTAATCATTTTAAAATAGTGATGGAAAAGGATATACCAGATCTAAAAGTTGAAGTTCTAAATTGGAGAAAGGCCAATTTTGACGGTATTAGGCAAAACTTTCAAAAGCTGATTGAGGCAGATGTTCACTGGTAAAGGAACGACAGGAAAACGGGAAGCCTTGTGAAATGAGAAAGCAAGAATCCAGAGAAAGTATATTCCTGTCAGGGTAAAAGGGAATACTGGTAGGTATAGGGAATGATAGATGACTCAAGAAATTGAGGGTTTGGTTAAGAAAAAGAGGGAAGCATATGTCAGGTACAGACAGGATAGATCGAGTGATTCCTTAGATGAGAATAAAGAAAGTAGGAGTATACTTAAGAGAGAAATCACGAGGGCAAAAAGGGGACATGAGAAAGCTTTGGCAAATAGAATTAAGGCAAATCCAAAGGGTTTTCACAAATATATTTTGGTCAAAAGGGTAACTAGGAAGAGAATAGAGCCCCTCAGAAATCAGCCACGTGGCCTTTGTGTGGAGCCACAGAAAATGGGGAAGATGCTAAATGAATATTTTGCATCAGTATTTACTGTGGAAAATGATATGGAAGATATAGACTGTAGGGAAATACATGGTAACATCTTGCAAAATGTCCAGATTACAGAGGAGCAAGGGCTGGATGTTGTGAAATGCTTAAAAGTGGATAAATCCCCAGAACCTGATCAGGTGCACCCTAGAACTCTCTGGGAAGCAAGGGTAGTGATTGCTGGGCCTCTTACTGAGATATTTGTATCATCGATAGTCACAAGTGAGGGGTCAGAAGACTGGAGGTTGGCAAACGTGGTGCCACTGTTTAAGTTGAGCAGTAAAGACAAGCCAGGGAACTATAGACCAGTGAGCCTAACCTCAGTGGTGGGCAAGTTGTTGGAGAGAATCCTGAGGGATAGGATGTATGTGTATTTGGAAAGGGAAGGACTGATTCGGGATAGTCAAAATGGTTTTGTGCTTGGGAAATCATGTCTCACAAACTTGATTGAGTTTTTGAAGAAATAACAAAGAAGTTTGATGACGGCAAAACAGTAGATGTGAGTCAGTAAGGCATTCGACAAGGTTCCCCATGGGAAACTGATTAGCAAGGTTAGATCTCATGGAATACAGGGAGAACGGATCATTTGGATACACAACTGACTCAAAGGTAGAAGACAGAGGGTGGTGGTGGAGGGTTGTTTTTCAGACTGGAGGTCTGTGACCAGTGGAGTGCCACAAGGATCGGTACGGGGTCCTCTACTTTTTGCCATTTACATAAATGATTTGGATGCAAGATGTGCCAATGGGCTCAGAAGTGGCAGATGGATTTTAATTCAGATAAATGTGAGGTGCTGCATTTTGGGAAAGCAAACCTTAGCAGGACTTATACACTTGATGGTAAGGTCTTAGGTATTGTTGCTGAACAAAGAGTCCTTGGAGTGTATGTTCATAGCTCAAGTGGAGTTGCAGGTAGATAGGAGAGTGAAGAAGGCGTTTGGTATGCTTTCCTTTATTGGTCAGAGTATTGAGAACAGGAGTTGAGTGGTCATGTTGCAGCTGTACAGGACATTGGTTAGGCACTGTTGGAATATTCCGTGTTGTAAAACGTGAAAGGGTTCAGAAAAGATTTACAAGGATATTGCCAGGGTTGGAGGATTTGAGCTACAGGGAGAGTCTGAACAGGCTGGGGCTGTTTTATCTGTAGCATTGGCGACTGAGGGATGTCCTCACAGAGGTTTACAAAATTATGAGGGGCATGAATAGGATAAATAGACAAAGTCTTTTCCCTTGAGGTGGAGGAGTCCAGAACTAGAGGGCATAGATTTAGGGTGAGTTGGGAAAGATATAAAAGAGACCTAAGGGGCAACATTTTCACACAGAGGTTGGTATGTATATGGAATGAGCTGCCAGAGGCTGTGGTGGAGGCTGGTACAATTGCAACATTTAAAAGACATTTGGATGGGGATATAACAGGAATGGTTTGGAGGAATATAGGCCGGGTGCTGGCAGGTGGGACTAGACTGGGTTGGGATATATGGTCGGCATGGACATGTTGGACCGAAGGGTCTGTTTCCATACTGTACATCTCTGTGACTCTATGATTCTGTGAGCTGAAACTGACAAAACTGATAGAAACCACCTTGGTTGTATTGAGTTTACATATTTTAAAATATATGGCCCACAAATAATACCTGATACAAATAAGAGAAAGTACTTGGGAAAGAAAAATATTATTTGATCATTATTTGGTAATAATGAACTTGAGTATTGGTGGAAAAAGATGTCTGTTAGAGTTTTTTTTTCTCTGACACTCATCAGGACAATATGCAAGAATACAATTCAATGGGCACATTCAGATTGTTTATTCCTGATGATTGATATTTGACGTCCAGGCTTTGTTTAAATTTTAAACCAAGTAGATTGACTCTGACTAATTAGGATATTGCCCTTAATTAATGGCTGTGGTCTATTCTGTTTGAACTGAAACAGGTATGGTACATGTACGTGATTTATTCACCTATAAAAAACAGGGGTCTGTATATTAAACTATGTATCTTCCAGCATGCAAAAGCATCCTCCACTGTGAGTCCACTTGACAATCCGAACGTACATATAAACATACAAAACAGGTGCAAAAGTAGATCAATTGGCTCCTCAAATCTATATGTATCTCTGTGTGTATGTATCTGTGTATGTGTATGCTTCTCTCTCTCCCTACATATACACATATGTGTATGTGTGCAGGCCAGGGAGTGTGTATTGTTATCTCTACGTATACAAATATCTGTGTGCATGTGTGCACCACGATCTGTGTTTGTGCATAGTTATCTGTGTGTGTGCCTTTTGGTAACTATATATGTGCAACTATATATGTGCAAGTGTGTGTGTGTGTGTGTGTGTGTGTGCGCGCATGTGTGTGTGTGCGCGTTTGCAGCCATCTGTTACAATGCTAGTTCGAAAAATAATGAGTGGGAATAACGAATGGTCCTATTTAAGAGAGAACGTGTTCTTTTGAGATTCAGGTATTGCAAACGCTGCCAGTATACAGAGCAGCTTGTACACAGGCTGTTCCAAAGCAGACATATGGAACAATTGGCTGTTAAATGGATACCTGAGTTTTGATTGCTGTTTTGACAACACTTCAAATTGGTTTAGACCAAATACTCAGCCCTTCAAAGCTAATCAAATTTAAATACTGATGATATTGACCCCCTGAAACCAATCCGGTGATAGGTATTTCAGGTGGAATCAGTGGAATAAAAACAAGTGTTTTCAAAAATCAGGTAAAAAGAGCAATTGCCAGCAAAAGAGAGCCAACAACTCTGAACTGCTCGGAAAGAAATCTCAGAAAGCACCCTCAGAAGGTACCAAGAAATTTTATATCAAGATACTCACAGTTAAAAAGAAAATCATTACAAAATAGCACAGGGAGAAGGATGGAAAGAAACAGCAGATTTGGAAGAGCAGAAGGAAGACAGCATGCACAACTGTATGGGCTTCGAGATATTAATTTAATTTAATGTTTAGTAACTGTGTTATTGGAGATGCATTTTAACAGGGTTGGGGTCAGATAGTCATTAATTAAGAAAAAAGAGGCTTGGGTTTGTTCATAGTTTTTGTTTAGTGTTCACAGTAAGAGTGAAGAAAATAAATTGTTACTTTTTCTTCGCACCATGAAAATCATGCGTTTCCTTTCACACCTTCACATTTTGATCAGATTACGAGGTGAGACGAGCTTCTCTGGTTGTTTCTGTTTTAATTAGAAGAGGGATTCGACCTCCATGTCATAATAGACTGGGGGCTTGGTTCGGACAGGTATGGGTGGATTTAGATGGATTTGCATAGATTAAGTATGGGATCTGAATGGATTTGAATGGATTTGGATAGATTTAAACACAGTTGGACATTAATGTCTTAGATATTTAAATAAATCTTAGGTGAGAAAATCTGTTTATTTTTGGATACTTGTCAGTGCTTTTGTTAAAAAGTGGTAGAAATGGCACTTTAAGGAACTTTGGGTGGCACATTGGTTAGCACTGCTGCTTCACAGCACGAGAGATCCGGGTTCATTTCCTGCCTCGGGCAAACTGACTGTGCGGAGTTTGCATATTCTCCCCGTGTCTGTGTACGTTTCCTCCTGGTGCTTCGGTTTCCTCCGACAGTCTAAAGATGTGCAGGTCAGGTGAATTGGCCATGCTCAATTGCCCGTTGTGTTAGGTGAGGGGGTAAATATAGGGGATGTGTCTGGGTGGGTTGCTCTTCAGTGGGTAGGTGTGGACGTGTTGAGCCGAAAGGCCTGTTTCCAGACTGTAAGTAATTTCATCTAACTAAATGTTTTCCGGAGGTGGAAGACGTGACTTTGTGAGTTGTGGAAAAGGTAAGCAAGGAAAAGGTACTGCTATTGGCAGAAACATTGGAGCTGGAGTTGCCAAGCCAGTTCAGGGGGCAATTTAGAATCAATCACACTGCTGTGGGCCTAGAGTCAGATGTAGGACAGACCAGGTGAGGACAGCAGATTTCCTTCACAGTTGGGTATTCGTGAATCAGATGGTTTTTTCCCATGGTCATCAGTACATTTTATTAATTTTTTTAATAGAGTACAAATTCCACCTTCTGGTGAGCCAGGTTTCAAACCTTGGTTCCCAGAGCATTTGTTGAGTTTCTGGATTGATAGCCTCATAATCATACCAGGTGGCCATCACTTCCCTGCCTCCACAACGGTTACAGGGTTGCACCGATGCCTTTAGCAGCCTCCAGAGTGTGAGTGGCTGTCTCCACAGGCAGGTTAGTGTCTGCCACAGAGAACGAAGTTCATAGGGTCTGCTGGATCTATGCACTACATCGACAATCCATCACTCTTACCTAAGGAGCTCACCACCAATGGCAATGCAACACCAGATGATCAGCATTTGAGGTTCCTGCGAACAACCCCACCCAGGGTCAGCCAACCAGACCCTCCAAGGGCAATGTACTCCAGTGTAGGGCAGGCTTCCTCCTGCCCAGCCACAGACCCCAGGAAGGCACCTAGACCTGGTGGTAGAGCGGGAAGGAAGATGTCCTTGTGGCACAGTCAAGATGTTATTGTAAATAGGTCTCCGTGTTTATGTGTTTATGTTTTAAAACAGCTCTGTCTGAGACTGTCTGCCTGGTTGCAAATCCTTTAGGTTTTTCTGCCTCACATACTTTTCCAGTTCCATATTATTGAGTTGAAAATGTGTCACTCTATTTAACTGTGTATTCCAAATCCGAATATATTCATGTCACCTGACTATTGACTTCACTGTTCCAGCCTTCCCAATCTTTCCTCATTGCTTAACCCCTCCTGCCCAGATGACGTCCTGGTGAATCTCCTCTGTTTCATATCTAGTGCAATCACATCCTTTCTATAATGCGGTGACCAGAACTACAGGCAGGACTCCAGTTGTGGCCTAACCAATGATTTATACAGTTTCAGCACAAAACCCCAGCTCCTTTATTCCATGCCTAAGCTCATAAAAGACGAGTACCTTAATTTTTTATTTACGCTGTTATCTACGTGACCTGCTCTCATCAGTGATCGGTGGAAATGCATCCGATGTCCCTTTGATTTTCAGTCTTTTCCATGGCCCTAACATTCACAGAGCATTCCTTTACCTTGTTAGCCCCTCCTCAAAGGAAAGTGCACCCTTTTCCATTTTGAGTTCCTGTTGATCCTGCTCTGTCCAGCTGACCAGTCTATTGATATCGTTCTGCAGGTTAACAGATATCCTCCTCAATTTTCACTATCCTTCTGAGTTTTGTGCCATCTGTGAATGTCTTTATCATATTCTCCTGAATTTAATCTAAATCATTCATCTACACAACAGACAGCAAGCTCCCAGCACCGAGATCTGTGAAATCCCACTGGAAACAGACTTCCTGTCACAGAAACATCCCTCAACCATTCCCCTCTCCCTCCTGCCTCTCAGCCAGTTTTACATCCAGCGTGTCACTTTACCTGGGATCCCATTGTCGCTGACTATCTGGACCAATCTGCTTGGGGGACTTTTGTAAAAGCCTTGCTGAGGCTTATATCAATATATTGGTACACATCAGTTATGTTTTATACCTGTTCTTGAGTGTTACCATTTGATGTCTAGGGCTTCCTTTTCATTCTCACGAATTCATTTATTAATTGATGCAGTCAACACGTTACCTGTTGTGTATGTCTTGCTGCAGTGGATATTCACAAGTGAAGATTAGATTAGATTACTTACAGTGTGGAAACAGGCCCTTCGGCACAACAAGTCCACACCGACCAGCCGAAGCGCAAACCACCCATACCCCTACATTTACCCCTTACCTAACACTACGGGCAATTTAGCATGACCAATTCACCTGACCCACACATCTTTGTGACAGTGGGAGGAAACCGGAGCACCCGAAGGAAACCCACACAGACATGGGGAGAACGTGCAAACTCCACACAGTCAGTCGCCTGAGTCGGGAATTGAAGCCGGGTCTCAGGCGCTGTGAGGTTGCAGTACTAACCACTGTGCCACCGTGCCGCCCACAAAGAAGTTCAAAGAAATAATCAATATTATCAATAACTATCAAACCACAATAAAGCGATAATGTACAGGGAAGAGATTAATTTCCTGGATGAATGCTGCACTTCATTTGGCAAAAGACCACAGGCATAAATTGCAAAATGATTTTATCCCCAAGATAACTGACACATACTTCACTATTCACAAAAAAGCTATTGCAATAAGCGTACTCCCTGTAGAATGGAGAAATGAACTTTCATCTGTTTCCACATATTTTTTATAAATTTTTAATACTGTTTCACAATGTTGTGGCTACGGTTTTTTTGCTGAGATGTCAGAAAATAAATGTTTACTTGTTTTTTCATTAAAACAAACATCTGAGATGTCAATTTCAGATTTAAATGTAACAATCACCACAATGTCCATTACAATAGAATCCATTGAAATCCCTCAAATAGAGTAGCTTCTGAGCATAGATGGGTTGATGCTAGATTAGATTACTTACAGTGTTGAAACAGGCCCTTCGGCCCAACAAGTCCACACCGACCCGCCGAAGCGCACCCACCCATACCCCTACATTTACCCCTTACCTAACACTACGGGCAATTTAGCATGGCCAATTCACCTGACCGACACATCTTTGTGAGTGTGGGAGGAAACCGGAGCAAACCCATGCAGACACGGGGAGAACGTGCAAACTCCACACAGTCAGTCGCCCGAGTCAGGAATTGAACCCGGGTCTCAGGTGCTGTGAGGCAGCTGTGTTAACCACTGTGCCACCGTGCCGCCCAAGAATACCACGTCCATTTACTTCATTATCTCGGTGATTTCATGTTTTCCTCATTCTTAGTTCGCTGAAGTTTCTTTTGTTAACAGCTTTGAAACTAGTCTTTGTTGTCCACAATGTCCCTCTGACTCCCACTTCATTTGCAAGTTCCCTCTCTCTCTATCTACCTCTCGTAGCTTTTATCCCTCTTTCTCCCTCTCACTCTCTCCCCTGCCCCGCCCCCTAAGCTCCTGCAGTGTCAGTCTCTCTCTTCCATTCCCCTCCTTTCAGTCTCACCTGTGGCCTCTCCACGTTCCCCATCCCACTGGTTTCCCAGTATTCCCTCAGCTCTGTTGAGTCAGCACCGACTCTTAACAGTTTTCTTGTGGCCTCCCCATAATTTCTCAATCCCGACATGGCCTGTATGCCTCCTCCCAGTTTCCTTGCAGCTTCCCTCTTCCCCCTACTACACTCCTGGACCTGTCTGCAATTACAGATTTGGCTCGTCCCTCTGCACCTCCGTCCCAGACCTGGCCTCAATCCACCTGCTCCTCGTCCTCAGCCCACCTTCCCCCAGAGAGACCCTCACTGGCAACAATTACCAAGCTGCAGGCTGCCACCGTCCCCAAACCCCAGTCACCAATCACAAGTTGTTTCTCGCTTGCATTTGTCACTGATAGGTTTATGATGAGCCTATCAGCAGCAACCATGTAGAGAACAAACCTGTGATTGGAGGAGAAGTTGCTCTACATTCTCACCAATTCCTCGGGACTTTTGGAAAATTAAAATGAGTGCAGCTGCTATCTCATTCAGCATTTCTTTGAAAACCATTGGATGTATTTTGTCAGAACCTGGGATATATCTGATATTTCCTGAGCAACCATTCCTAATGATTATAATTGTTTTTACTTCATTCCTTCCATTCTGTTTTTTTTTTATTTCAGACCTACAGCATCCACAATATTTTGCTTTAATTGTACTGTGCTCAGACTTGGATTCTATATCAACAATAAACTACCGAATTGTCAATGTCTCTTTTGCGTTATCTATATTCACTAGGAAGACCATTGTGCCATTAAATTCTCTGTTAATGTAATCTTGCTTCTGATAATGTTACTGATTCCCTGTACCTGATTAAATTATGGTTTACTTGGGATGGTTAGCCTTACTTTTATGTTTACTCTTCCCTTTCCCTGTGATGCCTCAAAAGCAATTTATTAATGATACACCAGTCTCTTCCTTCCTGTTTGTTTCCACACTATTGTGTAAGGTGAAGTAGCCTTGGGTGACAAGACAAGAGGAGATTCTCTTCAAGAGGAAGAAGGAAGTTTACTTAAATATGAGGAACCAAGGGACTGTCACAGCTTTAAAGGATTACAGGGTAGCTACGAAAGAACACAGGAGTGGACTGAGGAGAGCTAGGAGGGGGCACGAAAAGGCCTTGGAGGGAAGGATTTGCAAAACCCCTTGGGTTTTGGAAAAATTGTACACTTACCTGAGATGTAAGTGGTTGATCAGAAAGAGGGTAGGGCCGATCAGGGGTAGTGGAGGGAACCTGTGCCTGGTGTCTGCAGAGGTAGAGGAGGCCGTAATAAGCTTTTTGTATTAGTATTATCGAGAGAGGGAGAGACCATTTTGATAGTGAGAACACTGTGGATGTGTCAATAGGTTTAAACAGTTTGATATTACGAAGGTGCATGTGCTGGGAATTCTGGGAAGCATCAAGACAGATAGGTTCCCAGGGCAAGGCCAGATATATCCAAAGTTACTACGGGAAGCAAGGAATGAGAATTCTGCGCCTCTGGTGATGACCTTTGCATCTTCAATCCACACGGGAGTGGGATTGGATGACCGGAGAGTGGAGAATGCTGTTCCTCTGTTCAAGAGAGGGAACAGGAAAATCCCTGGGAATAACAGACCACTCAGCCTTATGTCTGTGGTAGGCAAGGTATTGGAAAGGATTCTGAGAGATGGGATTTATGACAATGTGGAAAAACATAGTCTGTTTCAAGATAGTCAGCAAGGCTTTGTGAGGGGCAGGTGATGTCTTACACACATTATTGAATTCTTTGAGGATGTGACGAGACAAGTTGACAAAGTTTGAGAAGTGGATGTGCCATATGTGGATTTCAGTCGGACCTTTGAAAAGATTCCCTACGATTGCCTCATTCAGAAGTTTAGGAGGTAAGGGATATAGGAAGATTTTACTGTCTGGATACAGAATTGGCTGACTGATAGAAGTCAGCAAGTGGTAGTGGATGGAAAGTATTCCGCATGGAGGGTCAGTGACCACTGGTGTCCAACATAAATCTTTTCTGGAGCCTCTGCTCTTTGTAGATTTTATAGATGACTTGGATGAAAAAGTTTGCCAATGACACAAATGTCAATGGTGTTCAAGATAGCATTGAGGGCTGTTGCAGCCGACAACAAGACGTTAACAGGATGCAGAGCTGGGCAGGGAAGTGGCAGATGGAGTTCAACCTGGATAAATGCAAAGTGATTCATTTTGGAAGTTCGAATTTGAATGCTGAATACAGGATTAAAGACAGGATTCTTGTCAGTGTGGAAGAACAGCAGCAGCTTGGGATCCGCATACATAGATCTCTCAAAGTCGCCGCCCACATTGATAGGATTGTTAAGAAGGTGTATGGTGTACTGGCTTTCATTAACAGGAATTGAGTTTAAGAGCTGTGAGGTTTTTCTGCAGTTCTTTCAAACCCTGGTTAGACCACACATTTGGAATATTGTGCCCAGTTCTGGTTGCCACATTTCTGGAAGGATGTAGATGCTTTTGAGAGGGCGCAGAGTAAATTATCAGAATGCTGCCTGAATTGGAGGTAATGTCTTATGAAGAGAAGTTTAGTGAGTTAGGCCTTTTCACAGAGGAGAGAATAAGCAAGAAAAGTGACTTGAGAGAGGTGTACAAGGTTGTGAGAGACATAGAGAGAATAGATAGCCAGAGACTTTTCCGTAGGACAGAATTGATTGTCATGAGGGGTTATAATTATAATGTGATTTGAGGAAGGTATAGAGGAGATGTCTCAGATACGCTCTTTATGCAGAGAGTAGCGTGTGTGTGTGGAATGCACTGCCAGTTTTGATCGAAGAGTCAGAGACTTTAAGCAATTCATGGACAAGCACATAGATGGCAGTAAATTGAGAGGTCTGTCAGTCAGGTTGACCTTAGATTAAGATAAATGATCAGCATGACATCTTGGTCCAAAGGGCCTGTATTGTGCCATATATTTCTATGTTCTATGTTCTTTCAAATGCTTATTTTTGGAATGCAATTTGAGAGAGAAGCACAACATATCTGTTCAATGCATCCACTATTTCCTCATTTCCCATTATTAAATCATTACTGGATACAATAACACATCTCTAAATCTCGATAAACTTTGTAACTTATTAACTGTAACTGTAATAAGGTATAACTTTACTCAGTCAAAAAACAACATGTTCTTTTCAATTTTCCTTTCTAATAGTTAACATTGTGACAATACTGTAATTGTCTCAGAGAAAGTGTGATCTTTCTCAATGGATCACTCGTTACCTGGCAGCTATGGCAAAAGAAGGCTCATGCTCATGATCATTGATCTGATATTGAGACATATATTAATTTTTATATAAAACTGAATTTAAATTTCTGAAGATCACTCCCGTGTGTAACAATCATGGCATCCTTCTTATTGCATCTATGGACTGCTCTGTCTGGTTCACTGATGATTTCACATTTGATCGATTTGTGGCCATCTGTTATCAAAAGATGAAAGGCGACTATTGCACTGAGAAAACAGCAGCCGTGGTTCTGGGAAGAGTAACTGTGTTCAGCTGTTTAAAGTACATTTCCTGGTATTTTATGTTAACACCTTGGTACAAGCTGAGGTATAAGCTGTATCAGTCCTTGTTTTGTTTGGCAAATGAATATGTTATGTTTTCTCCAGTCTGGGGATCAATTGAGCTTATTCCATGCATTCTGACCCCAACAACTCCCACTTGTTTTGATGCTGCTGCTCAATGCTTTCACTGGAAGGTACATCTTAATGGCCAGCAGAGCCAGCAAGAGACTCCAGTCTGACAGAAGGGGGCAGCATTCCAAGGACCAACATTTGGAGACCAGAAGGAAATCCATCTTTTTAATGTTTGTTGTCTCAGGGAATTTCATCCTGTTGTGGTCAATGTTTCTGGTGTATTCTATGTGGAGTCGAATGTATCGGTTGGTGTATAAGCTGTGTTTTTACACAACTTTTTACGAGGATTCATTCTCCAGCTCCTGAGTTCCTGAAAAAAACACGTGTATTCTAACTTTGTGTCCAATTGGCAAGCCCACCCTAAATCCCATGTGAACCAACTCCAATCAGTCTACCATGTGGAACCTTGTCGAAGGCTTTACTTAAGTCCATGTAAACAAAATCTCCTGCTCTGATTTCATCAATCTTTTTAATTACTTCCTCAAAAATTCAACCCAGCTTGTAAGACATAATTTCCCTTGAATAAAACCATACTGGCTATCTCCAATCATTCCTTGACTCTTCAAATGTATATGAATTCAGCTTTCAGAATCACCTCCAACAGCTTACCCAGCACCGAAGTCAGATTCACAGGCTGATAATTCCCAGGTTTCTCCTTCCATTCTTGTTAAACAAAGGCTTAACCTTAGCTACTCACCAGTCATCTGGCACATCACCTGCAGCGATAGATGATACAAATATTTCTACCAAATCCTCCCTAAGTTCCCTCAATGTCCTGGGATACATCTCGATCAGGTCCTAGAGATTTCCTACATTTATATTTTCTAAAATCTCTCGCACCTCCTCTGATGTAATGTAAACTGTTTCAATACATTCATTTCCCTGAGTTCTCTCACATCCATTTCTTTCTCCACAGTAAAAACTGATCTGAAATATTCATTCAACTCCTCTCCCATCTCCTAAGGTTCAAACCAAAGACGACCTCTTTAATCATAAAGCAGTAGTACTCTCTCCAGTTCATAGAATCCCAATAGTGTGGAAAGAGGCCCGTCGGCCCAACAGGTCCACACTGAGCTTCTGAAGAGTAACCCACCTAGACCGATTGCCCGACCCTATTATCTGATATTTATCCCTGACTAATGCACTTAACCTACACATCCCTGAACACTATGGGTTATTTAGCATGGTCAATCCAACTGACCCACACATCTTTGAACTGTTGGAGGAAACCCCAACAGAGACAGGGAGAATGCTCCAACTCCACCCACACAATCACCCGAGGCTGGAATCAAACCCGGGTCCATGGCACTGTGAGGCATCAGTGCTAACCACTGAGCCACCACTGCTCTCTTTGTCTTAATGGACTTGTTAAAGCTTTTTCAATTATTTTAATTTAGTTGCCAATAGTATCATCTTTGCCTTCAAGAACTCACTCTTAAGAATGCTCCTATATTCTTTATATTGTTCAAGAGTTTTATTTCAGCCCAGTTATCTGTATCTCAGACACAATTCTTTATTCTTGACTCAAACATCAATGCCCTCATTCATCAATCGTTCTCTAAACCTACCAGCCTTACCTTTCACTATCACAGAAACGTAAGGACTCTGAACTGCCTTTATATCACACTTTCGACAGCCAGTCTTCAAGAAAAAGCTAAGACACTGAATAAAGCAATGGTCCTGAAAATATTTTGTATTTGGGACATGTCTCCAACACTAGCCATGTCCTGATCTGAACTGTTCCAGTGCAGTTGCAATACTAGCAACCTCCTGAATATATAGGAATTTAAGCAGATAAATCTTTTTTAAAAAAAAATACAACAAAGCAAATCCAAATAATTCACACCCTATCAGTCTAATCACAATGAACAATGACATGGTGGAAAGTGTCATCTAGAGAGTGACCGAGCTGCACTCACTCAGCAATAACTTGTTCACTGGTGTTCAGTTCTGCATGGTTGCTCAGCACCAGACCCATAACAACAATTATCCAAACAAGGAGAAAAGAGCTGAACTCCTGAGGTGAGGTGAGATCAAAGCTGTAAGTGACCAAGTCTGACCTGAAGGAAACCTAAAATAATGCTAAATAAGATGAAACTCTCATTTGTTGGAGTCATACCTGGCACATTGGAGGATGGGTGTAGTTGTTGGAAGTCAGTTACCTCAGCTCCAGGACATCTTTGCAGGAGTTCTTCAGGGAAGTGTCCTCAGCCCAGTTAACTTCAGCTGCTTCATCATGAACAATCCCTCCATCATAAGGTCAGAATTCAGGATGGTTGTTGATCATTCCACCAAGTTGAATACTATTCTTTAATCGCCAGGCACGAGGTCCATCTATCGCAACATAAACTCTCAGACCAGTGCAGCAGGGAAACAGACGTTTTGGTCAAAGTCATCCATGCCGACCAGATATCCTAACCTGATCTAGCCATATTTGCCAGCACTTGGCCCATTTCCCTCTTTACCCTTTATTTTCATATTCTCATCCAGATGTCTTTTAAATGTTGTAATTGTTCCCGCTCCCACTACTCCCTCTGGCAGCTCATTCCATACATGTTCCACTGTTGTGGAACTGTTTGCCAAGCTGAGAATTTGTGTTGCAGACATTTCGTTCCCTATCCAAGTGATGTCCTCAGTGCTTGGGAGCCTCCAGTGAAGCGCTTCTGTGATCTTTCCTCCAGCATTTGTAGTGGTTTGAATCTGCTGCTACTGGTTGTCAGTTCCAGCTGTCCGTTGCAGTGGTTGGTATATTGGGTCCAGGTCGATGTGCTTATAGATTGAATCTGTGGATGAGTGCCATGCCTCTCGGAATTCCCTGGCTGTTCTCTCTTTGGCTTGTCCTGTTAATAGCAGTGTTGTCCCAGTCGAATTCATGTTGCTTGTCATCTGCGTGTGTGGCTACTAGGGATGGCTGGTCGTGTCGTTTCGTGGCTAGTTGGTATTCGTGGATGCGGGTTGTTAGCTGTCTTCCTGTTTGTAATATGTAGTGTTTTGTGCAGTCCTTGCATGGGATTTTGTACACTACATTGGTTTTGCTCATACGGGGTATCGGGTCCTCTGTCCTGGTGAGTTGTTGTCTGAGAGCGGCTGTTGGTTTGTGTGCTGTTTTGAGTCCTAGTGGTTGCAGCAGTCTGTCAGTTCAGAAATGCTCTTGATTTATGGTAGTGTGGCTAGTCCTTTGGGTTGCAGCATGTCATCGTTCCGTTGTCTTTCCCTTAGGCATCTGTTGATGAAATTGTCTGGGTATCCGTTTTATGGCGAGGCATGGCAATCACCCACAGATTCAATCAATAAGCACATCGACCTGGACCCAATATACTGAACACTGCAGCGGACAGCTGGAACTGACAACCAGAAGAGGCAGATTCAAACCGCTACAAATGCTGGAGGAAAGATCACAGAAGGGCTTCACAGGAGGCTCACAAGCACTGAGGATGTCACCTAGAAAGGGGACAAAACGTCTGCAACACAAATTCCCAGCTCGGCGAACAGAACCACAACAACGAGAACCCGAGCTACAAATCTTCTCACAAACTTTGAACACATGTACCACCATCTGCATGAAAAAGCTGCCCCTTAGGTCCCTTTTATATCTTTAACCTTTCACCCTAAACCTGTGCCCTCCAGTTCTGGACTCCCCTACCCCAGGAAAAAGACTTTGTCTACTGATTGTATCCATGCCCCTCATGATTTTATGAACCTCTATGTGGTCACTCCTCAGCCTCCGATGCTCCAGGGAAAACAGTCCCAGCCTATTCAGCTTCTCCTATAGCTCAAATCCTCCAAACCTGGCAAAAACCGTTTCGGAATTTTTTTTAAAAAGGCATTTTTATTAAAATCACATGGTTTCAGTGAAATGCTGGAGACATTTGTTGTTTTCTGACTAGAGAGAGCTAGTGTCTTGTTTGAACACTATTTTGAGTACAGTGGAGATGGTCTTTGTTTGCAGGTGAGGAACAGCAGGTTGGGAAAACAGCTCCTCATCTCATCTCTGTATCTCTCTGAGATATTCTTTTTATGAATCCATCGCTATCCACTATAAACCCACCGACTCCCACAGTAATCTGAATTATACATCCTTACACCCTGCTTCCTGTAGAGACTCTGTTCCATTCTCCCAGTTCCTCCCTCTCTGTCACAGGAATCCCCTGTGGCCGCTCCCCTCAATAATAAGTGTATCACTTTGGATACTGTTGGGGGGGAGCGAACTACCAGGGGAAAGCCACAGTGGCCATGTCTCTGACACTGACCCTCACGCAGTGGCTCAGAAGGGAAGACGGGAGAATGGGAGAGCGATAGTGATAGGGGATTCAATGGTTAGAGGAATAGACAGGAGATTCTGTGGGAACAAGCGACACTCCCGGATGGTATGTTGCCTCCCAGTGCCAGGATCAGGGATGTCTCTGATCGAGTCTGCAGGATTCTGAAGGGTGGCGGAGCAGGAGAGCAGCTAGAAGTCCTATTTCACATGGGTACTGATGATATCAGTAGGGAAAGGGACGCGGACCTGAAAAGTGAATACAGGGAATTAGGTTGGAAGGCAGGACCAGCAGAGTAATAATATCAGGATTGCTGCCGGAGCCAAAGTCTCAAGAGGTTGGGAACAGACGGCAAGTGCAGTTGAACATGTGGCTGCAGAGCTGGTATAGGAGGAAGGGCTTTAGAAATGTGGATCATTGGGATACATTCTGGGGAATATCGGAGGATTGAATGCATCTGAACTGGAGAAGCATTAACATCTTGGATGGGAGGTTTGCTTGACCTCTTCAGGATGGTTTAAACTAGTTTGGCAGTGAGATGGGAACCAGACCTACAGATCAAAGGATGGGCTAGCTGGTGAACAGGCAGACACAAAATGCAGAGAGTATGCAAGGAGGCATAGACAGTTGTTCTGTAAAGTTGCAGTTGGTGTGATGGGTTGAAGTGTGTCTATTTTAAAACAAGAAGTGTCTGGATGAACTTAGAGCATGGATCAGTACTTGGAGCTGTGATGTTGTGATCATTACGGAGACTTGGATATCACAGGCAGGAATGGTTGTTGGATGTTCCGGGGTTTAGGTATTTCAAAAAGAATTGGGAGTGAGATAAAAGAGGTGATGGAGTGGCATTACTAATCAGAGATCGTATCGCAGCTACAGAAAGGGAGGCCAGCGAGGAGAGTTGATCTATTGTGTTTGGATCAATGAAAAAGTCAGAAACAAGAAAGGAGCAGTCATTTTATCGGGAGTTTTCAACAGGCTCCTCAATAGGAACAGAGACACGGAGGAGCAGATTGGGAGGCAAATTCTGGAAAGGTGCGGAAGCAACAGGGTTGTTGTCATGGGTGACTATAACTACCCTAATATTGATAGAATGTACTTAGTACAAATAATTCTTTTGGAGGAGTTATTGTCAGATATGTGTAGGAAGGGTTCCTGATGCAATATGTAGATAAGCTAATTGGAGGGGAGGCCATATTAGATTTGGTGCTATGCAACGTACCATGCCAGGTGTCAGATCTCTCGGTAGGAGTCCATTTGGGTGATAGTGATCACAACTCCCTGACCTTTACTATAGACATGGAACGGTTTAGGAGCAGACAGTATGGGAAAGCATTTAATTCAGGGAGGGGATTATTACAATGCTATTAGGCAGGGACTGTGGAACAGAGGTTGGGAGCAGATATTCTCGGGGAAAGGCATGACAGAAATATGGAGGTGATTCGGGGAGCACTTGCTGCAAGTGCTGGATAGGTTTGTCCAGTTGAGACAAGGAAGGGATGGTGGGGTGAAGGAACCTTGGATAACAAGCAATGTGTAACATCTATCAAGAGGAATAAGGAAGCTTATTGAAGGTTAAAGTTAAAAATCACACAACACCAGGTAATAGTCCAACAGGTTTAATTGGAAGCACACTGGCTTTCAGAGCGATGCTCCTTCATTAGGTGATAGTGGAGTGCTCGATCGTAATGTACAGAATTTATAGCAAACATTTACAGTGTGATGTAACTGAAATTATACATTGAAAAATTGATTGTCTGTTTATCCTCTCATCTGTTAGAATACAGTGATAGAATCATTTCTTTCATGTGTAAATCACAAAACCTTCTTTTTAAAAAAGTTGCATTCTCGGATTAGCTGTTATCAATGGTAATAGCTAGACAATATGTAGAAGGTGTTAGCCCCCTGAGTTCTCTGTGGATGCCATGATATTTAGATTGATTCTAATCTAAAAAGTGAGATAACGGAGTTTTACATAAATTCATGCAGTTTTTGTGCAAAGTACAATGTAACCCTGCAAGTACAAATTCACCCCACAAAGTATATGTGTGCATGTGGGTCATTGTCTGTGTGTGTGTGTGTGTGTGTGTGTGTGTGTGTGTGTCTGGGTTGGGGGTGTGAGTGTGAGAAAGTGTATGTGTGTGTGTGCATAGTGAGTGCAGAGCGTCTTACGTCTGTGAGGGGGTGCATGTGTGAGTGTGGGAGTGTGTGTGTCTATAAGGGTGTGTGTGTGTGTGTGTGTGCGCGTCTTTGTGTATGTGTGTATAGGAGTGCCTGCGTGTGTGTGAGAGTCTGTGTGTGTCGGAGTATCTGTGTGTGTGTGTGTGTGCGTATAGTGCAATGGTGGTCACCTGTAATGTGACATGAACCCAAGGTCCCAGTTGAGGCCCTCCCTATGGGTACAGAACTTCGCTATCAGCCTCTGCTCGGCCACTTTTCTCTGCGACCTGTCCCGAATGCCATCTTGGAGGATGGTCACCCAAAGGTCCGAGGCTGAACGTCCTGGAGCACTGAAGTGTTCCCCAACTGGGAGGGAACCTCCTATCTGTTGATTGTTGTGTGGTGCCCATTCATCCGTTATCTTAGCCTTTGCTCGGTTTCCCCAGGGTACCATGCCTCTGGGCATCCTTGCCTGCAACGTATAAGATAGACAACGTTGGCTGAGTCACGTGAGTACCTGCCATGTACAAGATGGGAGGTGTCCCCATGCGTAATGATGGTATCTATGTCCGTACTCTGACACGTCTTGCAGCGCCTACCGTGACAGGGTTGAATGGAGTTGTCCAGAGAGCCGGGCTGCCTGCTACGAACAACAATCTGTTTAAGGTTTGGTGGTTGTTTAAAGGCAAGTCGTGGAGCCTTGTCACTCTGGGACAAACTGGTCCAACCTTCCTCCATTCCAAAAGTTCTCCACACCCCATGGCACCTTACCCTGCAACACTAGTTCCTTTACTCCCTCTGTCCTCACTCTCCAAGGCTCCAAGGCAAATCATGACTACTGAAGGTTAAGGAAGCAAGGGTCAGACAGTGCTCTAGAAGGTGACAAGGTAGCCAGGAAGGAACTGAAGAATGGACTTGGGAGAGCGAGAGGGCTGCATGAAAAAGCCTTGATGGGTACGATTAAGGTAAATCCCAAGGCATTCTACACTTATGTGAGGAACAAGAGGGTGGTTAGAGTGAGCACAGGGCCAATCAAAGATAGTGCAGGGAACTTGTGCCTGGAGTCGGAGGAGGTAGGGGTGGTCCTTAATGAATTCTTTGCTTCAATATTTGCTAGCGAAAGGGACAGCCTGAAACAGGCTGATATGCTCAAATAGGCTGATGTTAAGATGGAGTATGTACAGGAAATTTTGAAAAAGGATGAGCATACATTAGTCCCTTGTTCACTACGGGAAGTCAGGGAAGAGATTGCTGCGCCTTTGGTGATGATCTTCGTATCCTCACTGACCCTGGGGTCGTACCAGATGATTGGAAAGTTCAAAGTTTGTGGGAAGATTTATAGCTCGGGTGCTCGTTGTTGTGGTTCTGTTCGCCGAGCTGGGAGTTTTTGTATGCAACAAAAACTCCCAGCTCGGCGAACAGAACCACAACGATTGGAAAGTGTCAAATGGTGTTTCCTTGTTGAAGAAAGAGAAGAGGGATAATCCTGGGAATTACAGCCCAGTCAGTCTTATGTCGGTAGTAGACAAATTTTTGGAGAGCATTCTGCGAGATATGATTTATTATTATTTGGAAAAGTGTAGTTTGACTCGAGATAGTCAGCATGGCTTTGTGAGGGGCAGGTGTTGCCTCACAATCCTTATTTAATTCTTAGAGGATGTGACAAAACCTCCCACAACACTGATAGAGACCCCCTTGTCTTCAACTACCGCCCATCCAGTATCCACAGCCAGAAGATCATTAGCTGCCATTTCTACCCCCACACCCCCTACCCCTAGCAGATACCACCACCAGACATGTTTTCACTTTTTCCTCCCTTCTCAGACTTCCACAGGGACAATTCACTCTGGGACAAAACTGGTCCAACCCTCCTCCATTCCCAAAACTTCCCCATACCCACATGGCACCTTTCCCTGCAACACCAGTCCCTTTACTCCCTCTGTCCTCACTCTCCAAGGCCCAAGACCCACCTTAAAGGTGAAGCAGCACTTCACTCAATCTAGCCTATTGTATTCGCTGCTCACAATGTGGTCTCCTCTACATTGGGGAGGTGAAGCATGGACTGGTTCACAACTTCACAGAACACCTCCGTGCTGTCCACAGAAATGGCCCTGCTCTTTCTGCAACTTGTACACACCACCGCATTTCCCTGGCCAACACGTGTATCCTGGGCTAGCTGCAGTGCTCCAGTGAAGCTCAGTATGAACTGGGAGAACACATTTCTGCTTGGGGACCCTGAAGATTTCTGGACTCTGTGTTGAGTTCAACAACTTTTGGACTTGAGCACTTTCTCCAATGTCCTTATCCAAACACCCAACACATTGAGCACTGTCATCACATGGGCTGTATTTTTGTTGGGGCATCCCATGGTCAGAGATGGCATAAAATGTCCGTCCTTCAGTATAAATATGGCTGAAATACCATAATTAGTTTGCCTGGTCCAGCATTAAATTGAGGTCATAGTGTAGCACAGAGATACTTTTGAGAAGGAGGTAAATCATGGTAACAGGGTCTGTGCTGTAGAAAGAATCTTACAACTTAACATGAAGGGGGTCCTGGAAACATAACAACTGCAGATATCTGTAAGAGACAGCTTTAAGATTTTAACAAGCATAAGAAAGAAAAACATGACCCCACATTGATGGAGTGTGATTGAGTTTGTGATCATATTAATGACATAAACGTTGCCTTCTTAGGTAAAAGAGTTAGAGTTGAAATATTTAGAGTAGAGTCAGTAAATTCCTTCCCAGATGCCAGAATATGACTAGAATGAACTACAGTGCCGCTGTAAGAGAGAGGGGCCATGTTTATCGGACCATCCAAGATCATATGGGACAGAAGCTGCTCACAATCCAATGGCAAAAGAATTCCAACACTGTGTCTAACAAAATAACTTTATTGGAAATGATAGTACAACTTTTAGAACAATTAATAAGAAAAATTATTCTTTTGTTTGTCAAGTAATCAGGTTAATAAACTGTATAACAGAATTTATAAGGTGCTGAAGTGATAGGCAATTATAACATGGAGAGAAAGAAACTGCTTAACACCTATAAGTGAAGGAATTCTAGCAACAGGTGAGAACATACAACTTCACATCTAACTAAATGTATATGAGAACGAAGATTATGAATCTTATGACAATTAGTAGGAACTAACATTTATTTGTATCTCCGGTGATGAAGCCCAGGGAAATACAAGATGAGGAACAGAGCTAAATATGGATGTCAATGACTACAATGAATGACAGAACTCAAGGCACCCTTTGAGATATGCAAAAGTCTTTGACATGTCTGAGAAAGACTATAAGCGTTAACTTTGTAATGTAGATCAATGGGGTATGTTGTGAGAATCCAACGCCTGATGATAACGAATTCTGGTAAATATCTTGAGATCTTGTGAACCTAAGGCTGTCCATTGAGATGTCCATCATTGATCAGGTGTTTCACAAGATTGGAAGTATAGATTAAGGTGGAAGGATCACTGAAATCAGCGTTGCTTGTAATTATTGCAACACGAAAAGTACAAAAAGGTTGTATCTCACTGTGGAAGCCGGAGTATCATTGACATTGCCTCTCAACTGAGCTGGGCAAATGGGTGACTGGCCCACACGAAAGCAAGGTTTGGAGCAGTCTTTAGCTGATCCTCTTTGGCATCGCTTCCCAACAGGATACAACCACATGCAACCCATTGTCAGCCTCTCATGATCCCCATTAGCAACTATCCATTCTCCCAGACTGACTTTTACACAGACCTTTGATTGCTTTCTCTCTCTGTCTCTCTCTCTTTCTCTTTCTCTCTCTCTCCCTCCATGGGCGCTATCATAGCTCCCTACACAGCCCACCTTCAGCATAAATATGAGCCTTTTGTCATCAGCAATCAGTTTTGATGGAAAGGTCATTTACCCAAAACGATTATTCTGTTTTCACCCCACAGATGCAGCCAGACCTGCTGAGTTTTTTCCAGCAATGTCTGCTTTTGTTTCTGATTTCCAGCCTCTGCAGTGTTTTTTTTTAATTGAACACCATCCCATAAAACAGATACATTGGTGTTAGGTTAGAAGTTTGGTGGGACATTAGTGGGACTTAACATTGCACATACATACACAGACAGACTTGAGGAGCCAAATAGTCTATATTTTCTCCGATTTCATATGTTTATATGTAAGTTAGGATTGTCAATTGGGCTCACAGTGTAGGATACTTGCGCATACTGGAAGGTACAATGTTTAATACACAGAAACCTGTTCTTTGCAGATGAAAAGAGTAGAAACATTCATTAACTCTGTTCGAATTCAGCAATAAAGCACACAGCCATTCCCAGTCTAAAGTCTGTTTGAAGATTTGTAGCTCAGGTGTTCGTTGTTGTGGTTCTGTTCGCCGAGCTGGAAGTTTTTGCTGCAAACGTTTCGTTCCCTAGCCAGGGAACATCATCAGTGCTATTGGAGCCTCCTGAGAAGCGCTGCTTTGATGTTTCTTCCGGTATTTATAGTGGTTTGTTCTTGCCGCTTCCGGGTGTCAGTTTCAGCTGTAGTAGTTTGTATGTGGGGTCCAGGTTGATGTGTCTGTTGATGGATCTTCTTGCCGTTTCCGGGTGTCAGTTTCAGCTGTAGTGGTTTGTATATTGGGTCCAGGTCTATGTGTCTGTTAATGGAGTTTGTGGATGAGTGCCATGCCTCTAGGAATTCCCTGGCTGTTCTCTGTCTGGCTTGTCCTATGATGGTAGTGTTTTCCCAGTCAAATTCATGTTCCTGGTTGTCTGAGTGTATGGCTACTAGGGATAGCTGGTCGTGTCGTTTTGTGGCTAGCTGATGTTCGTGGATGCAGATTGTTAGCTGTCTTCCTGTTTGTCCTATATAGTGTTTTGTGCAGTCCTTGCATGGTATTTTGTAAACTACGTTAGTTTGGCTCGTGCTGGCTATTGGGTCCTTTGTTCTAGTGAGTTGTTGTCTGAGTGTGGAAGTTGGCTTGTGGGCTGTTATGAGTCCTAAGGGTGGCAGTAGTCTGGCTGTCAGTTCTGAGACGCTCCTGACGTATGGTAGTGTCGCTAGTCCTTTTGGTTGTGGCATGTCCTCGTTCCGTGGTCTATCTCTTAGGCATCTGGTGATAAAGTTGCGTGGGTATCCGTTTTTGGCGAATACCTTGTACAGGTGTTCCTCTTCCTCTTTTCGCAGTTCTGGTGTACTGCAGTGTGTTGTGGCTCTGGGAATTCCTAGAGGCATGGCACTCATCCACAAACTCCATTAACAGACACATAGACCTGGACCAATATACAAACCACTACAGCTGAAACTGACACCCGGAAACGGCAAGAAGATCCATCAACAGACACATCAACCTGGACCCCACATACAAACTACTACAGCTGAAACTGACACCCGGAAGCGGCAAGAACAAACCACTATAAATACCGGAAGAAACATCAAAGCAGCGCTTCTCAGGAGGCTCCAATAGCACTGATGATGTTCCCTAGCCAGGGAACGAAATGTTTGCAGCAAAAACTTCCAGCTCGGCGAACAGAACCACAACATTCCCAGTCTCTTTATTTATAGACCAATGCTGTAATTAATCAGAGTCAATCTGCTTGGTTTAAAATTTAAACAAACCCCGGGGGGTCAACTATCAATCATCAGTGTTTGTTGCATTTTGACAGCAATGTCTCCATTAGCGATTACTTGCCAACCAATCAGCACTCTTCCCTTGTAGAGTACAAATGTTCCTGTTCAACTGTATTCAACAATTTATCCTAATGTATGTAAAAGAAAAAGCTCTGACAAAATGTCTTTTCCAGCAATGCTCAAGTTCTGTAATACCAAATCACTACCAAATAATATTTCACCAAGTACTTGCTCGTATTTTAACAGGTATTATTTGTGGTACATGAAGTTTAAAACATGGAACTGAATATCACTATGATGCTTTATATCAGTGATTATCTGCGTCAATTCTTCAAGAATGTTCACACAGACATTCACTCACACGATGTGGGCATCATTGAGAAAGACGGTATTTGCTGCTGATGCTGAATTGCCTCTGAGAAGGAAGGAGCAAGTTCAAATGGGGTCACATCAGTGACTGTCATCCCTGTCTTTTTAATATTACACAGAGTGAGCAGTTTAAATGTTCCTAGTTGTGAGCATGTTAAACAATATTTGCTGCAATGATTTCAGTAACATTTGCTGTCGCCATTTTATATCATTATTTTGCTTTTTGTTATGCACTATAATCACGTAAAGTTTCATCCGCGTTGACAATTATAGAGATATTTGCTGGATATTTTTTTAAGTGCAGTTCAGGATCTTTGCACAGGGATATCTGCTGTTGAGTATGGGGCTTTATATTGATTTTGTACAGCATGTTGGTGAGGTCCCTTCTGGAGTACTGTGTGCAGTTCTTGTTGCCTTGTTGTAGGAAGGATATTGTTTAACTGGAGAGGGTTCAGTAACGATTTACCAGGGTGTTGCTGGGATTGGAGTGTTTGAGGTATCAAAGTAGACTGGAAAGACTCGGACTTTCTTTCACTGGAGCACAGGAGGTTGACGGGTGACGTTATTGAGGTTTAGAAAATCATGAGGGACATAGACAAGGTGAATGACAATGGCCTTTTCCGAGGTGGGTGGGGGGGGGGTTCAAATTTAGAGGGCATACTTTTAAGGTGTGCGGAGAAAGATTTCAAAATGACATGAGGGGTAACTTTTTTTACGCAAAGCATGGTTCATATGTGGAATGAACTGCCAGAGACAGTGGTGGGTGGAGGTACAGTTACAAGGTTTAAAAGACATTCCGATATGTACATGAATATGAAAGGTTTGTAGGGATATGAACCAAGTGCGGGCAGGTGTGAATATGTTAGCTTGGGAAGATGGTTGACATGGACGAGTTAGACTGAAGGGTCTGTTTCCACATTATATGACACTTATTCAACATAAGGAGAGATGCAGTATCCATAGCGGCCAACTTTTGTCACTTACTCAGGGAAAGAATTGTGTTTGTCTCACTGATCCAGAAAGGTCTGATCGATTGTATTGTGTCTGTTTCAAGGATCATGGGGAGTGTTGACTGAACCTACTCTGTGTGTCTCACAGATGTCAGTGAGAGCAGATTGACCTCACTGTGTTCTTATCACTAACCCAAAGGGCCTGGATTTTTCAATTGTGATCCCAGAATGCATCAATCCATCTCATCATTTCATAAATCTTACTAAATGAGCAAAAGGCTGTTTTACCATGTTCTTCAGCTGTTCTCTGAACTTAGCCTGGGTCACGGCATATATACATGTGTTTGTACAGCAACTCAGGAGCTGGAGAATGAAGCCAATATCTCGTAAAAAGTAATGTAAAAATACAGCCTTATAACCCAACCGATATAATCGCTTCCATGTAGAATACACCACAAACATTGACCATAACAGGATAAAATTCCCTGAGATAAGAAGCATTAAAATGATGGATTTCCTTCGGGTCTCCAAGTGTCGGTCCTTGGAATGCTGCCCCCTGCTGTCAGATTGGAGTCTCCTGCGGGCTCTGCTGGCCACTAAAATGTACCTCCCAGTGAAAGCATTGAGCAGCAGAATCAGAACAAATGGGAGTGCTGGGGTCAGAATGTAGTGAATAAGCTCAATTGATCCCCAGATCAGAGATAACGAAACATGCTTTTTCACCAGACAAAACCAAGGCTGGTTTCTCAGATTATACCAAGGTGTTAACATAAAATACCACGAAATATTCTTTAAACAGCTGAGCACAGTTATTGTTCCCAGAACCACGGCTGCTGTTTTCTCAGTGCAATAGTTGTCTTTCATCTTATGACAACAAATGGCCACAAATCGATCAAAGGTGAAAGCGACCATGAACCAGCCAGAGCAGTCCATAGCTGCAAACACCAGGGAGGCATGGATGTTACACACGGGGATGGTCTTCAGAAATGTAAATTCATTTCTATAAATAATTGGAATGTGTCTTAACATTAGATCTATGATTATGAGCAGTAAGTCCACTGCTGCCATGGCCACCAGGTAGCAAGTGACACATTTAGAAAGACCACACTTCCTCTGTGACAGAATCACTATTGTCACTGTGTTAACTATGAGAAAGGATAATAAACAAGAAAACCATTTTGTTAAGCCAAGCGTAAAGTTACACATTAGTATAAATACAGTTAATAAGTTACAGTGCGTATTGAGATTTTCGAATGTGTTAATGTATCCAGTAATGACATCATAATGGGACATAAAGAAACAATGGATTCATCGAACATATATTTTGTGCCTGTCTTTCAAATAACATTCTAGAAATGAGTATGAATAACAAGTTGAAAGGAAGGGATGAATTAGAAACAATTACAATTACCATGAATTGTTGCTCAGGAAATTCTTAGAATCAACGGCTGACATGTCCCTGGTTCAGATGAAATGCATCCAACGCTTGTCAATAGAATGCTGGATGAGATAGCAGTTGTGTTGTTTAATCATTTTCCAAAAGTAACCAGAAGTGGGTGAGAATGGAGGTCAGCTGCTCCTCCAATCACAGGCTTTGTATGGCCATGCGTGCTACTGATAGATTTACTGATGTGCCTATCAATGATGAATGCAAGAGAGAAACCAGAGGATTACCTCGGATTACAATAGGATCTGGACCAGATGGGCCAATGGGCTGAGAAGTGGCAGATGGAGGTTAGTTCAGATGAATATGAGGGGAGTCCAGAACTAGAGGGCATAGATTTCGGGTGAGTGGGGAAAGATATAAAAGAGACCTAAGGGGCAACTTTTTCACGCAGAGGGTGGTACGTGTATGGAATGAGCTGCCATAAGATGTGGTGAAGGCTGGTGCAATTGCAACATTGAAGAGGCATTTGGACCGGTATATGAATAGGAAGGGTGTTAAGGGATATGAGCCAGGTGCCGGCAGGTGGGACTCGATTGGGTTGGGATATCTGGTCGGCGTGGACATGCTGGAATGACGGGACTTTTTCCATATGGTACACCTCTATGACTTTATCACTGTATTGGAGGTGGGGGAAACATGCAGCAAGGTAAGTGTGAACAGGAAGGTTCTCTGTGAGGGAAGGTGGCGTGTGGGCAAGTAAGAGGTGGATGGAGGAAAGGTCTGGCAGGGAGGGCCGGAGGGAGGAGCCAAGCCAGTCATTGCAGACAGGTCAAGGGTTTGGTGTATAGGCAAGAGGGAAACTGCAAGGCACCTGGGAGGAGACAATGAGGCCATGAGGGGATTCGGAAATTATGGAGAGGCCACAACGTGTCTGAGGGGACAATGGGAACCCAGTGGGATTGGGTTCATGGAGAGGTCACATGAGAATAGGTTAGACAGGGGTGGAAAAAAAAGATCGACACTGCAAGACAGTGGGAGGCAGAGAGAGATTGAGAGAGAGAGAAAGAGAGAGACGGAGAGAGAGTGAGCAAGACTGGAAAGAGAGAGAGAGGAAGAAAATAAAAATTTCAAGAAGGTGGTCGAGAGAGAGAGGTTGCAAGTGAAGTGGGAGACAGGGGAGTTTGCAAACAACAGACACTGGATTCAGATCTGTTAACAAAAGAAACTTCCACTAATTAGGAATGAGGGAAAGACGCAATCACTGAGCTAATGAATTGCTTGCAAATAGACTTTGTATTTCTAGCTTTAGTCCCTGAGTGTATGTGGCCTTCTCTTTGGGAGAATTTCAGTAGATTATATTGTCATGTAGATGGAGCCAATTGTTACATTTAAATCAGAAATTGACATCTGATATTTTCATTTGATTGAATAATAAACAAACAAATAAATATTTATGTTCTCACATCTCAGTAAAAGGAGCTAGTAAACAAACTGGTTTAAAAACTATTCCAACTTTGTGAGTATGTGTGGAAACACATGAACAGTCACTCCTTCAGTCTGCAGGAAGCATGTTTATTATTGTAGCTTTTTGTGTCCCGTGAATTATGTGTCACTTATTTTGTGGAAAAACATTTTGCAAACTTATCCCTGTTGTTTAGTGTCAATTTGACTACAGCATCCATCCAGGAAATTAATGTTTTCCCGAAATATTGTGGCTTTATTGTGGGTTAACATTGTGGTTATTGATAATATTAATAAGTTTCCTGAGTTCTCTTCATGAATGAAAATATCCATAAGACATACATGGAAGGTAATGCTACATGTTGACTGCATCAATTAATAAAGGAGTCAGCGAGAATGGAAGGGTAGCCCTGGAAACCAAAATGTAACACTCAAGAGGAGCTGTCAAACATAAATATTTTGTGCTTTGAGACACACATCTCTCTGATATGTATCAAATTAACTATAGAGCCCTTGAAGGTCTTTTTCATTCAATGCACAAACACTGCACTCATGTTAACATCAGACACACTGCTTTCTCAATTAAAAAAAGCAGCTTTTCCACAACTTGACTTAAAGGCACTTTGCAGCATTCCCTTTCAGAGAACAGAGGTGAAATAGCACATTCTGTGAGATATCATCAT
The DNA here is from genome assembly GCF_020745735.1 of Hemiscyllium ocellatum. Classification (NCBI taxonomy): domain Eukaryota; kingdom Metazoa; phylum Chordata; class Chondrichthyes; order Orectolobiformes; family Hemiscylliidae; genus Hemiscyllium; species Hemiscyllium ocellatum. The sequence continues at coordinate 16,289,782 of NC_083412.1, forward strand.
CTATAATACTACATTCTGAAGAGACTAGAAAAAACTTAAAATATCACAGACTGGTTTGAGGCTAGCATTACTACATTAGAGCCTGTCATTGAAGGCAAGCGTTCCAATCTCATTGATTACAACAGAGATCTGAGTGAGATTTCAGAAAGAGCCATTTGAAGTAAAGTCCAAGAGAATGCTAAGCAAAGATCCAATATAACATTTCTAACCTTGCAAGAATATCCACAGTCATTCGTCATACGGAAGTGTATGGAAAAAGGGATGGGGAAGGTGAAAGATGCATGAGGAAAAGAAACAGCTCAACTGAAACAAAGGCAGGAGAGTTCATCACCCACTGTAACAAATAGTTGCAGAGATGTGGAAATCCTCACCTTAAGCTATAACATAGGGAGAACATTGTCACTGAGGAGACTCTAGACACCATTAAAAAGCCTCCCTGTTACGGCAGAGCTGGAAATCAAACTCAAAGTGCAGGGCTTTAGCAAATCTATTGACGCTCACTCACAGTTAAATCTACAGTCACATTCGATTGTCCTCATCAAACACAGAAAATCCCACTCCTGCAGCTTCTGCACTAACCTCTCTATTCCTTCTGGAGGAGGGGTCATTTCCACAGGGAGTGTGTGATTCAAGGATTGTGACCCTGTAAATGAACAAGAGCAACTGCAGAGATTGCCATAACTGTCGAGGTGTCTCTCTGCTAAGCCTCCCTGCATTGGAAAAGGATTTCCCCATGTGGCCTTGTCATGGCTGCAGACACTGGCTTAAGGCATCTGCCCCCAATTCCCAATGTGGTATCCGAACTGCAAGCTCAACAACCTCGGTTCCCTTTCAGTCTCACAGCTGCAGGAGAAATACATCAACAAAGGAAACCGAAAGGACAGTGCAGGGAGACTATATCTGCAACTGAAGGGAGATTAAATCATTAGACCCAGGATTTGTTACAGGAAGTTTGTGTTTGATAACCTTTCGAGGTAGTAACCTGGTGTGTTGATGAGGGCAGTGCATTTGATGTGTTCTACGTGGACTTCAGCAAGGCTTTTGGTAAAGTTCGTCATGCAGATTGGTCAAGACAGTAAGAGCCAATGGGATCACAGATAAAGTGACATGCTGGATGTAAAACTGGCTGAGAGGCAGGAAGGAGAGGGGAATGGTTAAGGGATGTCTGTTTCGAGTGGGGTTTCACAGAGCTCTGTGCTGGGAGCTTGCTGTCTGGTTTGTAAATGAATTATTTAGACTTAAATTGAGGGGAATATGATAAATAAGTTCACAAATGGCGTGAAACCTGGAAGGCTGTTTAAAAGTGAGGACGGTATCTGTAACGGCAGGAGGATGTCAATGGACTGGGCAGTTGGGAAGAGCAGGGACAAGAGGAATTCAACCTGGAAAGTTTGCAAAGCTAAAAATCACACAATACCTGGTGAGAGTCCAATAGGTTTACTTGGAAGCACTAGCTTTCGAAGCGCTGCTTCTTCATCAGTTGGTTATGGAGCTAGATCAGAAGATGCAGAATTGTTCGCGAAAGTTTGCAGTGTCATGCGGCTTGAATATAAAATCAAACTCAGATTAAGTCTCTCATTTTTTTTAGAATGGGTTTCCTAATTTCAGTTCATTAATAGGTAAATCCCAGAACTCCTTTTAAGTCGCATTCTCAAGATAAATTCAGATTCTCCAACAAAAGGTGTCATCTCAGCTCAGGCAATGCATTGAAGGTGTGAGGTTAAAGTCTGTCGGTGTCCCAGTATGGCTGTAGGACTGGTTCTAATTCTAAAGTGATACTTACAGCATCTTACATGGATTGACTGGAGGTTATGTGTTTTTTGAGTAAAATAAATTATAGTTCTGCAATACAGATTCACTCCATAAACTGGAAGGTGTGCTTGCAGGAAAGGCAGAGTGAGTGTGTGCATGTCAGTGTAGGAAAACCATTCTAAAAGATGAAAGTCGGGGAATAGGAAATGAGAAGAATAGTAATAAAGTTAAATCATGATTCACAGAATTACTAGCCAGACAGAGACACTTACCTGGAATACCAACAGCAGCGAGAGTCGGATAGTAAATGTGTTGAATAATCCAAAGTATGTATCGGATCCGACGTTCCAAATTCATCCGTTCATAATTTGCAGAAAAATAGTCAATTGTCCCAGACAGACTCCTGCCCATTGTGGGAACATTGCAGTCTGCTCTCCTCAGATTCTGACCTGTCATCTCTCCCTGTTTCGAGGAATGTTGCAGGTGACACTCATTTATTAACAGAAGGAGGAATCCATCCAGTGACTCAGTCAGGGCCCACAGAGATTGACATTAATTACAGTCACTGAACAAACAGGTTCATTGAACTTCTTTCAATCCAGTGACTTTTTACCAGACTTTGTAAAAGTAAAACTTTTCCCTGGTCCGGATAGAATGTGTGAGGTTTGCTGAGTAAAGGAAAGATGAAAATATGGGAGTGGGCCAAGAGGTCTGGGAGTTTGCCAATAGTGCCCCCTAGTGATCCAAGATAAATTGTGGCTTTGTTCTTTGAAGAATATTTTAACAAATGACAGGTATTTAGGACTTGTTGGAGTTCTTGGATAAAGTAACTGGAATTAGCTGAGTTTGACATATTTCATGTTATATACATCGATTTTCAAAAAGGTGAGGTACTATTTAATTGACTGATTAGGAAAATGAAAACATGCGATTGAAGGAGAAATGGCATTGACTGAGGGACATACCTCAGAGAGAAATGCTGTGCACGTAATGATTAGCAGCAGGGAGAGGGCTTTTCTGTTGCAATGATCTTATCCAAGGCAAGAGATCCTGGGTTCAAATCCCGACTGTTCCAGAGATACGTAGTAACATCCCTGAGATAGGCTGATGAGAAGGTAGAAAGACTGCAGCAAGATACATTATTCTTCTTCCCTCATGGCTAGTGTTAGGACCACTGATCTTTGTAATACATACATAAATAACATAGATAAATATGTTACATAGGAAGGAGAAGGTTTCAAGTTTAGACACAAACACAGTGAACAGTGAGGAGGATAGGATCAGACATCAGAAGTTCAGTTAAAACAAAATATTGCTCATGCTGCAAAACTGAAAGAATCACAGAATGCTGCAGAAACTCAGCAGATCAAGCAGCATCCTTGTAGAGGGAAACAGAGTTAATGCTTCAGTTCAGAGCTGACGACGGAGTGAAAATGGGTCATTTTATTGTTATGACAGAGGGAGTAGATGGGGGAGATACTGCTGAGACCTCATGTAAAAGACAAAGCCATTATTAATGGTGTTGAATGAGAAAAAGAAAAGGTGTAAAATACATCGAAATTAAGGTGTGAAAATAAGTGTGTGGTTCCACTCTACTCAGAGCAACACAAATAAGACACAGACAAGAAAGCTGTGTGCCTTACTCAGCTCAGCTCCTGTAGAAGCCACCACATCACCACCTGAGGGCTCAGGGGAAGGGTCACCAAGGCTGCCTTTTGTCAACCCGAGAGGCTCTGACTCTGAGACCTCGGTGGGAAGGTCAGCCTTAGATAGCGTGGGAGCACAATCTGGTGAGTACCTCACTGTCACAGCTCCGCAGCTGGCTGAGGAAGAAATGCCCCAGGCTGCTGGCACTCGGAGGGTCCGGCAGAGACCAGGCAGCTGCTCAGACAGGAGAGGAGCCCGTGGTGTCAGCAATCAGGACCCACATCTGAATGTACAGGGAGGAGCGGCAGACAGGGAATTGGGACACAATGGACCCCATTACCCAGAGGCTGTGGCAGGGCAATGAATCCTGAGGGTATTTGATAAGGTGTCATATCAAAGTTATGGCAGAAAAGAAAAGCTCATGGCATTGTGGGTAATGTAGTGACCTGGATAGAAGATTGGCTGGTGAACAGGAAGCAGAGATTAGGAATAAGTGGGTCTTTTTCAGTCTGACAGGATGTGACAGCGGTATGTCACAGTGGTCAGTGCTGGGCTCTCAACTCTTTACAATTTACAGAAATGATTTGGATTGAGGGATCAAAGGTGTGGAGCTAAATTTACTGATGACACAAAGATAAACAGGGAAGCGAGTTGTGAAAAGTACATAAGGAGCCCACAAAATGATATCAGGGGTTAAGTGACAAAGATCTGGCAAATGGAGTACATTGTGGTACATTGGGAAATTGTCCATTTCAGAAGAAAGGATAAATAAAACTCATGATCTAAATGGAGAGTGTGTGAACAGCTCTGAGATGCACAGGGATCTGGGTGGTTTCTCAGTGAATCCCTGGATCCCATTATTGTCCATGTAAGATGAGACTGGGAATGAATTGTGTAAAAGGACTCAGTTCCTGTTCAGAAAAGAATGAGTGTATGGGTCAGGACAGCAGCACAATATAACTCTCTTGCACAATTGCACTTTTCCAGCTGAGCAGTTCCCCTCCTCTCCAGCCAACTCCAGCTCCTTTTCCTCAAATGGGGAGAGGATCCTCATACCAACCAACCAGCACTGGCCACCTGGCCATGAGAGATCTCGTTCCTGCCAATGGGACTAAAGGGAGGATTGGGTCTGATGGAAGTGAAGGCACAATCAGTTCATGGTGATGCATGAGCAGGAGAGGTGGTGAGGTGTCCCTAGTGAGTGAGTAGGAAGCACAGAGGTTGGGAATAATGTATAGTCTGGAGGATGCAGTGGGTAAGAGTCGATGAGTGGCCATGATACATATAACATTGAGAGTTGTCATCCATGAGTCTTGGTGAGAGGCATGTGCAATGGTACAGTTAGAGGGAGTGCTTACCCTGACCTGTGAGTGTGAGGTAGCAGAGAGAAGATGGTGGCACTTACACTTGCAGAGCACAGTCCCTCACTGACTTTCTCCATGCACTGTTAGACATTTCCTTCAGCTCAGGTATTATGGCCCAGGCCAGACCCGCTCAAAACAGTTCAAGTCAGTAATCCAGACCCTATCTTTTAACAGTCATTTTAAGCAAGTGTAATGTGGATATTCCAGGAGAGATGCAGCTGACCCAACCACTTAGTTTTAAAGAAAACAGAATTTATTTACAAGATTGCCAAATAAAACACAAACAACAAGAAAAATAGAATACTGAATAATAACCTAACCAAAAAGCCTCATCCCAACATAATGATGCTGTTGCAAATACTTTTTAAAAAAAAAACTCCTCAAAACATCACTGGGCACAAAAGGTAAAATCCAACACAGGGTCTTCCAGGAGAGAAATCAGAGAGAGAGAGAGAGAGGGTCAGCATGGAGCTGCTTCTCCCGGGTCCATCAGCTTCACAACGTTACTGCTTACTGACCCAACCAAACCAGGGGGCTGCTGAGCTGGGAGAACTCGTCACATCCCTTCCACTGTACAAGGGATTTTTTTATAAACCTGAAAGCCTTTTTCCTGAGACAGTATCTGTTAGGTAAAATCAAACTGGTCCTAAAACGCAACTAAGCTGAGACGTTTGGGAACCTGTGCTTTTCCAACCTTCTCAAAAAGAAACTAAAAACAACATAGTCTTGTTAAAGGAGCAGCCTCATTACAGCATCTCACCTTAAATGAAGTGAAACTTCCATATCCAAAGATGGCTTTACTTTAAGGCATCCTTAATGCTAAACCGTTTATACTCGTATACGTTACACAGACAGTAACCACACAAACCTGCATGACTACATTTTGTTTGAGTCTGTTTTACTCCTGCCATCAAGCACCTCCATTTCTCATTCACGTCTCAGCAATGCGTCTGTAATCATGTTTGCTAGTCCTGACACCTGCACCATTTTGAAATTGAATGGCTGTGCCAACAATCTCCATCTAAACAGTCTCACATCTTTGTCCTTAAATTTCTCCACAAATTTCAATGGGTTATGATCAACGTATATGATTGTCTCAGATTCGTTATTGCTAACACAAACCTTGAGATGTTGTAACTCCAACACCAAGCTCAAAGTCTCCTTCGCAACTATTGAATATTTCCTCTGAGGAATGTTCAATTGCCTGAACAAAGTTCAATATCACAGGAAACCAGATTATAGTCCAACAGATTTATTTGTAAGTACCAGCTTTCAGAACACTGCTCCTTTATCAGGAAACTGTGGAGCTGCGAGAGCAGTGCCCGGTATGATTTACTATCTACTTGTCATCTTCTTGCAAGAGCACAGCACTGATCACTGCACCATTTTTATTGATGGCCATCTTGAGTGACTTTGCATGATTAGCTGTGGCAAATATTGGACAGTCGTTCACTCGGCTTTCAAAGCTGTCAAATGCCTCTGACAGTCCGCTGTTCACTGAAATGTCTTGACTTTCTTTAGCTATTCAGTGAGTGGAGCTGCCACACTGCTAAACTTTGATATGCAATTTCAATAAAAACCATTCAATCCCAGGAACTGGAATATTGCTCTTTTTGTTCCTGTGTGGGAACTCCCTAATTAACTTTGTTTTTGTATTCCATGGGGCCGTGTGTCAATGTCCAATAAAATGGTAATGGAAGGTTCCTTGAGCTTTGGCAAATTCACTTTTCACCAGATCTATCACCAGGTTTGCCTTCCACAAGTCTGATAAATGTTGGAAATGTTCCTTCCATCTATGACTAAAAATCGCCAGGTTATCTATATATATGATACAATTGGATAATCCAGCAATGACCTTATCATTTAGAATCTGAAATGTAGCTGATGCACTTTTCATGTCAAATGGCGTTACTGTAAACTGATACAGTCCAATCAGCGTTATGAAAGCTAACATTGCCTTCGCTCTTTCTGATAAAGTTAACTGCCAGTATCCTCTGAGCAAGTACAAATTAGTAAGTTGCCCCATCTTTTCAACAGAGTCTTCCAAACATGGAATCGTAAATTCTTCAGTCTTTGTAACCCTCTGTCTGAAAATGTTGCCCCTGAGGTCTCTTTTATATCTTTCCCCTCTCATCCTAAACTAGTTCTGGACTCCCCAACCCCAGGGAAAAGACTTTGTCCATTTACCCTCTCCATGCTCCTCATAACTGTGTAAACCTCTTTCAGGTCACCCCTCAGCCTCCAACGATCCAGGTAAAACAGGCCCAGCCTGTTCAGCCTCTCCCTAAAACTCAAATCCTCCAATCCTGGCAACATCCTTGTCAATCTTTTCTGAACCCTTTCAAGTTTCATTACATCTTTCTAATAGGAAGGAGACCAGAATTGTATGCAATATTCCAACAGTGACCTGACCAATGTCCCGTACAGCTGCAACATGACCTCCCGACTTCTGTACTCAATACTCTAACCAATAAAGGAAAGCATACCAAATACCTTTTTCACTATTCCATCTATCTGCGACTCCACTTTCAAGGAGTTATGAACCTGAACTCCAAGGTCTCTTTGTTCAGCAACACTCCTTAGGTCCTTATCATTAAGTGTATAAGTCTAACTAAGATTTGCTTTCCCAAAATGCAGCACCTCACATTTATCTGAATTAAACTCCATCTGCCACCTCTCAGCCCATTGGTCCATCTGGTCCAGATCCTGTTGCAATCTGAGGTAACCCTCTTCGCTGCCCACTCCACCTCCAATTTTGGTGTTGGTGTGCAAACTTACTAACTGTACCTCTTATGCTCGCATCCAAATCATTTATGTAAGTGACAAAAAATAGAGGATCTATCACTGATCCTTGTGGCACTCCACTGGTCACAGGCCTCCAGTCTGAAAAACAACCGTCCACCACCACCGTCTGTCTCCAAACTTAACTCACTTTGATTATGTCATTTTGCAGCATGAGTTCAACCTCTTTTTGAACCTGTGCCAACTTTAGAGGGTTATGTTCATAAGGATGGTGCTTAATCAGAGCAGCATTTTCTATATCTACCTCGTTCTTAATTTGGTTTGTATTTCCCAGCTTATTTCCACATATCTCCCCATGCGATGGTAATAACTCTTTTAGATCATTTTGATTTTCCTCTGGAAGGTAACTCAGTTCCTTTGGCTTTCCTTCCCCCTGTCAAAATACCTTTTGGGAATATTCACAGGACACACTCTGTCAAATTTCAGTCTTGAGTCATTATCAAATAGTTCATCTCACTCAATTTACTTTCAACTTGATATGGTCCATTAAAACTTGCTTTGAACGTTTCACTTTTCACTTGAAGTAACATGAACAATGTATATTCCTGATAGTAAAATTGTGAGTTTTTTATTTCTTATCTGCCTTCTGTTTCAATGTATGCTGTGATACTTTTAAATGTTGTCTAACCAACACCCCAGTGCTACTTAATCAATCCTGAAAATTTAACGCATTGTCCTAATATGAATTCTCATTTACTAATTTCTCCTTGATCAATTTTAGTGGTCCTCTCACTTCATACTCAAAAACAAATTCAAATGGACTGAAATTGGTCAATTCATTTGGTGCATCTCTGATCACAAAAAGCTACAAATAAAATTCCCTTATCCCAATCATTTTTCACAGCAGAGAGCGGCGCGAGCTGGGCGGAAGTGAGTTTGGAGCACAGAGCTGGTCGTAGGGCCTCCCTCCCATCCTCCTCCTCTAACCTAACTTTAAAATCCACAGGTGAGCGACTCAGTGTTATTGACTCAGTGTTCTTGTTTTGGAGACAAAGTGTACAGTCATGGCAGCGCAGGCAGTGGAATGTTCCTCCTGCAGGATGTTTGAGGTAGGGGTGACCACCGATACTCCTGCCGACTTCGTCTGCAGGAAATGCGGCCAGATCCTGCTCCTCACCGAACGAGTTAGGGAACTGGAACTGGAATTGAATGAACTGAGGATTATTCGAGAGGCTGAGAGGGTGATTGATAGAAGCTACAGGGACATAGTTACGCCGGAGAACGGAGGTAGCTGGGTAACAGTTAGAGGTGGGAAGGGGAAGAAGCAGGCAGTGCAGGGTTCCCCTGTGGTCGTTCCCCTAAACAATAAGTATACAGCTTTGGAAACTGTTGGGGGGGACAGCCTTGCAGATGTAAGCTGCAGTGACGGGGTCTGTGGCGTGAGGTCTGGCTCTGAGACTCAGAATGGAAAGGGGGAGAGGAGGAGAGCGCTAGTTACAGGAGACTCTCTAGTTAGAGGGTCGGACAGGCGGTTCTGTGGACATGGGCGAGACTCTCGGATGGTTTGTTGCCTCCCGGGTGCCAGGGTCCGAGACGTCTCGGACCGTGTCTTCAGAATCCTTAAGGGGGAGGGTGTGCAGCCAGAAGTCGTGGTACACATTGGCATCAACGACATAGGTAGGAAGAGGCGTGGGGAGGTCATTCAAGAGCTCAGGGAGTTAGGCTGGAAGCTAAAGCTAGGACGGACAGAGTCGTCATCTCTGGGTTGTTGCTGGTGCCACGTGACAGTGAGGCAAGGAATAGGGAGAGAGTACAGTTGAACACGTGGCTGCAAGGATGGTGCAGGAGGGAGGGCTTCAGGTATTTGGACAATTGGACTGCATTCTGGGGAAGGTGGGACCTGTACAAACAGGACGGTTTGCACCTGAACCAGAAGGGCACCAATATCCTTGGGGGTAGGTTTGCTCGCACTCTTCGGGGACGGTTTAAACTAATTTGGCAGGGGGATAAGATCCGGACTTGTAGTCCAGCCAGTAAGCTAGCTGTTTGTCAGGATGTCCAAGAATGTAGGGAGGCTGTGGAGAAGGTAGCACTGACAGGGAATACTTGCGGACACAGAGATGGGCTCAAGTACGTATACTTCAATGCAAGGAGTATCAGAAATAAGGTGGGTGAACTTAAGGCGTGGATCGGCACCTGGGACCACGATGTTGTGGCCATCACGGAAACGTGGATAGATGAGGGACAGGAATGGTTGTTGGAGGTTCCTGGTTACAGATGTTTCAGTAAGATTAGGGAGGGTGGTAAAAAAGGAGGTGTGGTGGCATTGCTAATTTGAAAGGGTATAACGGCTGCAGAAAGGAAGTTTGAGGGGGATCGGCCTTTGGAGGTAGTATGGGCTGAAGTCAGAAATAGGAAAGGTGCAGTCACCTTGTTGGGTATTTACTATAGGACCCCAATAGCAGCAGAGATGTGGAGAAACAGATTGGGAAACAGATTTTGGAAAGGTGCAGAAGCCACAGGGTCGTAGTCATGGACGACTTCAAATTCCCAAATATTGATTGGAAGCTCTTTAGATCAAGTAGATTGGATGGGGCGGTGTTTGTGCAGTGTGTCCAGGAAGCTTTTCGAACTCAGTATGTAGATTGTCCAACCAGAGGGGAGGCCATATTGGATTTGGTACTCGGTAATGAACCGGGACAAGTGATGGGCTTGTTAGTGGGTGAACATTTTGGTGATGGTGACCACAATTCTGTGACTTTCACCTTGGTTATGGAGAGAGATAGGTGCGCACAACAGGGTAGATTCTACAATTGGGGGAAGGGAAATTACGATGCTGTAAGACAGGATTTCAGGGGCATAAGTTGGCAGCATAGGCTGTCAGGGAAGGATGTGGTGGAAATGTGGAACTTTTTCAAGGAGCAGATACGACGTGTCCTTGATATGTATGTACCTATCAGGCAGGAAAGAAATGGTCGTGTGAGGGAGCCTTGGTTGACGAGGGAGGTTGAATGTCTAGTAAAGAGGAAGAAGGAGGCTTACATAAGGTTGAGGAAACAGGGTTCAGACAGGGCAGTGGAGGGATACAGGATAGCCAGAAGGGACCTGAAGAAAGGGATGAGGAGAGCTAAGAGAGGGCATGAAAAATCCTTGGTGGATAGGATCAAGGATAACTCCAAGGCATTTTATGCGTATGTGAGAAACATGAAAATGACAAGAACGAGGGTAGGTCCGATCAAGGACAGTAGTGGGAGATTGTGTATTGAGTTGGAAGAGATAGGAGAGGTCTTGAATGAGTACTTTTCTTCAGTATTGACGAACGAGAGGGACCGTATTGTTGAAGAAGCGAGTGTGAAACGGACTGGTGAGCTAGAAGAGATATTTGTTAGGAAGGAAGATGTGTTGGACATTTTGAACAACTTGAGGACAGACAAGTCCCCCGGGCCTGATGGGATATATCCTAGGATTAGGTGGGAAGAAAGAGTGGAAATTGCAGTACCGTTGGCAATGATCTTTTCGTCTTCACTGTCAACGGGGGTGGTACCAGGGGACTGGAGAGTAGCGAATGTTGTGCCCCTGTTCAAAAAAGGGAATAGGGATAACCCCGGGAAATACAGGCCAGTTAGTCTTACTTCTGTGGTAGGCAAAGTAATGGAAAGGGTACTGAGGGCTAGGATTTATGAGTATCTGGAAAGACACTGCTTGATTAGGGACAGCCAGCACGGATTTGTGAAGGGTAGGTCTTGCCTTACAAGTCTTATTGAATTCTTTGAGGAGGTGACCAAGCATGTGGATGAGGGTAGAGCAGTGGATGTAGTGTACATGGATTTTAGTAAGGCATTTGATAAGGTTCCCCATGGTCGGCTTATGCGGAAAGTCAGGAGGCATAGAATCGAGGGAAATTTGGCCAATTGGATAGAAAACTTGCTAACCGGTCGAAGTCAGTGAGTGGTGGTAGATGGTAAACAACACACACAGACCAAGTCCTAAACTATGAAAGTAACACACACAAACGAAGCTGCACCAGGACACTATTCAAAAGAGCTACAACACACTGCAGTACACCAGAACTGCGAAAAGAGGAAGAGGAACACCTATACAAGGTATTCGCCAAAAACAGATACCTGCGCAACTTTATGAACAGATGCCTAAGAGATAGACCACGGAACGAGGACATGCCACAACCAAAAGTACTAGCCACACTACCATACATCAGGAGCGTTTCAGAACTGACAGCCAGACTACTGCGACCCTTAGGACTCATAACGGCACACAAACCAACAGCCACGCTCAGACAACAACTTACTAGAACAAAGGAGCCAATACACAACATGAGCAAAACTAATGTAGTTTATAAAATACCATGCAAGGACTGCACTAAACATTATATAGGACAAGCAGGAAGACAGCTAACAATCCGCATACATGAACACCAACTAGCCACGAAACGACACGACCAGCTATCCCTAGTAGCCACACACTCAGACAACAAGCAACATGAATTCGACTGGGAAAAAACTACTATCATAGGGCAAGCCAGACAGAGAACAGCCAGGGAATTCCTAGAGGATTGGCATTCATCCACAAACTCCATCAATAAACACATCGACCTGGACCCAATTTACCAACCACTACAGCGGACAGCTGAAACTGACACCCGGAAGTGGCAAGGACAGACCACTATAAATACCGGAAGAAACATCAAAGAAGCGCTTCGCAGGAGGCTCCAGAGCACTGATGATGTCTCCTAGCCAGGGGACGAAACGTTTGCAACAAAAACCTTCCAGCTCGGCGAACAGAACCACAAGAACAAGCAACCGAGCTACAAATCTTCGCACAAACCTTGAATGTACATAGATCTTTGAAAGTTGCCACTCAGGTGGATAGAGCTTGTAAGAAGGCCTATGGTGTATTAGCGTTCATGAGCAGAGGGATTGAATTCAAGAGTCGTGAAGTGATGTTGCAGCTGTACAGGACTTTGGTTAGGCCACATTTGGAGTACTGTATGCAGTTCTGGTCGCCTCACTTTAGGAAAGATGTGGAAGCTTTGGAGAGGGTGCAGAGAAGATTTACCAGGATGTTGCCTGGAATGGAGAATAGGTGGTACGAGGATAGGTTGAGAGTTCTCGGTCTTTTCTCGTTGGAACGGCGAAGGATGAGGGGTGACTTGATACAGGGTTATAAGATGATCAGAGGAATAGATAGAGTAGACAGTCAGAAACTTTTTCCCCGGGTACAACAGAGTGTTACAAGGGGATATAAATTTAAGTTGAAGGGTGGAAGGTGTAGGGGAGATGTCAGGGGTGGGTTCTTTACCCAGAGAGTGGTGGGGTCATGGAATGCGCTGCCCGTGGGAGTGGTAGAGTCAGAATCATTGGCGACCTTTAAGTGGCAATTGGATAGGTACATGGATTGGTGCTTAATCTAGGATAGATGTTCGGCACAACATCGTGGGCCGAAGGGCCTGTTCTGTGCTGTATTTTCTATGTTCTATGTTCTATGTGGTGAGGCTGGGGTTTGGTGATGCCCACACACACCGACAAAGTGTGGGAGAGGACACTGTTGATGGACCATGCAGTGAAACGGTGCTGATGGTGGAGATGGATGAAGACCTGGAGAAGCAAACAGTGAGCTCCTGCCTCCAGGTAACTGCCCAGGCATTCCTGTTGGGGACTGGCACCATCTGGTTTCCATAGGAACTGAAGGAAGGATTAGAATCTCCATAAAAATAAGGCAAGACCAGCTTAGGGACACTGATCTTTGAAATACATGTATTAATGACATTGACAAATATGTTACACATAAAGGGCATGATTTCCAGGTTTGTCGAAAACAAGACAGAGAGAAAGCCACTGATTATTAAGGAGGATAGTATAAGACATCAGGAGATCATTTGAACCAAGATATTGCTGATGCTGCAAAACCGAAACAAACAGAGAATGCTGTAGAAAAGCAGCAGATCCGGTAGCATCTGTGAAGAGGGTAATAGAGTTAATGATTTGAGTTCTCACAGAACAGATAGCAGGCCATTCGGCCCATAGAGTCCACACTAACCCTCTGATATCGGCTATCATGTTCCAACACAGCGTACTACTCTGTCCCTGTAACCCCGCATTCCCCATGGTAATCCACCTAATCTACACATCCCTAGACACTGTGGGAAATTTGACATCACCATTCCATCTAACCTGCACATCCTTGGACCATGCAAGGAAACCGGAGCACCTGGTGGAATACCCACCAAACTCCATGGCACTGTGAGACTGCAGTGTGAACCATTGAGCCATTGTGCTGTTGTGTATGACTCAGAACCGAGTTGGGGGTGGGGGTGAAATGGATTATTTTATACTTTTGACAGAGGCAGAAGAAAAGTGAAATGGTATCGAGGCTCAGTGCAAAAGAGCTGTGATTGGTGCTGGAAGAGGAAAAGAAAAGATGTAAAATGGGAATAAAGTAAATTAGGGCAGCACGGTGGCTCAGTGGTTAGCACTGCTGCCTCACAGAGCCAGGGACCTGAGTTCAATTCCCACCTCAGGCAACTGTCTGTGTGGCGTTTGCACATTACCCCCATGTCTGCGTGGGTTTCCTTCAGATGCTCTGGTTTCCTCCCACAGTCCAAAGATGTGCGGATTATGTGAATTGGTCATGCTAAATTGTCCGTAGTGTTACATGTAGAGGAATGGGTCTGGTTGGGTTGCTCTTCCAAGGGTCGGTGAGGACTTGTTGGTCCGAAGGGCCTGTTTCCACATTATAGGGTATCTAATTTAAAGTGTGAAAAGAAATGCACGGGCCCTCTCTACTAGGTGCAATGTAAATAAGACAGAAAGGAAAGCTGTGTGTGTAAAAGCGCTGTGAATATAACAACATGTCAGAGATTGCAGCAAATAAAGAAAAGTGCAGTGGAGACAAAATGCAGTCAAACTCTGAATTTGTGGAAATTAGTGTTGACACATCAAAGCTGGAAAGTTGCTCTGTGGAAAATGAGATGTTGTTCCTCAAGCTTTTGCTGTGCTTTGTTCCCACTCTCCCATTAACTGCTCTGTCAGTCTCATTCATCGCGTACCACTGCCAACCAGTGGCCATGACTCTCTCTCTCTCTCTCTCTCTGTCTCTCTCTCTATGCCTTGCGGGTACCACCAGCATCTTCACCACCCCCACAGTAACGTGGCCATTTCCCACACAAGCCGCCTCCTCCCCCTGTGAGGACGAGAGTTCTGAGGTGTAAATGGCACCCCACCAGCTCTGACCCTGAGACCTCGGTGGGAAGGTTAGCCTTAGAGAGTATGGCAGCACAAGCTGGTGAGCATCTCACTGCCATAGCTCCGCAGCTGGCTGAGGAAGAAATGCCCTAGTCCGTTGGCACTGAGAGGGACCGGCAGAGACCAGGCAGCTGCTCCGGCAGGAGAGGAGCCCGTGGTGTCAGCAATCAGGACCCTCATCTGAATGTCCAGTGAGGAGTGGCAGACAGGGAAATGGGTTACAATGGGCCCCATTACCCAGAGGCTGCAGGAGTGCAATGGATCCTGAGGGTACTTGATAACATGTCGCATACAATTTTATTGCCGAAAATATAAGCTCATGGTGTTGGGGTAACATAGTGATCTGGATGGAAGATTGGTTAGTGAGCAGGATGCAGAGAGAAGGAATAAGTGGGTCTTTTTCAGCCTGACAGGGTGTGTCAATGGTATGTCCCAGGGGTCAGTGCTGGACTCTCAACGCTTTACAAATTACGGAAATGATTTGGATGGAAAGACCGAATGTGTGAAGCCAAATTTACTGGTGAAACAAAGATAGAAAGCAAAGTGAGTTGTGAAGAGGAGATGAGGAGCCTACAAAGTTCTGTCAAATGGCGAAAAATGTGAGAAAGTGAGAAACTATCCATTGTGGCAGAAAGTATAATAAATAAACACCTTCTAAGAATGGTCAGAGTTTGGAGAGCTCTGAGATGCAGAGAGATCTGGGTGGCCTAGTGCATGAATCACTGAAGGGCGAATCAGAGGGCAGCTGAGAGTAATCACAGAATTCTGGGAGACATTTCCAAAGTCGGCACAACTATACAGGAGACCTTCGCAGGTCACCGTCCATGAGAAGGGTGGTGCATCTGAGGATGGCTGAGAGTCTAACATATTAAAAAATAACATGAAGTAACCAATGGGCAGTGAAGATTTCAATTCAATTGTTATCACTGAAGTGGTAATGTTGAGCAAACTTGAGGGTCAAAATGTAGATAAGTCCCCTCGTCCTGATGGAAGGCATCCCAGGGTGCGGAAAGAAATGGCGGCAGTTACAGTAGGTGCGGTAGTCGTAATTTACCAACATTCACAGGACTGTGGCCAGATCCTGGTGGATTGGATAACACTGAATGGTGTCGACAACAGGCAGGTAAAGGTAGTAGTAAACTCGCCAACTTTAAGGCCATTTAAATCGGCCAGTGTTGGGCCTGCAACTGTTCATGGAATATACAAATGTATTGGAAGAGGAGACCGAGTGTAACACATCCAAATTTGCTGATGACATTAAACTGAGTGGAAAGGCAAACTGCCCAGAGAAGGTAGAGCGTCTGCCGGGAGATTTAGATAGCTTAATTTAAGGGCAAGGGTCTGGCAAGATGGAGTACAATATTGGTCAATGTGAGGTTATCCGCTTTGGAAGCAAAAATAGTGGGTCACAGTATTGTTTAAATGGTGAAGGATTGCAGCATGCCGGTGTGCAGAGGGACTTCGGAGTGCTCATACATGAACCGCTAAAAGTTGATTTGTGGGTGCAGCACGTAAACAGGAAGGCAAGCAGAATATTGGCTTTCATTGTTGGAGAGATCGAATTTTAGAGCAGGGAGGATCTGCTCAATTGTACAAGGTGTTGGTGAAGCTGCACCTGGTGTATTGTGCTCAGTTCTGGTCTGCTTACTTGAGGAAGGATATACTGGGTTTGGAGGCGGTGAAGAGGAGGTTCACCAGGTTGGTTCCAGAGATGAGCGGGGTACTCTCTGAGGAGAGGTTGAGATGCCTGGGAGTGTACTCACTAGAATTAAGAAGAATGAAAGGGGGTCTTATAGAAACCTATAAAATTATGAAATGGCTAGATATGATAGATATGATAGGCAAGTTGTTTCCACTGGTGAGTGAGACTAGGACTAGGGGATATTGCCTCAAATTTAGGTGGAGTAGACTTTGGACAGAGATGAGGAGGAATTGCTTTTGCCAGATAGGAGTGAATCTATGGAATTGTCTGTCCAAGAAAGCAGTGGAGGCAGCATCATTAAATGTAATCAAGACAAAGCTGGATGAGAATTTACATGGTAGAGGAATGAAGGTTTATGAGGGTAATGCAGTTGGGAGGAGCTGAGGTGATGGATAGATCAGCCATGACCTTAATGAATGACAGAGCAGGCACAATGGGCCAAATGACCTCCTCCTGTTTCTGTTACTCTGAAACTGTGCTGCTATAATTAGTATGCAGGTACAGCAAGAATTCAGAAAACAAACTAATAGAATGTTCTGATTTATCATGAGGGGAACTGAATGCAACAGTATTCAGTTTATGCTTCAGTTATACAGGGCATTGGTGACCCCACATCTGGAGTACAGTGCACAGTACTGGTCACCGTAGATAACGGATGTTAACATGGTGGAAGCTGTTCAGAGAAGGTTTATTGGTCTGATACCTGGAATGTGCTGATTTCCTGATGAGGAAAGGTTGGACAGACTCAGCCTGCATACTCTGGTGTGTAGAAGACTTCTATACAGAGGTGACTTAATTGAAACATATAAGATCCTGAGGAGACTTGACCAATTCAATGTGGAAAGGATGTTACCTCTTCTGGGAGAATCTAGAACTGGCAGGGGAGGGGGTGACAGTTTAGAAATAGAGCTGCCACTTTCAGAGAATCACACACCGCAACTATTTCACTATTCTCCCTAACTTCGTATCATCATCAAATTGAGAAAGTGTGCCCTTAACTTCCATCTCCAAATTGTTTATAAAAAGCAGAAAAAAAGAAGGATCTCACCCGAAGTAGTTTTATTGTCAAGGAGAAAGTGAGATCTGCAGATGCTGGAGATCAGAGCTGAAAATGTGTTGCTGGAAAAGCGCAGCAGGTCAGGCAGCATGCAAGGAATAAGAAATTCAACGTTTCGGGCATAAGCTCTTCATCAGGAATGAGGAAAGTGTGTCCAGCAGGGTAAGATAAAAGGTTGGGAGGAGGGACTGTCACCCTGTCAAGGAACACAGTGCAGATTGTTAGATATGACCTGCCATTGACAAGACCTTGTTAACTGTCTCAAATTTATTTATTTTCCCTGTCCTTATTTAATATATCCTGCACTATGACCTCCATCAGATGGTGTCAAGCTGCTAGGTCTGTAGGCTCCTGGGTTATCATTTGCTCCTTTCTGAAACATTGATGCCACATTTTACAATCGTCCAGACCCCCAGGACTATTCCTGTACAGAGAAGTCTGGAAAATTCCTGACAATGGCTTTGCTTCCCGAACTCTCTCAGCAAACTAGATGCATCCCGCCTGGGTGTAGAAAACTCTCACGCTGAGGTGCCAGACCTTTTAGCAAGTATTTTTTATCTATCACTATACTGCTCGGTTGCTCAACATTTATATTTTAACTCAGCCATTCACACTATTTTTTTAAAGACAGAACAAAGTGCTCCTTTAGTACCTCTACCATGTCATTTCCTTCAGTGAGTAGCTTATTTTGCCTGTTCTTTGCCAGGCCCCACTCTATCTTTCATTCACCTTTCACTATTCCAATGTTTGAAGAATATTTTCCTGTTTGTTTTAGAACAGCGTGTCATCCTTTCCTCTCACTTTTTCTTAGCCTTCCTTATTCGAGTCTGAGCCTCTCTCCTGCGTTTGTGATGTTCTTCCTGATTTCCCTTGTTATTATTATTCTCGTTTGCATCATATGCTCCATTGATCTTCCTTATTTTCTTATTAATATCCTCAGTCATCCAGGGTACAACTGCATTAGACACAGGTAATTCTGCGACATCGCACGTTTCACCAACATAACTTGGCCGCATAGTGATTGGTGAAATGAGGAATGATTTTTTTTTAAAAAGGCGAACACGTTTTGGCTATCAAGCGATTCCATCCCCGGTTCCCTTAAATCCAGTCTTTGTGTTTACTTCAGATCAAGCAAATGTGGTTTGATGCCGGAGAACATTTTTTCTTTCCGTATTGTTGAAGTTTTTGAGGGTGAACTTTAGAAATGATTGCAGGGGAAGTGATGTGGATTTCAAGATTCTCCTCATTCTGGACAATGTCCCAAGCCATCCTCCCACCACTGGTGAGCTTTCTGAAAACATCAAAGTAGTATTCCTACCTCCGAAAACAACGTCTCTCATTCAAACCATGGGCCAGGATGCAATATCAGCTTTTAAAGCTGATTAGATAAGGCACACATTCTGGAAGCTGATTGCAGCTACTGAGGGGGATCATGAGGACAGTATACAGTTCGCCCCTCATGACCAGTATTAGGGACACTTTTGGAGGAGCGTTAACATTAAGAATGCTCATGACACCATGGTGGAGGTCTGGGGTGATGTCAGTAAGGACTGCCTGCATGCACTTTGGTAGAAGTTTCTCCCAGATTTTCTCCATGATTTTAAAGGCATTGAACCATCAGAGAAGCCTTCAGCAATCAATGGATATTGTGTCACTCTGACAAAGCAAGTTGGATTTGAAGAAAGTGGAGACAGAGGATGTCGAGGAGCTCCGTGAATCCCATTGTGAAGACTTCTCCACAGCGGATTTATAGACTGGAAGAGATCGAATGAATCCTTAGAAGAATATAAATGCAGTAGGAGCATAATTCAGAGGGACATAAGATGGGCAAAAAGTGGACATGAAATAGTGTAAAGGAGAATCCAAAGGGCTTTTATGAATGTGTTAAAGACAAAAGAGTAACTAAGGAGAGAACAGGACTCCTCAAAAATCAGGAAGGCAGCCAATGTGTGGAGTCGCAGGAGATAGGGTGAGATATTAAAAGAATATTTTACATCAGTGTTTACCGCTCAGAAGACCATTGAAGACATGGAATGCGGGGAAATAGATGGGGATATCTTTAAAAATGTCCATATTACAGAGGAGTAAATACTGGATGTCTTGAAATGCAAAAAGACGATAAATCCCCAGGACCTGATCAGGTGTACCTGAGAAATATGTCGAAAATGAGGGAAGCGATTGTGGGGCCCTTTGATGAGATATTATTATCATCAATAGTCACAGGTGAGATGCTGGAAGACTGGAAGTTGGCTAACATGGTGCCACTACTTAAGAAAGGTGGTAAGGAAAATTCAGGGAACTATAGACAGGTGAGCCCGACATTGGTGATGGGCAAAGTTGTTGGAGGGTATCCTGAGGGACAGGATTTACATGTATTCAGAAAGGTAAGGACTGATTAGAGATAGTCAGTGTGCCTTTTTGCGTGGGAAACCATGTCTCATGAACTTGATTGCGTTTTTTGAAGAAGAAACAAAGGAACGATGAGGGCAGATTATTGGATGTGATCTATATGGACTTCAGCAAGACATTCGACAAGGTTCCTTATTAGAAACTGGTTAACAACGTTAGATCTTATGGAATACAGGGAGAACTAACCATTTGGATGTAGGACTGGTTCAAAGGACAGAGGGTGGTGGTGGAGGGTTGCTTTTCAGACTGGAGACCTATGACCAGTGATGTGCCACAAGCATCAGTGCTGGGATCGCTGTCTTGTGTGATTTATATACATGATTTAGATGTAAACTGAGAGGATATAGTTCGTAAGTTTGATGATGACATCAAAATTGGAGATGTAGTGGACAACAAAGAAGGTTACCTCAGAGCACAAAGGGATCTTGATCAGATGGGCCAATGGACTGAGGAGTGGCAGACGGAGTTTAACTTAGATAAATGTGAGGTGCTACATTTTGGGAAAACAAACCTGTGTATGAATTATACACTTCATGATAGGGTCCTGGACTGTGTTGCTGAACAAAGGGGACTTGGCGTTCAGGTTCATAGTTCCTTGAGAGTCGCAAGCACATTGGATAGCGGAAAAGGTGTTTGGTATGCTTTCCTTTATTGGTCAGAGCATTGAGTACAGGAGTTGGGACGTCATGTTGTGGCTGTAAATGACATTGGTTAGGCCACTTTTGGAATATTGTGTGCAGTTCTGGTCTTCTTCCTATCGGAAGGGTGTTGTGAAACGTGAAGGGATTCAGAAAAGATTTCCAAGCATGTTACCAGGTGTAATGGACTAGGCCAGAAAACTCACGACATTCTTAAGCAGGCAGCTCAGACCGTAACTTTGCAATTTGTTTATGTAAGTGTGCAGTGAAACTTATCTGGAGTATGATAGCGACATTGACTACCAGGTTTTAAAACAGAAAAATAAAATTATTGTGCAAAGCAGAAATAACAGAATATAGAATACCCGCAGACAAAAGGCTATCCAAACTTGACTGAATTATGATATTGTGAAGGTACACAAGAGTCCCAATAAACAAACCCCTTTAAACACAGAGTAAAAATGAAACAAACGCTGACAGGTCGAATTTAGAGGGCAGAAGGAGAGAGAGAGAGAGAGAGTCGAGCAGCCTGTTTCCACCCAGGCCACTGCTGAACTGACTCGAAAACTACTTCAGATTTTAGGACTGACCACTCCCATTTCATTACACAGGTTACTTCGAAAACATGAAAGCTGTGGCCTAAAGTCTCATATGTTTATGTATTAAACAAATAGCCTCTCAATACTCTCTGGAACAGCACAGCCAATTCAGAGCTCAGACTGTTTTACAACCCCTCTGTGAAAATCAAGGACACTGTATCCTTGAGAAAAGGAACAGCTTTTAGAAAAAGCATCAGTTTTGTGACACCATGGTTGGAGGATTTGAGCTCGAGGGCGGGGCAGAATAAGATGGGACTGTTTTCCCTGGAACGTCAGAGTGTGAGGAGCATGGATGGGATTATTATACAAGGTCTTTTACCTGGGGTGGGGAGTACAGAACGAGAGGGAATTGGTTAAGGGTGAGAGGACAATGACTTAAAAGGAACATAAGGGGCAACCTTTTGACATGGGGTTGGTACGTGTATGGAATGCGCTGCCAGAGGAAGTGGTGGAGGCTGGTACAATTACAACATTTATAAGACAGCTGGATGGACAAATGAATAGGAAGGGTAGAGGGATACAGGCCAAGTGCTGGCAAATGGGATTAGATTAGGTTAAAATATCTTGTCAACATGGATGCATTGAACCAACGGATCTGTTTCCATCTCTATGCCTTTATGACTCGATGACTTGTTGCTGCAGGGGAAGATGAAGTTGGAGATGAAGGCGATGAAGTCCAGGATCCAGCCCCATGAGAACTTTCCACTTCCCTTTTGTCTTCCATCCTGAGGGAAGTTGAGAAACAGCTGCAGCTTAGGGAAGACAATGACTACAATGCAGAACACAGCAGGATAGCGGTTCATGGCATAAACTCCATCAAAGAAGAAAGATGGCAAAGCAGCGAAACCTAAATGTCTATTTTAAGCCAAAACTCAAGAAACACTCTGAGGACATGAAGCACAGCCATCGACTTCTGGACTAAATGTATTCTTTCATCCTAACGCTGTACCCGGAATGGCAACTGAAGGAATGATGATGCTGATGATAGCCCCCAGCCCCTGTTTTATTATGGTACTATAACTCAGCAAATTCAGAAACTTCCTACAGTTTTAAATTTGTTATATTATTCCATTAAATATAAAATGTTAACATTTACTTAGGCTCTGCTACTGTTTGAGCTCAGTTAAATACTATTCTTGTTTTGATTTTCACTTTTATATTTAGTTGGTCGCCCCGAACCACGTTTTTCCCATCGGCTTCATTATTTCTAATGGACGATTTTCTGTAACATGTGGTTGTATGAAAACACAACTCCTGTTTTATATCAGAACAGACTGTACCGTGTATGTATTGCTCCTGGGTATATACCGAACTTGCACCCTATTCATCTCTCCAGTGAAATTCTCTCATTTTACATCCTCTGTTTAATCCACAATAATGTGTTTAAAACAACTGCTCCAGTTTTACTTTTAGACCTCGACAATCTGTCTTTTTCCAATGTGGAATCATAAAGATTGATTCTTTTTTAAATCATTTTCAGTATAATATCGAACTTTTTTATATTATGATCACTATTTCCCAAAGTCTTCTACAGACTGCTGCTCCCACTTGGTCTGCTTCATTCCTAGGACCTAATCCAGCACAGCTCCCTCCCTGGCTCAATTGGAAATTACTTTTCAAGAAGGTTCTCCTGGACACATTGCAGGAAGTTCTTCCCATCCATCCCATATGCTCGATCAGGAACAATCAGGGAGAGCAGAGGGAACTTGTGCGTGTAGCCTGAGCAGATAGGGAAAGCACGAAATGAGTTTTCTTCGTCTCAATTTTCACGAAGGAAAAGGACCTTGTTGTGAATAAGAACATTGAGGAGCTGGAATATGGGCTTGAGCAGATCAAGATTGATGTAGTTGATGTGTTGGAAATTTTGCAAACATTAAGATTGTTCCCAGGGCCAGACCAGATTTGTTCTAGGTTATTCCGGGAAGTGAGAAGGGAGATTGCCAAACCACTGGTGAAGATCGTTGCTTCCTTACTCTTCACAGGAGTCATACTGAAGGATTGGAAGGAGGCGAATGTTGTTCCTCTTTTCAAGAAAGGTAATAGGGAAATCCTGGCAATTACAGAGCAGTCAGTCTTACATCGGTGGTCAGCAAGGTTTTGGAAAGAATTATGAGAGAAAAGATTGATGACTATTTGGAAAAGCATAGCATGATTAAAGGCAGTCAGCATGGCTTCGTGAGAGGCAGGTCGTGTCTAACTAATATTATTGATTTCTTCCAGGAGGTGGTCAATGAAAGTCAGGCAGTAGCTGTGGCATATAGGGAAGTCAGCAAGGGACTTGATAATGCTCCCCGTGGTAGGCTCATTCATAAGTCAGGAAGTATGGGATACAGGGAGATTTGGCTATCTGGATTCAGAATTGTTTGGCTAATGGAAAGCAGAGAGTGATTGCAGATGGGAAGTATTCTGCCTGGAGGTCAACGTTGAGTGGTGTCCTGCAGGGCTCTCTTCTTGGTTCTCTGCTCTTTGTAGTTTTTTATAAATGACTTGCATGAGGAGATTGAGGGATGAGTTAGTAAATTTGCAGACTTCACAATGGTTGGAGGTGCCGTTAATAGTATTGAGGGCTATTGCAGAGCTGAGCTGAGAAATGGCAGTTGGAATTCAAATTGGATAAATGTGAAGTGATGCATTTTGGAAGGTCGAATCTGATTGCTGAATATGTGATTAAAGGCAAATTCTTGTCAGTGCGGAGGAAAAGGTGGATGTTGGTGTCCAATACTTAGATCTCTCAAAATTTGCTACCCAAGTGGATAGCGTTGTTAAGAAAGCATATGGCTTTCATTAACAGGCTTTCATTAACAGGGGCGATTGAGTTTCAAAGCTGCAAGGTTTTCCTACATCTCTACAAGTCCCTGGTGAGACAACACTTGGAATGTTATGTCTAGTTCTGGTCGGCCTGAAGAAGGGCTCATGCCCGAAACGTCGAATCTCCTGTTCCTTGGATGCTGCTGACCTGCTGCGCATTTCCAGCAACACATTTTCAGCTCTGATCTCCAGCATCTGCAGTCCTCACTTTCTCCTCTAGTT
Organism: Hemiscyllium ocellatum; assembly: GCF_020745735.1. Lineage (NCBI taxonomy): Eukaryota > Metazoa > Chordata > Chondrichthyes > Orectolobiformes > Hemiscylliidae > Hemiscyllium > Hemiscyllium ocellatum. The sequence continues at coordinate 16,313,981 of NC_083412.1, forward strand.
CTGGCCATCTTCCTATCAGAAATACACAGAGGCTTTGGAGAGGGTGCAACGAAGTTTTACCAGAATGTTGCCTGGACTGGAGGGCATGCTTTATGAAGAGAGGTTGACGAAGCTTGTACTTTTCTCTCTGGAGAGAAAGAAGAAAAGAGCTGACCTGATCGAGGTATAGAAGGTAATGAGAGGCATGGACAGAGTCAACAGCCAGAGACTTTTCCCCAGGGCACAATTGACTTGGACAAGGAGTCATAGTTTTAACATATTTGGAGAAAGGTATAGAGGAGACGTCAGAGTAGTTTCTTTACACAAAGAGTTGTGAATGCATGGAATGCGTTGCCAGTGATGGTGTTGGAGTAGAGTCATTAGGGACATTTAAGTGCTTGCTGGACATGCACACAGATGGCAGTGAGTTGAAGATGTGTATAAGATTATTTTATTTTAAACTAGGATTAATCCTCGGTATAACAGCGTAGGCCGAAGGGCCTGTTCTGTGCTCCACTTTTCTATGTATTATCTTATACCTAGTCTGCCTCAGTTATTGAAATCACCATTTATCACAACCCTTCTTCTCCTGCAAGTGTACATAATCTGCCTAGAAATGCTCTCTTCTACTTCCTGCTTACTTGGGTCTCCACAATAAACACCCAACAAGATCACTGCTTCCTTCCTGTTTCTGACCTCCAACCATACAGATTCGAATTCAGGAACTGTATCCAATTCAGGGGCTATGTTACTGTCTTTGACCAATATTGCTCCATCTCATTTTTTTCCCCAACCTGTTTGCAGTTCTGTTCTGGCTGAGTCATGTTTCCATCAATGTTGCTGTGTCACATCCCCAGAGATCGAACCTGAATAAGCTGCAAATTGCTTTCCAACTTCCCTCAGGAAAGAAGCCAAAAGAGAAGTGGAGCTGGATCCTGCATATCATCGTATTCATCTCCACCTTCGATTTCAACTTTCTTTATCTAAGAAAAGTCACAATTTGTTTAACTTTAGTAGTGAGTATTAACCAAAACTATGAACAATTTGAATACTCTTTCCACCAACCAACCCGTATCTCTTAGCTGACCTAAACTTTATGAATATGCTTTTCCATTAAATAAATGATTAAACCTTACATTAATATGATCTGTCAAAGGCCATGCAGTTCCAGAAGCTGTCCTCCTTCTAATCTTCCAATTCTGTGGTCTGCTACCTGGGCCGTCTTCTTACTTCTAACTGCTTTTACAGGAAAATGAACTTTTAATGGATATTCCCTTCTGAGATTTCATTGGAAGCAATGTCTTTTTTCTTCAGATGTCACTTGTTCTTTGACTCTATGGCTGTGCCTCTGACCGTTTTTCAAACTACCTCGTGTATTATATTCCCCAACATTGTACCCGCTCATTGGTACGATGTTGTCAATACAATAAATTCAAATTCAGTTGGGTATTGTTATCCTGGACATAAGTAAAATTAATGTTTGCATTTGAATTGTTGACAAAACAGCAACAACTGAAGTATCAGTTAAATAGCCACTTGTCATATGTATCTATTTTTGAATAGTCCGTATCCCAGCTGTTGTCTCTACTGGCAGCAGTGTCTGTGATTTAAATGCAGAAAAAACTTTCTATCTTAAAGTGACCATATACATTGTAACACCTCCCCACCACCACCCCATCCCTTAAGAAAGAATTAACTATAATAATTTAACGATGGTTCATTTTTGTTTCTGTATCTTAAAGCTATTATTATTAAATACATATGCGATTAATATAAATTATTCCTCTCATATTAATTCTGTGCATTTATAAAACATTGGAATTGATGTAGTCCAAACTTATCTTTCCATTTTCTTTTAATTCTGTGATAACACGTCTGCAATGACATTGTATGAGCCGCAACATGTATCATTTATGCATGAGAAATCCGTGACATAAGTCTCCAATGAAATAGTCTCATATTTTTATCTTTTAAATCTTTCCAAAGTTGTGATCCTTATACACAAAGGAATGGGATACCTTTAGTCCAATCATTCAGGTAATCCTGGTTGTAAGCTCTTAAGATTGGCTTCAGGGTCTGATGCTACCTTTCCAATGCTCCCTGGGATGCAGGATGGTCTACACTTGATTTAAAGTGCTGTGTGCCAAAGTATCCATGGCTTCCACAAATAGGTTAGCAGTAATGTTCGACCCTTGCTCTGAGTGAATATCCCTGGGTAGCCCATACCCGATAAAGAAAGCTATCAATTCCTCCAGCAACCTTTTAACCTTAATACTCTATAATGGAATTGCCTCCAGAAACCTGACAGACATATCCATTTTGGTTAGCAAATACTGTTTCCCACTTTTAATTTTATGGAGGGGACCTACACGATCAATCATAACCCTCGTGAAAGGCTTTTCGAATATGAGAATTATCAACAAAGGGGCTGGGTTTATTACTGCCCATGGCTTAACTACCATTTAGTCCGTATGACATGTACAACAAACTTGAACCACATGCTTATGCTGTCCAGGCCAACGGACGTAGTTTTGTATCTTAGCCTGGATCTTCCTCACACTAGCTGACCTCCTACAAGTAATTCATGTGCTAGCCAAAGCACTTCCTGTCTGTATGCAACTGGCAAAATAATCTAGTCCACTTCCCCATTACTCCGCTACACTAACCTGCCATGGTCTCCATTTTCGCCTTTGGATTCTCTCCTTAAGAGAATAACCCTTGGGAATACTTCATTCCATTACTGAGTATGCATCATGATATAGATATTTTATCGCAACATCTTTCATTAGTCTTTCAGGATTAAGCACCTCTCCCTGACCCTCTGTCTGTTCAGGGTTTCTCTGCACCATTACACCAAACAGACTGTCAGCGAACTGAAGCTCAACTCCTTCATCTTTCTCTTTAGTGTTTCCTTCGTGCTGTAACTAGTGAGAGTGAGATTTTTTTTATTCCACAGTCTGGAAAAAAAATCCAAGGTATATTTTTTAAAGACCTCAGTTCCCTGGTTCTCCTTCAGCTTCTGCACACAAGGGGAATCACTGCCACCTTGGATCCTACTAGGTTATTTCTCAGAACAAAAAGTATTCCTGGAAGTAACAATCTGTCAGTAACTCCCACTATCACTTCCCCAAACTCGATTTGGCTCTCAACCTGATCTTACACAGAGGAATGCAAATCTTCAGTCCATCGATTCCATAAATTACCGCTCTTGTCGGAAACTGTTCAGAAGGAGTGAAAATACTTTCATCTCTGAGTATTAGACACTCACCAGATCCTGTATCTCTTGAAATTGCAATTTCTTTCTTTTCTCCCCCAGTTGTTCCTGAGTAAACTTTACCCACAGAGGTGAAAACTTCATTGAGATCAGGCACTAACTCAAAACGTAGTCCCTGTGTATTCTGTGCACTCTCCTGCAGCTCCTTGACCTCTATTGAGGTTCACTTTACTACTTCCACTAATACCACCAGCTTTGCCTCTTTCAACACATCTGGGTGACAGAAATCCCGATTTCCACTCTGTAAAGAAAACCTTACCATTCATTCTTCTAACTCAATTTAGTGAACACCAAACAAAAATGATGAACAAACCCAATCCCGTTTTCCCTGTCTGATCCCAATCCAATTAAAATGCTGCTTCAATGACACAATTATGAAACATTAAATTAATTTTTTCTCACAAAGTCCATACAGCAGGAATGTTGCTTTCCTTCTGGTCTTCTGAATGTGCTGGTTACTTCCATCCTTTTAATTCTGCTGTTTCCCACTGAGCTGTTTGAACTGTGAGTATCTTAGTATAAAATTCCTTTGTACCTTTGATAATGGGTACGTTCTGAGATTTCTTTCAGAACTGTTCAGTGTTGTTGGTTCACTTTCTCCTCAATGTTGAAAATCAATTGTTTTTATCCCTTGATTCCACCTGAAATTCCTATCATTGGATTGGTTTCAGGCTGTCAATATCATCAGATTTTAAATTCGATTGGCTTTGAAGGGCTGAGTGTTTGGTCTAAATTGATTGGTCACAGTTGAATTGTCATCAAAACAGAAACCAAAACTCAGGAGGAAGTTATGATGAACTTTAATTAACGTTATCGTTATGTTAAGGTAATTGGTTTAAAGAATAGAAAAATAAAGCCACTTTTTCATTTGTTTTCTTCAGTGGGGAGGTGTTATGAAGGTAAAAGGGCTGATGTATCTTTAAGAGAGCTATTCTCCGTGCAGTCTGCATATGTTGGTGTCTTGGCAGTTCCTCCTCTAAATGTTCATTTTTTTTAGGTTTTATATTCTGAAACATAGGATCGTTTCATGTGTGCTAATATTGTCAAAATGCTAATGCAAACTTGATTGGAGATTGTTATTTTGGAGAATGATTTCAAAGGATTGGCTGAATTTGAATTTGTTTTGTCATCTCCAGGTACCCTAACTAATCTAGAAGTTTGACCCAATGCTACATAGGTATCTTGGTGCTGGGTTAGGTAGTTCTTAAGGCAATTAACTCTCTTAAAGATACAGTCTCTGATCTTGTTTTTGGGATCCTTCTGGGGAGGGAGAGCAGACCCAAGTCATGGTCCATATTGGCACCAGCAACATAGGTCAGAAGAGAGATGGGGACTTGAGGCAGAAATTCAGTGAGCTAGGTTGGAAGCTTCGAACTCGGACAAACAGAGTTGTTTTCTTTGGTTTGCTGCCCGTGCCACGTGCAAGTGAGGTGAGGAATAGGGAGAGAAAGGAGTTTAACATGTGGCTACAGCAATGGTGCAGGAGGGTGGGTTTCGGGTTTTTGGATAATTGGAGCTCTTTGTGCAGTAGGTGGGACCTCTACAAGCAGGATGGTCTTCATCTAAACCAGAGGGGTACCAATATCCTGGGGGGGGGGGGCGGAATTCGCGAAAGCTATTAAGGTGGATTTAAACTAACACAGCAGGGGGATGAGAGTAGGGAGTTCCCAAATCAAGTGTCTGACACTGGCAAGCGAGAACCTGGTTTGAAGTGTGTGTACTAAAATGTGAGGAGCATCCGAAATAAAGTGGGTGAACTGGCAGCATGGGTTGGTACCTGCGACTTCGATGCTGTGGCCATGAAGGAGACATGGATAGAGCAGGGACAGAAATGGCTGTTGCAGGTTCTGAGATTCAGATGTTTCAGTAAGAACAGAGAAGATGTTCAAAGAGGGGGCGGTGCGGCATTGTTGGTCAAAGACAATATTACAGTTGTAGAAAGGATGTTTGGGAACTCGTTAATTGAGGTAGTATGGATTGAGGTTAGAAACAGGAAAGGAGAAGTCACCATGCTGGGAGCTTTCTATAGGCCTCGAAGGTCACAGAGATGTAGAGGAAAGGATAGCAAAGATGATTCTCGATAGGAGTGAGAGACACAGGGTAGTTGTCATGGGGGACCTCAACTATCCAAATATTGACTGGGATTACAGTATGAGTACTATAGATGGGTCAGTTTTTGTCCAGTGTGTGCAGGAGGGTTTCCTGACCCAGTATGGAGACAGCTGAAGATGTGTTGTTGGAAAAGCGCAGCAGGTCAGGCAGCATCCAAATAACAGGAAATTCGATGTTTCAGGCATAAGGCCTTCTTCAGGAATGAGGAAAGTGTGTCCAGCAGGCTAAGATAAAAGATACGGAGGAGGGCTTGGGAGAGGGGCGATGGAGATGCGATGGGTGGAAGGAGGTCAAGGTAAGGTGATAGGCCGGAGTGGGGTGGGGCGGAGAGGTCAGGAAGAAGATTGCAGGTTAGGAAGGCGGTGCTGAGTTCGAGGGATTCGATTGAGACAAGGTGGGGGGAGGGGAAATGAGGAAACTGTAGAAATCTGATTTTATCCCTTGTGGTTGGAGGGTTCCCAGGCGGAAGATGAGGTGCTCTTCCTCCAACTATCGTGTTGTTATGGTCTGGCGATTGAGCATGTCCTTGGTGGAGTGGGAGGGGGATTTAAAGTGTTGAGCCACGGGGTGGTTGGGTTGGTTGGTCCGGGTGTCCCAGAGCTGTTCTCTGAAACATTCCGCAAGTAGGCGGCCTGTCTCCCCAATATAGAGGAGGCCGCATCGGGTGCAGCGGATGCAATTGATGATGTGTGTGGAGGTACAGGTGAATTTGTGGCTGAGATGGAAGGATCGCTTGGGGCCTTGGAGAGAAGTAAGGGAGGAGGTGTGGGCACAAGTTTTGCATTTCTTGCGGTTGCAGGGGAAGGTGGCGGGAGTGGAGGTTGGGTGGTGGGGGTGTGGACCTGATGAGGGAGTCACGAAGGGAGTGGTCTTTTTGGAACGCTGATAGGGGAGGGGAGGGAAATATATCCCTGGTGGTGGTGTCTGTTTGTAGTTGGTGGAAATGACGGCGGATGATACGCTGTATATGGAGGTTGGTCGGGTGGTAGGTGAGAACCAGTGGGGTTCTGTCCTGGTGGCGGTTGGAGGGGCGGGGCTCAAGGGCAGAGGAACGGAAAGTGGAGAAGATGCGGTGGAGGGCATCGTCGGTCACGTCTGGGGGGGTCTGCGGTCCTTTGAAGGAGGCCATCTGGGCTGTACAGTATTGGGACTGGTCCTCCTGGGACCAGATGCGGCGGAGACGAAGGAATGGGAATATGGATGGCGTTTTTACGGGGGGGCAGGTTGGGAGGAGGTGTAGTCTAGGTAGCTGTGGGAGTCAGTCGATTTATAGTAGATGCCCGTGTCAATTCGTTTGCCCGAGATAGAAATGGGAAGGTCTAGGAAGGGGAGGGAGGAGTCTGAGACGGTCCAGGTGAATTTGAGGTCGGGGTGGAAGGTGTTGGTAAAGGATGAACTGTTCAACCTCCTCGTGGGAGCACGAGGCAGCGCCGATACAGTCATCGATGTAGCGGAGGAAAAGGTGGGGTGTGGTGCCAGTGCAGTTGCGGAAGATGGACTGTTCCACATATCCTATGAAGAGGCAGGCATAGCTGGGGCCCATGCGGGTGCCCACGGCAACTCCTTTGGTTTGGAGGAAGTGGGAGGATTGGAAAGAGAAGTTGTTCAGGTTGAGGACCAGTTCAGTCAGTCAAAGAGAGTGTCAGTGGAAGGGTACTGGTTGGTACAGCAGGAAAGGAAGAAGCGGAAGGCTTTGAGTCAGTATGTAGACAGGCCAACAAGGGGCGAAGCCACTTTAGATTTAGTACTGGGTAACAAGCCTAGCCATGTGTTAGATTTGGTAGTAGGTGAGCACTTTGGAGACAGTGATCACACTTCTGTAGGTTTACTTCAGTGATGGAAAGGGATAGGTGTACTACACCTAGCGAGAGTTACAGCAGGAGGAAAGGCAATTACAATCCAACTAGGAAAGATTTAGGAAGCGTAGAATGAGGAAGGAAACTGCAGGGGATCAGCACATTAAAAATATGGAGCTTATTCAAGGAAAAGCTCCTGTGTGTCCTAGATAAGTATATACTTGTCAGGCAGGGAGGATGATATAGAATGCCTGAGCCTTGCTTTACTAAGGAAGTGGAATTTCTGGTCAAGGAGAAGATGAAGGCTTATGTTAGGAAAAAGTGTGAAAACTCAATTAAGGTGCTTGAGGGTTGCAAGGAAGTCAGGAAAGACCTAAAAAGAGAGACTCGGAATGATCTGGAGGGGATATGAGAAGTTTTTGGTGGATAGGATCAGGGTTAACCTAAGGCTTTCAATAGTTATGTCAGGAATAAAAGAATGACGAAAGTAAAAGTAGTGCCAATCACGGATAATAGTGGAAAGATGTGTGTGGAGACAGAGGAATAGGGGAAGCACGAAATAAATATTTTTTTGACCGTGTTCACTATAGAAAATGAAAATGTTGGTGAGGAAGATGCAGAGATATTTGCATCTAGAATAGAAGAGATTGAGGTTCACAAGGAAGAGGTATTAGAAATACCGCAGAGTGTGAAAATAGACAAGTCCCCTGGGCTGGATGGGATCTATCCAGGATCCTCAGGGAAGCAAGGGAAGAAATTGCCGAGCCATTGGCATTAATCTTCAAATCATCATTGTCTAAAGGAATAGTGCCTGAGGACTGGAGGATAGCAAATGTGGTTCCCTTGTTCAAAAAGGTTAGTAGAGACAACTCTGGTAATTACAGACCAGTGAGCCTCACTTCAATTGTTGGTAAAGTGTTTGAAAAAGTTATAAGAGATAGGATTTATAACCATCTTCAAAATAATAATCTGATCAGGGACATTCAGAACGGTTTTGTGAAGGGTAGGTCGTGCCTAAGGAATCTTATTGAGATTTTTGACAAAGTGACTGAACAGGTGGATGAGAGTAAACCGGTTGATGTGGTGTATATGGATTTCAGCAGGCGTTTGATAAGGTTCCCCACAGTAGGCTATTATACAAAATGAGAAGGAATGGGATTGTGGAGACATAGCAGTTTGGATCAGCAATTGGTTTGCTGGAAGAAAACAGAGGGTTGTAGTTGATGAACATGTTCAGCTTGGTGTCCAGTTACTAGCAGCGTTCCGCAATGGTCGGTGTTGGGTCCACTGCTGTTCATCATTTTTATAAATGACCTGGATCAGGGCTTAGAAGGGTGGGTTAGTAAATTGGCGGACAGCACTAAAGTTGGGAGTTGTGGACAGTGACAAAGGATGTAGTAGGTTGCAGAGAGACATAGATAGGAAGCAGAGCTGGGCTGAGAGGTGGCAAATTGAGTTTAATGTGGACAAGTGTGAGGTGATACACTTTGGCCGGAGTAATCGGAATGCAAAGTACTGGGCTAATAGTAGGATTCTTAGGAGTGCAGATGAGCAGAGAGATCTTGGTGCCCATGTACACAGATCCCTGAAAGTTGCCACCCAGATTGACAGGGTTGTTAAGAAGGCATACAGTGTTTTGGCCTTTATTAATAAGAGGGATTGAGTTCCAGAACCAGGAGGTTATGCTATAGCTGTACAAAGCTCTGGTATGGCCAAACTTGGAGTATTGTGTACAGTTCTGGGACGGCATTATAAGATGGATGTGGAAACTTTGGAAAGGTGCAGAGGAGATTTACTAGGATGTTGCCTGGTATGGAAGGAATGTCGTATGAGAAAAGGCTGAGGGCCTTGAGGCTGTTCTCGTTAGAGAGAAGAAGGTTGAGAGGTGACTTAATAGAGACATACAAGATAATCAGAGGGTTAGATAGGGTGGACAGGGAGAGCCTTTTTACAATTATGGGGACGGCAAACGCAAGGAGACACAACTTTAAAGTGAGGGGAGATTAGGTGTAAGACAGATGTCAGAGGTAGTTTCTTCACTCAGAGAGTAGTAAGGGTATGGAATGCATTGCCTGCATTGGTAGTAGATTCGCCAAGTTTAAGTGCATTTAAGTTTTCATTGGACAAGTAAATGGATATACATGGAATAGTGTAGGTGGGATGGGCTTCAGATTAGTATGACAGGGCGGCGAGTGAGGACCGAAGAGCCTGTACTGCGCTGTGATGTTCTATGTTCTATGTACCTTTTACACCTTCATCAGACAGGCAGGAACTGGTGCAGACCGACTGCTTGGGTTACATGGGAAATGAGGAATAAAACGTAAAACTGACCATTCCTGGTGGCCTGTTACGCGCTTCATTATGAAAACATTTAACCCAACAATTCCCCAACCAAATAGTTTTTGATCCAGAATGCATCAATCCATCTCATCTTTTCATAAATTTCACTAATCGTGCAAAAGGATATGTTACCATGTTCTTCAGCTGTTCTCTGAACTTAGTCTGGGTCATGGCATATATACATGTGTTTGTGCAGCAACTCAGGAGCTGGAGAATGAAGCCTACATCTCGTAAAATGTAAGGGAAAACGATAGCCTTAAACCCAAACGATACATTCGTTTCCACACAGAATACACCAGAAATATTGACCATAATAGGATAAAATTCACTGAGATAAGAAACATTAAAGTGATGGATTTTCTTCGGCTCTCCAAGTGTCGGTCTTCGGAATGCTGCCCCCTGCTGTCAGACTGAAGTCTCCTGCGGGCTCTGCTGACCACTAAAATGTACCTCCCAGTGAAAGAATTCAGCAGCAGAACCAGAACAAATGGGAGTGCTGGGGTCAGAATATAGTGAATCAGCTCGATCGATCGATCCCCAGACGGGAGATAACATGATGTATTTTTATCACACAAAACCAAGGGTTATTTCTCAGCTTATACCAAGGATGTTAACGTGAAATACCAGGAAATGTTCTTTAAACAGCTGAGCACAGTTATTGTTCCCAGAACCACGGCTGCTGTTTTCTCAGTGCAATATTTGCCTTTCATCTTTTGACAACAATTGGCCACAAATCGATCAAAAGTGAAAGCGACAGTGAACCAGACAGAGCAATCCACAGCTGCAAAAACCAGGATGGCATGGATGTTACACACGGGGACGGTCTTCAGAAATGTAAATTCAGTTTTTATATATAATTGGAATGTGTCTCAATGTCAAATCAATGATCATGAGCAATAAGTCCACTGCTGCCATGGCCACCAAGTAGCGAGTGATACATTCAGAAAGATCACATTTTCTCTGTGACAGAATCACTATTGTCACTGTGTTAACTTTGAGAAAGGAAGATTAACAAGAACATGTTAATTTCAGCTGAGAGTAAAGTTACACCTTAATAAAATCAATGTTAGCAATTTACGAGACTGACAGTGATTTTCAAATCTTGAAAGGAAGGTATGATCTAAAAACAGTGACAATCATGATGAATGGTTGCTCAGAAAATTATTTGAACTAAAGACTGACTTATACCAGATTCTGACAAAATGCATCCAAAGGTTTTCAAGGGAATGCTGAATGAGATAGCTGATACGCTGGTTTTAATTTTGCAGAAGTCCCCAGATGCTGGTGAGAATGGGAAGCAGATGCTCCTTCAAACATAGGCTGCTTCTCTGCATTCTGGCTGTTGATAGGTTTACTGATGAGCTGATCAGTGACAAATGCAAGAGAGAAACAACTTGTGATTGGTGAGTGGGGTTTGGATGCAGGTCCAGTATGCATTCAGTAATTGCTGCCAGTCAGGGTCTCTCTGGGGGGAAGATGGGTTGTGGGCTTGGAGCAGGTGGATGGAGACCATGTCTGGGAGGGAGAGCCAGAGGGAGGAGCCAAGCCAGCCATAGCAGACAGGTCCAGGAATGTTGTAGGGGCAAGAGGGAAGTTCCAAGTAATCCCACTTGAGAAAAGGAGACTATGTTGGGATTGGGAAATTATGGGGAGGCCATAAGAAATCTGTCAGGAGATGGTGCTGACACAATGGGGCTGAGGGGGACTGAGAAACCATTGGGATGGGGAATAAGGAGAGGCCACAAGGGACAGGTGAGACAGGAAGGAGGCAAATGGAAAACAGAGAATGACACTGCAGAGTGGGAGGGAGAGAAAGAGACAGAGAGAACGATATTGGAGAGCGAGGGAAAGAGTTCAAAACCACGAGAGGGTGGTAGAGAGAGAGGAAAGATGGAATGAAAGAGGGAGAGTGATACTGCAAGAGACGAGGAGGGAGAAAGAGAGAAAGAGAGAGACAGAGAAAGAGTTAAAAAACTGCGAGACAGGTGGTTGAGGGAGCAAGAGGCTGTGAAGTCTGAAATGAGAGAGAAGAGGGACATTGCAAACAGAGACTAGTTTCAAAACTGATAATAAAAAGTTACAGCTAACCAGTAATGAGGAAAACATGAAAATCATGAAGGAATTAATTACTTGCAAATGGATGTGGTCTTCGCAGATTAAGGCCACATATGGTCAGGGGATAATCGATGGAGAGTGATCAGTGGATGCTGTTGTCATGTACATTATATAAGCTGTTATTTTTAATTTGAATTTGACATCCAAAATTTTTTATCTGATCAGTTAACAAACAGATAAATATTTATTGGAGATAATATGGAGTGCAGATGTTAGAAGTCAGAGAGGATGAAATGTGGAACAGGAAAGGTCGAGCAAGTCAGACAGGATCAGAGGAGCAGGAAAGGCGATGTTTTAGGTCAGGATGCTGCATCAGGACTTGCCTGCTTCTCTGATGCTGTAGCACCTGCTGGGCCTTCCAGCTCCACATTTTATTGAAATAAATATTCATTTTCTCATATCTCAGTAATAAAAAGGTAGCAACAATATGGTGGAGAAATATTCCAATTTTGTGAATATGTGTGGAAATCCATGAGTGGTCACTTTTCCAGTCTGTAAGAAGTATGTTAATGTTATAACTTATTGTGTCTCAGGAAGTCTGTGTCAGCTATATTGGGGAAAGAAACATATTTTGCTAAGTTATGCCTGTTGTCTTGTACCAACTTAATTACAGCATCCATCCAGGAAATT